>NC_057804.1:445213464-445569466 GCF_018294505.1 Triticum aestivum | reverse complement strand
GCTAGGGTTTGGGGGCGCGGGTGGGCTGCGGGCGGTGGTGGGCTGCGGGGCAGGGGGCCCGGCTTATAAAGCCCCCCGGGCGGAGTCCCGGTCGGGTACGGCCCGGAGTCGGTTTTCTTTTTTTAATAATTCCGACATGCAGAAAAAGAAAGAAAAGAAATACTAAACGGACTCAAAAAATCCCGAAATAAATTTTCCCCGTCCTCTAATAATATATCAGACAAGATGAACATTCATTTGGGCCTAAAATGCAATTTTGAAAAACGCGCATTTTTCCTATACATATAAAATAGTAATAAAATCCCAAAATAAAATATTATTTGATTTTAATATTTAATCTCCAATATTTCTTTATTTTGGGAAAGTCATTTTATTCCCTCTCTTTTATTTTTATAACAGAAATATACGAAGAGAAAGTAATTAAAATCAAATTATCCTCTTTTCAAAATCTGAGAAAACTCAAATATGAAAATAACGAAATCCCCAACTCTCTCCGTGGGTCCTTGAGTTGCGTAGAATTTCTAGGATCTAGCCAAAATGCATTAAAATATGATATGCAATGATGATCTAATGTATAACATTCCAAATTGAAAATTTGGGATGTTACACAGCTTTAAGCCGCTTTATCTCCAGATTAGGAGAAAAGGTATTACCACTCTATCGCCTTCTCTGACTCACCAATCACTTTGAGTGGACGGATGCGGCAACGAACGGATTGGAAGAAATAAAGGTTCTTCTAGCAAGCAACCCAATCCTGGCTGCGCCAAACATCGGCGAACCCATGTTATTATACATATCGGCCACACACCAAGTCGTAAGTGTGGTGCTCATCGTCGAACGAGAGGAGGACGGAAACAAATTCCCGCTTCAGAAGTCGGTATACTACGTATCCACTATCGTCACACCATGCAAATCTCGGTACCCTCATTACCAAAAAATAGCATATGCGGTCTTCATGGCATCCTGGAAGCTACGACATTACTTTCAAGAATGCTCAATAACGGTGGCCTCCGAGGTACCACTCAATGACATAATAAACAATCGCGACGCCATGGGCCGGATTGCAAAGTGGGCCATTGAGCTCCTCCCATTCGACATAACATACAAACCGCGATAGGCCATTAAATCTCAAGTACTGGCCAACTTCGTCGCCGAATGGACCAAGGCCGAACTCCCTAAAGAGTATGGCACATATTCCAACTGGGTCATGCACTTCGACGGCTCCAAAATGCTGGCGGGCCTAGGGGCAGGCGTTGTCCTAACATCCCCCACGGGAGACACAGTTCAGTACATCCTCCAAATATTATTCATGGACTCTAACAATGCAGCCGAATACGAGGCCTTATTGCATGGTCTTCGGATGGCCATCTCCATGGGCATACAATGCCTGGAAGTGCGCGGGGATTCAAACCTCGCAATATCTCAAATGAACGGAGTGCGAAAGATCCGAAGATGCCGGCTTACCGCAATGTTGTCCTCAAGATGTCAGCTCGGTTCGAGGGGCTTGAGTTTCACCATGTGGCTCAAGAAAGTAATCAAGCGGCGGATGTCCTTGCTCGCATTGGCGCCAAACGCGACCCCGTCCCACCTAATATCTTCCTGGAAAGGCTTTTCAAGCCATCCGTGGTGTGGCAAGGGGAGAGCAACAACAACAATCCGGATCTGACTACAACCCCAAACTCCAAACACACCGACATCACCGGGGGCTCAGCCACCGAAATTACACCGTCGACCCATCTTATCATGGCAGTCATTGCCCCATGGACCAAACCCTTCTTGGCCTACCTTAATAGGCGTGACTCCCTGAGGATCAGAATGAGGTGTGCTGCATTGTCCGGCGCTCTAAAGCCTACAAGGTTCACGAGGGAGAACTCTACAAGAAAAGCGCTACCGGAGTACTTCAAAGATGTATATCCGAGGAAGAAGGGCGGCACCTCTTGGCTGAAATTCATGCCGGTCTCGGCGGTCACCACACCGCGGCTCGGGCCGTTGTAAGCAAGGCCTTCTGTACCGGTTTCTATTGGTCGACAGCCCGAGCAGATGCACAATACCTTGTCCAACATTACGTCGGATGCCAACTTTTCGCCAACCAAAGCCATATGCCACCCACCGCTCTAAAAACAATCCCCATCACTTGGTGTTTTGCGGTCCAGGGGCTTGATATGGTCGGACCCCTTAAAGGAGGAAGCCATAAGAAAAAATACATGTTGGTCATGGTGGGTAAATTCACTAAGTGGATAGAAGCCAAACCGGTTAAACGGCCGAAGCCAGACCGGTGATAGACTTTATATCTAGTGTTGTGCACCGTTATGGCGTTCCACATGGCATCATCACTGACAACGGCTCCAATTTCATAGCCAATGAGGTAAAAACCTGGTGTGCTAATCTAGGCTTTAAGCTCGATTACGCCTCTGTCTATCACCCACAAACCAACGGTCAAGTCGAACGAGCCATTGGTCTTATTATGAGCGGCATTAAACCCAGACTAGTGCGGTCTTTGAAAGAATCAGACAAGCACTGGGTCAAGGAGCTCGAATCCGTACTCTGGGGTCTGCGGACCACGCCCAATCGTTCTATCAGATATACACCTTTTTTTCATGGTGTACGGCGCAGAGGCTCTGTTACCTTGCGACATTATTCATGACTCACCTCGAGTGCGCATGTATGAAGAGAGAGAGGCCGAGCTTGATCGGTAGGACAACCTAGATGCCCTGGAAGAGGAGCGCGACATCACAAAAGCCCGTTCCACATTTTATCAATAACAGGCCCGCAGGTATCAAAGCAGAGAAGTAGGGCCAAGACTTATAATGTTGGTGAACTTGTTCTATGCTTGCCGGAGAAGAAAAAGGACAAACTCAAGCCCAAGTGGGAGGGTCCCTTCATCATTGACGAAGTTCTCACCAGAGGAGTGTACCGCCTGCGTGATGCATCAGACAACCGCCTAGAGCCGAACCCATGGAACGCGGCCAGACTCTGAAGATTCTATGCCTAGCGCCGGACTCTTCGTTCGTCTCCTTTTTCCCTTTTTGTTTCCATTATTAATTTTCCGCTCTTTTCACATTTCTTTTTTAAGCCATAAAGCTCTCGTGCGGATAAAATGCACAACTACGATGCACACATTCTCAAATATGTACGTCAATTATACTTGGGGGCTTCTCATACAGAAGCTTATTATTATTATATTTCGAGCATCAAGCTCACCACATATGTGTCCTTTTCGCATATGTACCTTTTCTTCGCCATTATATGCATCGATATGACTTAAGTTTTGGCCAAGCTAGGTTGCCTGGCTCCTATGCTTATGCCCTATGTTCCCGTTAGTTCGGCTAGGGCATAAAGGGAGCACCTCTGCGATTGTTACTGCCGGGTCATCCGGATGTGTACCTCAGACTGGGTGAAGCCAAAAGCTAGCGTTCTTAAGGGAATATTCGGTCGGCGGACTAAAGATGTTTTTTACTTGTCACATTAGGAACCCCTAGATGTTATGTATGTTGTGGTTTTTTCAAACACAGTTTGGACATGCACGTTAACACATGCTGGCCCAGGGAAAGGAACCCTTAACGGAACTATTCTCTCTGGAAGATGTTTCTTACGATCAAAATGTAATATAACATAACTAGCCAGATACTTGTCTATTCAAGCAACTATGACCCCTACGCCTGGTTTCCACGCGTACCCCGGTATATATTACCGAGTGGGTATTCAAAAACACTCCACACCTTTGGGTTCAGAGGTCGCAGTGAAAAAGTCTGCCATGACAATCGTTTTGCCATCCAGCTAGGGACAAATTTGTCAATAGAAGTACATAGTCACTTTGACTCAAAAACTTCCTCCTCTATGCCATCTAACAGGCTATCTAGCCTACAATCCTGTTGTGAATATTTGGCGACTACTTTTACCTGGTCATATACCAAACTAATGGGAATTTCTTCTCCATTTGATCCTAAAGGTCCGACCCCGGCCATGTGATTCGGATCGAGCTTGGTATACCGTGTTTTCACCATGGCCTAGGCCTCTCGTGCACCTTCACGGCAGGCCGATATCTTCCATAATTGGAAACACCGCCGCGCTCCCTTAAATAGTTGTACAAGCTCTTCCATATTTCCGGGAGGGGAGTCGGATGGCCATAAGGCCTTGGCAACACTCTGCATCGCCTGTTGAGCTTGCTCGTGCATTTGCAACAGCTCTTGTAGCAGATCGCTCAAAGATCCGGACACCTCCTCTTCGGGACAGCCTGTCAGCATACCTACAGACATAATTCTGTTAGTTCCTTCCCTCGCCGAATTACGCAGAGGTAAGTTTGAACACATAATAAATATGCCGCTTCGCGGCCTCTTATTTTCCTTCATGGAGTCAGCCAGCTGGGCTCGCACATCTTCCAGCTCTTTGCCTAGCTTGGTGTGGGAATCTTGGAGTTTGTTTTTCTCATCCCTGACCCGTGTCAGTATACGTTCTCCCGCGGCCAGTTGCCTTTGGGCTTCTGTACCTCCCGCTTGTGCGACTTCCGGTGCCTCTCCCAGATGATCTGATGACTCTGTCATAGGATTTGCACCTGTATTAATAATACTGGTATATGATTATGTTTTCTCAATAGAGGGGAACATTACCAGACGCTGCCTTCTTGGATTTCTCCAGTTTGGTGGTAGCAGCAGTTAGCTGGGGCTGACACTTTTCCAGCTCTTGAGACAACAGGTTGTTCTTCTCTGTGAGCACCTGGTCATACAATGATCCTTAAATTAGTTGTACCAACTGTTTCAAGTCTTGGGGGCTACTGGTATATGATTATCAGATTTGCACAAATGTGTACTTACCCGCATATCTTTCAAATACTGGTTTGTAGCTCTGGTAAGCCCATCTCGAGTAGCTCGGATGTACACATCACCCGAGTTGAAGACGTTGAAAGCCTCGTCTGAAAACCCGGGGTCGCGAAGAGCGGCCCGCCGGCGCCGATGATTCATGGCGCTTTCCACTTCAGAGTTCGTGATGGATACTTTATCCGAATCCTCCGCAAAAGGGCAATCCAGTGTTGCTTCCGTGTTAGTCTCAGTCCTTGAGACGGGGTCCGGAATCTGGCTAGTAGAGGCATGACCGACAGGATCCCCGGACATAGTCCGGCGAATGTTTTTCATGATAAGACACAACGGATAGCGTTGCACTTCAAATATGATGGCCATAGAGCATATTTAAAAAGCCATACCTCTTTGATGAAGGCTCAGCCGTGCTTCTATTGGCCTTCCCCTTGGAAGGCCTGCCCGGCATAGGCGCAGCCTTCTTGCACGCCGCCTCAGTTGCATTGTGGCGCGCCGATCGCCTCCCCTTTAGAGCATAAGATAGTGCGGTGGGTGAGGCGGAAGGAGGAAATTCTTTCGAAGGATAAGTCTCCTGACTACTTACATGCCAGGCAAGGAGAAGGCCGGGATAGTCAGCGGTGATGGCCACTTCTGCGCCATCATGGCTCGCCTGGTAGAACACTCCGTCCCCGAGCTCCACGAATATATCTGGATCTTCTGTGAATCCGGGGTCAAGGGCCCGGTTGTGGTCCTCTGGCTGTGGCACGGGACTATGGAACTCCTTGGTGATCTTCCGCCATTCCTTTTTTTTAAATGGATGGATTAATATTTGCGGAAACTGACTCAGGGAGTAAATTGAGCAACGGGATGGAAACTCACCCAGCTGGGAGGGTTGTACATGGAAAATACATCTCGGGGCTTAATGCGGATGAACTCTTCTTTCTCCCCTTTGTATAATCCGGACAGTATTTTCGCCAAAGTGGCAGGGGTGTCAGGACCCTTCCGACCGCGGCGGGTGGCATCATCTTCTCCATTGAAGTGCCACATAGGACGCCCTCGGTATTGGAGTGGCTGAACCCCTCGCATTATGGATATCGCCATAACCTCCACTATTGGCAATCCGGACTGAATGAGCGTCTTTATCTTGCTCATCAATTGGCGGACTTCCGTGCTATCTTCCTCCCTGAGGCTCCGAGGACGCCAGCTGAGGCGTTTCTTCAATGGAGCACTTGAAAATTCAGGAAGACCCATTTGGACTGGGTCGGGAAGGGAGACGTCCTCAATATAAAACCATTCGGAAGGCCATTCTTCGGATGCCTTCTTCGGCAGGCCGGACAGATATCCGGTCCCGGCGATACGCCATATTTTGGCGCCGTATTGATCCCTCTTGATTACGAGGGACGAGGTAGAATAGCTTCTTCCATAACTCAAAATGGGCCTTGCATCCCAGGAATAGCTCGCAGAGAGCAACATAACCCGCCATATGCAGGATGGAGGTAGGAGTGAAATTGAGCAGTTGGAGGCCATAATACTCTAGTAGACCTCGGAGGAATGGATGGATTGGGAATCCGACACCTCTCAACAAGTAGGGAACAAAGCATACCCGTTCCCCCCTGGATGGGTTGGGGAAATTCTCCGCCTGCTCCCCATCATCGAAGGAAGCCAATCCGGCTCGAACGGGGACTAGATCTATGGGGGGGAAGAAGTCTCTGTGTCTGCAACTTCACCAGTTGGTTATGGGATACGGAGCACTTTTCCCAATCTCCCTTTTTGGGGCCGTGGGGGGGGGGAGGAAGAGCTAGGAGCGCTAGCCATGCTGGGGTGGTTTCTGCGAGCAAGCTCCGAGGATTCCTCGTTTGGAGGAGATGGTGTGGATTAGATCTAAAGATCCCCATCTCTTTTAAGAGACAAATTTCTCACATGGTCAGGGTGGTATGTGCGAAAATGCCCCAACCTCTCGTATTCGCTCGACACATGGAAGCTGAAAACACAAAGGTGCAGAAGCCAATGAGCATGACATTAAATGAAAAGCCAGATACTGCTCTTTAAGTCAGGGGTTGTGAAGTAATCAGAGAAGGAACCCCGCCTTGCAATGCTGAAGACAATCTGCGTGCCGGACACCTCGTCATTGAAGCCTAGTTTGGGGGCTACTAAGGGAGTCCTGGATTAGGGGGTCCTCGGATAGCCAGACTATACTTTGGCTGGACTGTTGGATTATGAAGACACAAGACAGAAGACTTCTTCCCGTGTCCGGACGGGACTCACCTTTGCGTTGACGGCAAGCTTGGCGATTCGGATATGTAGATTCCTTTCTCTGTAACCGACTTTGTGTAACCCTAGTCCCCTCCGGTGTCTATATAAACCGGAGGGTTTAGTACATAGGGCAGAATCATAACCTCATAGGCTAGACTTCTAGGGTTTAGCCATTACGATCTCATGGTAGATCAACTCTTGTAATACTCATATTCATCAAGATCAATCAAGCAGAAAGTAGGGTATTACCTCCATAGAGAGGGCCCGAACCTAGGTAAACATCTTGTCCCCCGTCTCCTATTACCATCGACCTTAGACGCATAGTTCGGGACTCCCTACCCGAGATCTGCCGGTTTTGACACCGACAATCCCCAAGCAGGAAGCCTAACCGATCCAGAGCTTGCATGCACCCGATCATCTTGATCTCATGTGGGCTTAGTGGATCACCCTCTTTCAGCTTACAATCCATCAAGGATCACCAGAAGTTGAACCTTTCGGTCCTAGCCTGCATTTGAAACATGCTCTTGAGGTTCTCGATCATATCGAAAGCCTCGATATTTTTGAACTGCTGTTGCAGATCGGGCTCCATAGAAGCCAGCATGAGACAGTTGATCTCGTTTGATTCATCAACGAGTTTCTGGTAGGCATTTCTGGTTGTGGCATTAGCATTATCGGCAGGTTCCTCTAGAAGTGGATTCTCTAGAACTTGTTCCTTTTTCTCATGCCTAAGAACAATTCTCAGGTTTCTATACCAAGTGGTAAAGTTTGTTCCATTCAATTTATCTTTTTCCAGGATTGATTTCAATGCAAAAGGGGTAACTTGAGGAGGTGGTGACATTTATCTACTAAAGGAAATATGCCCCAGAGGCAATAATAAAGTTGTTATTTTATATTTCCTTATCCATGATAAATGTTTATTATTCATGCTAGAATTGTATTAACCGGAAACTTGATACATGTGTGAATACATAGAAAAAACACCGTGTCCCTATTATGCCTCTACTTGACTAGCTTGTTAATCAAAGATGGTTAAGTTTCCTAGCCATAGACATGTGTTGTTATTTGATGAACGGGGTCACATCATTAGGAGAATGATGTGATGGACAAGACCCATCCGTTAGCTTAGCATAATGATCGTTCAGTTTTATTGCTACTGCTTTCTTCATGTCAAATACATATTCCTCCAACTATGAGATTATGCAACTCCCGGATACCGGAGGAATGCCTTGTGTGTTATCAAACATCACAACATAACTAGGTGATTATAAAGATGCTCTACAGGTATCTCCGAAGCTGTTTTTTGGGTTGACATAGATCGAGATTAGGATTTGTCACTTTGAGTATCGGAGAGGTATCTCTGGGCCCTCTCGGTAATGCACATCATAAGAAGCCTTGCAAGCAATGTGACTAATGAGTTAGTTGCGGGATAATGCAATACCGAACGAGTAAAGAGACTTGTCGGTAACAAGATTGAACTAGGTATGAAGATACCAATGATCGAATCTCAGGCAAGTAACATACCAATGACAAAGGGAATAATGTATGTTGTCATAACGGTTCAACCGGTAAAGATCTTCGTAGAATATGTGGGAGCCAATATGAGCATCTAGGCTCCGCTATTGGTTATTGACCAGAGAAGTGTCTCGGTCATGTCTACATAGTTCTCGAACCCATAGGGTCCGCACGCTTAACGTTCGATGGCGATTTGTATTATATGAGTTATGTGATTTGGTGACCAAATGTTGTTTGGAGTCCCAGATGAGATCATGGACATGACGAGGAGTCTCAAAATGGTCGAGAGGTAAAGATTGATATATTGGATGATAATTTGGACACTAGAAGTGTTCCGGAATGTATCGGGTACATATCATAGTACCGGGGGGGTTACCGAAACCCCCCGAGGGAAGACATGGGCCATATGGGCCATAGGAGGGAGGCACACCAGCCCACAAGGGGTGCCCCCCCAGGGAAGGAGGCCGAATAGGACTAGGAGGAGGGGGCGGTGCCCCCCTCTTTCCTTCTCCCCCTCTCTCTTCCCCTCTTTTCCCCTCCGGTAAAAGGAAAGGGGGGGGGCAAATCCAACTAGGAGCCCAAGTAGGATTCCTCCTACTTGGGCGCGCCTAGGGCTGGCTCCCTCCCCCTCCCTCCTTTATATACGTCGGGAGGGGGCGCCTAAAACACACATTGCTACGTCTCCAACATATCTATAATTTTTTATTGTTCCATGCTATTATATTATCTATTTTGGATGTTGTCAGATTTCGGGTTCTGGCAAACCCTCTAGGTTCGAACACTAGGGTGCACGCGGAGGTCTAGCCTTCCACTGCCTGCGCCTCGCCGCCTCGCTAGGATCTAAGCAACCAAAGGAACAACACAAGAGACACAGGGTTTATACTGGTTCAGGCCACCATTGTGGTGTAATACCCCACTCCAGTGTGTGGTGTGGTGGATTGCCTCTTGGGCTGATGATGAACCATACAAGGAAGAACAGCCTCGCGAGGGTTTGTCCTTGGCTGGTGCGATGAACTGCTGGGGGGAGTTCAGTCGCTCTCTCTACTGGTTTCCTGGTGAGGATTCCTCTATGCCTATCTTGTGGTGGCTAGTCCTATTTATAGGCAAAGGCCCTGGGCCTCCTCCCAAATATTGAGCGGGAAGGGCGCCAACAATTGGCCATTTTGAAGGGGAACATCTAGTACACTTATCCTGGCTAAAGTTGTTCCTCGCCTGCTAAAGGCTCTGGTGGTGACGCCGGCTTGGGCTCCACGATGACCTCCATCCGGCCGTTCCGCTGGTCTTGGTCTTGTTGCACCAAAATGGATGCCTTTGCTTGATGCTCTCGCCTGCGCTTGATCCCTTTGCACCAAAGAGGAAATAAGGACACTGTGTGGGCTGGCGCCCGCCTGGCGCCCTTGGTCGTCATGGCTTGCGTCATGGGCACCTCGTGAGGTACCCTGCCTTGATCTCTCCGCCTCCTCGCGAGCCAACCTGGCGAGGCCGTGCCTGAGGAGGCCTCCTGTCGTCCGCCCCATGAGGCTTGGCCCCTGGCGAGGGTCTTGAGCTTGCACTCGTTGGGATGGGCCATGCTGGGCCGCCCCTTGAGCCACGCCGCAAGCCGCAGGCAGGCAAGTCTGGGGACCCCCGTTCCCAGAACGCCGACAGATGTTTTATATGCATTAATATGCAATTTTATATTATTTTTGGAACTAACCTATTAACCGAGAGCCCAGTGTCAGTTTCTGTTTTTTTGCCTATTTTAGAGTTTCGCAGAAAAGGAATACCAAACGGAGACCAAAGGGAATGAAACTTTTGCGATGATCTTTCTTGGACCAGAAGCAAACTAGGAGACTTGGAGATGAGGTCGGAGACGCAACGAGGCGGCCACGAGGGTGGAGGGCGCACCCAGGGGGTAGGGCACGCCCCTTGCCTCGTGGGCCCCTCTTGGTTCTCCTGACCTAGTTCCTTCGCCTATTTATACTCTTATACCC
Organism: Triticum aestivum; assembly: GCF_018294505.1. Lineage (NCBI taxonomy): Eukaryota > Viridiplantae > Streptophyta > Magnoliopsida > Poales > Poaceae > Triticum > Triticum aestivum. The sequence continues at coordinate 445,558,938 of NC_057804.1, read as the reverse complement.
CAAAAACTTCCAGGGGAGCCATGAAACCACTTTTCCACTGCCACAACCTTCTATACCCATGATATCCCATCTAGGGGCCTTTTCCGGCGTCCTGCCGGAGGGGGGTTCGATCAGGAAGTGCTTCTACATCAACACCATTACCCTTCCGATGAAGCGTGAGCAGTTTACTACAGACCTACGGGTCCATAGCTAGTACCTAGATGGCTTCTTCTCTCCCTCTTTGATTCTCAATACCACGTGCTCCTTGATGTTCTTGGAGATCTATTCGATGTAATATACTTTGGCAGTGTGCTTGCCGAGATCCGATGAATTGTGGATTTATGATCAGATTATCTATGAATATTATTTGAGTCTTCTCTGAATTCTTATATGCATCATTTGATATCTTTGCAAGACTCTTCGAATTATTGGTTTAGTTTGGCCTACTAGATTGGTTTTTCTTGCAATGGGAGAAGTGCTTAGCTTTGGGTTCAATCTTGCGGTGTCCTTTCTTAGTGACGGTAGGGGCAGCAAGGCACATATTGTATTGTTGCCATCGAGGATAAAAAGATGGGGTTTTCATCATATTGCTTGAGTTAATTACTCTACATCATGTCATCTTACTTAATGCATTACTCCGTTCTTTATGAATTTAATACTCTAGATGCATGCTGGATAGCGGTCGATGTGTGGAGTAATAGTAGTAGATGAAGAATCATTTCGGTCTACTTGACACGAACGTGATTCCTATATTCATGATCATTGCCTTAGATATCATCATAATTATGCATTCTTCTATCAATTGCTCAACAATAATTTGTTCACCCATCGTAATATTTGCTATCTTGAGAAAAGCCACTAGTGAAACCTATGGCCCCCGGGTCTATTTTACATCATACTAGTTTCTGATCTACTATTTTGCAATCTTTTATTTTCTGATCTATAAACCAAAAATACCAAAAATATTTACTTTACCATTTATCTATCTCTATCAGATCTTACTTTTGCAAGTTACCATGAAGGGATTGACAACCCCTTTATCGCGTTGGGTGCAAGTTGTTGATTGTTTGTGCAGGTATTCGGTGACTTGTGCGTTGTCTCCTATTGGATTGATACCTTGGTTCTCAAACTGAGGGAAATATTTACTCTACTTTGCTGCATCACCATTTCCTCTTCAAGGGAAAAACCAGCGCAAGCTCAAGAGGTAGCAGGAAGAATTTCTAGCACCATTGTTGGGGAGATCTACGTCAAGTCAAGCCATACCAAGTACCCGTCATAAACTCTTCTCTCTTGCATTACATTATTCGTCATTCGCCTCTCGTTTTCCTCTCCCCCGCCTCTAAAACGATTATCGAAAAGATTTGTCTTTTCTTCGCCCCTCTTCGGTTCGTCTTTTTCGCTTGCTTTTTGTGTGCTCGTGTGTTAGATCGCTTGATTCGCCTTCATGGATAGTCCTCCTATCATTGTTAACACTCCCGATAAGGAGGTCCTCAACTTTAAACAAATGGAGGGAGAAAATCTAAAAGATGCTTGGTATAGAATTTGCAATTCTCAAAATAGATCTACTCGAAAGCAATCCACTGCCATTCTTCTTCAGAATTTTTATGTGGGTGTTACTCCTTGGAATAGATATGTTCTAGATACTATCACCGAGGGGAATTTCTTGGGGAGCCACACTTCTGATTCTTACAATGCCATGATAGATTTGCTAGGCCCCCCACCTCTTTTGATCAATAGAACTATTTTAACCTTGGAACATGTGATGCGAATACTTGATATTATTGAGAATAAAATTGCTACTGTAGAGTTGATTGAAAATTTGGATAAAAAGATTCATAATAAGATTACTCAATATGGATCTAAAGTAGGAGTTACTTTAAAGAATCTTAGAGAAAAGGAACCCATAGTTAATGAAAAGATAGATCAAGATTCTACTAGAATTGATAAACTTGAAGATATTATTACCAACTTGGGTTCCACTTTTTCCTCAGTTAAAACTACTCAAAATTTTCCTCCTACTAAGATTGCCAAGTTTACTTACGTTCCTAAGAATAAGGGTGAATCCTCTAGTAAAGATAATGAAGATCTCAAATCAATAAGTGTTCACCCCAATCTTTTTGATATTATTAAGGAACCTTTTGCCATGAATGAATTTCTTGATTTCTTGCCTAGGATTTTGATATTTGATAAAGCAAGAAAATCTCCTAAAGATTATGCGTGTTCAATTGAAGAATTGCATACCAAAGATGGCAATACCTAGATCTATTCGCATTTTTATGTCTAGCTAAGGGCGTTAAACAATAGCGCTTGTTGGGAGGCAACCCAATTTTATTTTTGTTCTTTGCCTTTTGTTCCTGTTTAGTAATAAATAATTCATCTAGCCTCTGGTTAGATGTGGTTTGATGTTTTAATTAGTGTTTGTGCCAAGTTAAACCTTTAGGATAGCTTATGGTGATAGTTGTGTTGATCCTGCTGAAAATAAGAAACTTTTGCACCTAGTAAATTAGTTTTAAAAATTCACAGAAACGTGATTTTGATCTGATTCTTTTTGGCCTAGGTTGGTACACAAATTACTCAGCTTTTCCTAATTTACCAGGATTTTGGAGTTAGAGAAGTATTCTAGAGATACAGATTACTACAGACTGTTATGTTTTTAACAAATTTTGTTTTTTGCGTGCTGTTTGCTTATTTTGATGAATCTATGGGTAGTATCGGGGGGTATGAACCATGGAAAAGTTGGAATACAGTAGATATTACACCAATATAAATAAATAATGAGTTTGCAACAGTACCTTAAAGTGGTGATTTATGTTCTTATACTAACGGAGCTCATGAGATTTTCTGTTGAGTTTTGTGTTGTGAAGTTTTCAAGTTTTGAGTAAGGATTTGATGGACTATGGAATAAGAAGTTGCAAGAGCCTAAACTTGGGGATGCCCAAGGCACACCAAGGTAATATTCAAGGATAACCAAAAGCCTAAGCTTGGGGATGCCCTGGAAGGCATCCCCTCTTTCGTCTTTGTCTATCGGTAACTTTACTTGAGGCTATATTTTTATTCACCACATGATATGTGTTTTGATTGGAGCGTCTTGTATGATTTGAGTCTTTCCTTTTTAGTTTACCACAATCATCCTTGCTGTACACACCATTTGGGAGAGACACGCATGAATCGTGATTTATTAGAATACTCTATGTGCTTCACTTATATCTTTTGAGCTAGGCAATATTGCTCTAGTACTTCACATATATCTTTTTAAAGCACAGCGGTGGCTTTATTTTATAGAAATTGTTGAACTCTCATGCTTCACTTATATTATTTTGAGAGTCTTTTAGAACAGCATGGTAATTTGCTTTGATTATAAATTTAGTCCTAATATGATGGGCATCCAAGAGGGATATAATAAAAACTTTCATATGAAGTGCATTGAATACTATGAGAAGTTTGATTCTTTATGATTGTTTTGAGATATGAAGATGGTGATATTAGAGTCATGCTAGTGGAGTAGTTGTGAATTTGAGAGATACTTGTGTTATTGTTTGTGATTCCTGTAGCATGCACGTGTGATGAACCGTTATGTGATGAAGTTGGAGCATGATTTATTTATTGATTGTCTTCCTTATGAGTGGCGGTCGGGGACGAACGATGGTCTTTTCCTACCAATCTATCCCCCTACGAGCATGCATGTAGTACTTTGTTTCAATAACTAATAGATTTTTGCAATAAGTACGTGAGTTCTTTATGACTAATGTTGAGTCCATGGATTGTATGCACTCTCACCCTTCCACCATTGCTAGCCTCTCTAGTACCGTGCAACTTTCACCGGTACCATACACCCACCATATACCTTCCTCAAAACAGCCACCATACCTACCAAGTATGGCATTCCCATAGCCATTCCGAGATATATTGCCATGCAACTTCCCACCGTTTCGTTTATTATGACACGCTCCATCATTTCCTTATTGCTTTGCAAGATCATGTAGTTGACATTGTATTTGTGGCAAAGCCACTGTTCATAATTCTTTCATACATGTCACTCTTGAGTCATTACACACCCCAATACACCACCAGAGGCATTCATATAGAGTCATATTTTGTTCTAAAGTATTGAGTTGTAATTCTTGAGTTGTAAGTAAATAAAAGTGTGATGATCTTCATTATTAGAGCATTGTCCCATGTGAGGAAAGGATGATGGAGGCTATGATTCCCCCACAAGTCGGGATGAGACTCCCGACGAAAAAAAAGAGGCCATAAAAAAAGAGAAATGCCCAAACAAAAAAATGAGAGAAAAAGAGAGAAGGGGCAATGTTACTATCCTTTTTCCACACTTGTGCTTCAAAGTAGCACCATGATCTTCATGATAGAGAGCCTCCTATTTTGTCACTTTCATATACTAGTGGAAATTTTTCATTATAGGACTTGGCTTGTATATTCCAATTATGGGCTTCCTCAAATTGCCCTAGGTCTTCGTGAGCAAGCAAGTTGGATGCACACCCACTTAGTTTCTTTTTGAGCTTTCATACATTTATAGCTCTAGTGCATCCGTTGCATGGCAATCCCTACTCACTCACATTGATATCTATTAATGGGCATCTCCATAGCCCGTTGATATGCCTAATTGATGTGAGACTATCTCCTTTTGGTCTTCTCCACAACCACCATATTCTATTCCACCATAGTGCTATATCCATGGCTCACGCTCATGTATTGCGTGAAGATTGAAAATGTTTGAGAACATCAAAAGTATGAAACAATTGATTGGCTTGTCATCAGGGTTGTGCATGATTCAAATATTTTATGTGATGAAGATAGAGCATCAAACTATATGATTTTGTAGGGATAGCTTTCTTTGGCCATGCTATTTTGAGAAGACATGATTGCTTTCTTAGTCTGCTTGAAGTATTAGTGTTTTTATGTCAATATTAAACTTTTGTTTTGAATCTTTCGGATCTGAACATTCATGCCACAATAAAGAAAATTACATGGATAAATATGTTAGTTAGCATTCCACATCAATTCAGTTTTTATCATTTACCTACTCGGGGACAAGCAGGAATTAAGCTTGGGGATGCTTGATACATCTCCAACATATCTATAATTTTTGGTTGTTCCATGCTATTATATTATCTGTTTTGGATGTTTTATATGCATTAATATGCAATTTTATATTATTTTTCGGACTAACCTATTAACCGAGAGCCCAGTGCCAGTTTATGTTTTTTTTGCCTATTTTAGAGTTTCGCCAGAAAAGGAATACCAAACGGAGTCCAAACGGAATGAAACTTTCGCGATGATCTTTCTTGGACCAGAAGCAAACCAGGAGACTTGGAGATGAAGTCGGAGATGCAACGAGGCGACCACGAGGGTGGAGGGCGCGCCCAAGGGGTAGGGCGCCCCTGTCGGTGTCAAAACCGGCGGATCTCGGGTAGGGGGTCCCGAACTGTGCGTCTAGGCGGATGGTAACAGGAGACGAGGGACACGATGTTTTTACCCAGGTTCGGGCCCTCTTGATGGAGGTAAAACCCTACGTCCTGCTTGATTAATATTGATGATGTGGGTTACAAGAGTAGATCTACCACGAGATCAAGGAGGCTAAACCCTAGAAGCTAGCCTATGGTATGATTGTTGTTCGTCCTATGGACTAAAGCCATCCAGTTTATATAGACACCGGAGAGGGCTAGGGTTACACAGAGTCAGTTACAATGGTAGGAGATCTAGATATCCGTATCGCCAAGCTTGCCTTCCATGCCAAGGAAAGTCCCATCCGGACACGGGACAGAGTCTTCAATCTTGTATCTTCATAGTATTGGAGTCCGGCCGATGATGGTAGTTCGGCTATCCGGACACCCCCTAGTCCGGGACTCCCTCAGTAGCCCCTGAACCAGGCTTCAATGACGACGAGTCCAGCGCGCATATTGTCTTCGGCATTGCAAGGACGGTTCCTCCTCCGAATAATTTATAGAAGATTGTGAACACCAGGACAGTGTCTGGCTCTGCAAAATAATTTCCACATACCACCGTAGAGAGAATAATATTCACACAAGTTCAATCTGCTGACGTATTCCGTGGCGTGACATCACACCACAACCAAGCCTTTATTTGAAACGTTTTTATTGTACCACTTTAGCGCGTTTAGCGAAGCGGTTTCCTTGGCACGTCCTGTCGAAGCAGAGATCATGTTCCCCTTATTCCGGGATTCCCATCAATACGGACGTGGGTAACCCAACCGCGCCAGTTGCCACGCCCCCTCCATCGAAGGCGGGTTCCAAACGGTCACGGGGACGGCTCTTGGTATTCTTCCTCTTTATAATGAGACCAAGGCCCGTTCTTTTTATTCAATCCTCTATCAAATCTGCCCCTCTCCCTGAGTTCCAACACCCAGGGCTCCTGAATTCAGGTACCTTCGATCCTCGACAATGTCCGGTCCTGATCTACGAGGCCGGTGGATGCCCTCCTCCGTCACGGAGGAGGACGTGCTAAAGCTGAGAGATGCCAGGTATTTAACCTATGAGATTTCACATAGGCTGCCTGCCCGAGGGCAAGTTATCCCAACTCCCGAGCCTGGCGAGATCGTCGTGTTCATGCCTCACTTCCGTCGGGGTTTAGGCTTCCCGACGGATCCCTTCATGAGGGGGCTCATGTTTTACTATGGGCTGGAATTCCACAACCTGGCTCCGGAGTCCATCCTCCATATCTCATCATTCATTGTCGTTTGTGAAGCCTTCCTCCGCACTACCCCTCACTTCGGCTTATGGCTCAAAACCTTCAACGTGGAGCCGAAGATGATTGAGGGGCGTCAGGCAGAGTGCGGCAGGGCGGTTATAAGCAAGAGGACCGAAGCTCCATGGCCCAAGGGCTCTTTCCAAGAGGAGCTCGGCTTGTGGCAACAGGAGTGGTTTTATATCACCGCTCCCCGGGGCAGCAGGCAGAAGCCGCCGCCCGTCTTTCGCTCGGGTCCTCCACAGCAGCTGACATCATGGGTCAACAAGGGGCGTGACTGGGGGCCGCCCAAAGACGTCCCCCTGTTGCAGGACCGGATTCGAGTCCTCCAAGAAAGGGAGATCAATCTGGTCGCAGTGGTGCAGGTCATGTTGATCCGGCGCCTATTTCCCTGCAAACGTCGCCCCCTCTGCCTGTGGGAATTTAATCCGGAGGGGCCGCGAGCTCTTCAACACTTCATGGGTTTGACTCCCATGGAGATGTATAAACTATTCTTCGGATCGCAAGAGACGCATCCGGAATTGACCGAGGACACTGGCCTAAGCTGCAATCGCCCGGATACTCAAGTAAGTAGCCCTGTGTCCGGACACACCATCCATTTATTTATCGTGAGCTTGCCTTTTAACCAGCTATCCCTGGACATGAGTGGATAGCGCAAGCAAAACTATTACGGTGTCCGCCCCCCCTCCCTGAGACCACGCAGGATCCCGTGTTAATCAAAATGTTGGAGGTTGCACCTTCAAATGAGGGCGAAGGGGGGCACGAGAAACTGTTACCTCTGCCAAGGAGGCGTTTAGTAAGGGAGGAATCGAGAGTTCCTCCTTCCAGGGGAAGAAGCGGAACGCTTCCGAAGACCCGGAGGCCAAGGCCTCAAAGCGGGGAAAGAAATCTGTACCGGAAGGTCCTGCGCCAGAAAGCGCCCCGGCCATACTGTATCCTCGGAGGAATCAGCCCTCTAACGAGCCATATGTACAAAGGGGGATTTTATAATTATTAGACACCCCTGCTTAATGTATAAAGGTAACCGAAGTTTTTACCTTGTAGTTCGGATTTCAGCCCATCTCAGCACAGCTCATCTTCGGGAGACCTTCGAACGGAGATGATGGAGAGCGAAACGCCTCCATCTACCGCCCCATCGCACGGGGCGGACGACCCTGAGGTGTCGTCGCGGAGGGTCTCTCCGAGTCCGGCGGGGCCGGAGAGTTCGGCACCCATTGGAGTACGGCCGGTGGAGCTGCAAGATTTTCTTAAGAGGGCGTCCATCTCAGAAGATCACCGCACATTAATGGGTAATGTGATTGAGAGGATCTCGTCCGCTAAAAGCGGGTTGTATGAGGCCGTCAGAAGTTTACTGACGGGATTTGAGGTACGCAAAAAATGACATACCTGTTGACAGTTTTGCACATGAAGTGCGCCCTGTATAGTAGCCCCTGAGACTTTGTATGCTGTCAAAAACGGCAGCGTGCCTAGGATCATAATCTCAGTTATTAACTGTCGCCTTTCCTATGCAGGTGGCGGAACGTTCGGTGGCCAGCCGGACGGATGGATTCGCCGAGCTGAAGAAGCAACTCGACGCTACAGATGCGGACATCTCACTGGTCAATAAACGACTTGATGAGTCACAAGGTATGTGATTGCGCCGCGGTCGCTTAGTAAGGGAGCTGATGCCCATTCCTTACAAGTTGTATGCTTGATGCAGATGGTGCTGCTGCTGTGGAAGACCTTCGAGCAGAACTTGCTCGGGCCAAGGAGCAAGCCAGAAAAAGCGAGGCGGCTGCCTTGAAGGCAGCAGAAAAGCTAGAAGCCGAGAAGGCTGCTCACTGCCGAAGCAGGGAGGAGATGGCCGGAATGGCCATGAAATTAAAAGTTGCTACCGACCGCCTGGAGGTTCTTGAAGGAGAACGCCGAGCGGAGCAAGAGGACCTGAAGAAGGCCGATGCCGAAGCCAAGGATGCCTGTAGTGCGATGCGGGCTATGAAGGAGGAACTGCGTCAGGTCAGAGATATTGTGGCTGGAAAGCCCTTTATGCTACGTAGGAAGTTCACGGATCCGAAGTATGCTCAGCTGGGCCGATTGTAAGGTGCGGAGGATCCTTATCTGGACTTGGCGGCGAGTGCGGCTGATGCAGTCGTGCACTTTCGAAGCCAGGAGGATCATGAAATGGAAGAGCTTTTTTGGTCTCAATTCCATAGTCCGGAGCGTCCACTTCCGTTGAGTGATCGGCTGGTTGAGTGGGCTGAGCTGAATAGATTGTCCGGACTGGCCATGACGGATGTGGTAACTCATCTGTGGCCGAAAAGGCCCAAGCCAAAGAGTTATTTTGGCTTGTTGCAGCAATTCCTTGGGGCAGTGCCGCATATTAAGGCGATGAAGCGGTCGGCATGCATAGAAGGTGCACGGATGGCTCTCGCCCGTGGTAAAACATATCGGGCGGAGATGGATGCCACCGCTATTGCATCCCGGGGTTCGGACAAAAGCCGATTCCCCACCGAGCATTACTTTGAGGAAGTCCTGCAGGGCGCTCGTATAATAGAGTCGCAGTGCTCGAAAGATGTTATGTTTGAATGACATGTATGATTTCTAACATCATGTTTATAATGCAATGACTTTTTATACTTGTGTGTTAAAGTATTGAACTATCTCCTGTGCGGCCGTATATGTATGTATAATCTAAAAGATGGCAGTCTTTGGCTTCAGCCCCCACGCACATGGTGCGGGGGTGTTTGCAAAAAGAAAAATGCTTTTTCACACTTAATCCAACGTCTTGGTCCTTTTAAGGAGGTGATAGCATAGCAAACTAGGCAACCGGACTATAATGCTTTATCACTTTCATCTAGCCATAGGAGCTCGAATGTGGGGCTACTATATAGCCCCTGATGGCACCGCGCTTCTCCGAACTTGGGGCGCGTATGTGCCTGACCGGGAAGCGGTCCTTCGTCAAAGCGGAGGAGTTCTAAACATTCCAATGGTCGATCGAGTGGTTGACCAGTCTCTCGCTATATCATGACAGTAAGTTTTCGGCTTTCTCTACTGAGGTGCTCTCCCGGCCGAACCAGGGCACAATCGCAGTAGTTCTCCTGGTGCCGCGTTAGCCGATGATACGGAATGTAAGGCAGCAAAACACAGGAGCCGGGCAAACCCAACATTTGACCAAAGACATGATTCGGAGCTGATGCATATAAGGCCTAACTCGAGACGCCGAACACTCCCTGAGGTGTTCGGTCTTTATGATATCGGGCAGAATAAAGCCCTAAGCCCCTAGTATCCAGGTACAGGCGGGAACTTCTGACGCGGCCGATGCCAAAACGCCAGCCTCCTCCTCGGCTCTGGTAGGAAACCGGGGGATGTGTATCAACAAGAGACAGTGAGAAAGGTTTACGTAGGGTCTTAATCTGAAAAGAATCCTTGCAACGGGTCCCTACTGCACGTCTGCGCCTGTGTCTCCGTTGTGCTGTATCCTGGACGGGTGTAGCACGTGCTTCATCTGTAAAAGAGAAGGACTTAGTTTCTAAGAAATATCATGCAAAAAGTGTATCAAAATAAAGTATAATTTGGAAGATGAAGAAAGTTGAGCTTTTTTGGCTTTCATCATTTATGCGCGCGGCCCCCTAAAAAACAGGGGGTATGCGGCTGGGAAGCCCCTTGCCAGACTCGTCTAACCATGTCCGAGGTCTAGATGACCTGTTTTTAGGGGCTTTGACCTGCAAGGTCGGAATAATGTGTGGCTGTCTAGGCAGCCGCACATTCTTCATGGTCGAGAGACACCTGGAGTTTTAAGAATATGCCACGTGGACCGGGCATTTTTAAGCGTAAGAGACGCGTAATGTGGTATTGCATTAAAGCGCGCGAAAGCTGCACGCCCCAGTAGTGCTTAAGGGCTACTGATAAATGGGGTGATGGAGGGTGAGCTTTTCGCGACAGAGGTTGTCGGATGAACCGAACACGACCCCTAGTGGTACAGAGCCTGTAAAATTGGCTAAAAAGGCCAGGCGTCACTTCTTTGAAGGAAGTGCTGCTATAGCGAATTTTGGTGGGTTCTATCCCCAGTATGCGAATGGTGTCCTGGTATAGCAGGGGTCGCGCTGCGTGTTATCACGTGAAGTGAGTTCACTGTTTTGACTTCTAATGGGAAAGTCTTTTGGTTTCCGGAGCGCTGCTTTTGGGTTTCGTCACTTTCACTTGGTGTGGCGAGCCCTTTGTGTTCGGCGTTAAGTCGGCCGGACTGCTTGAAGACCCAACAATCTCTGTGGGTATGATTTGCAGGCTTCCCGGAGGTACCATGTATTTGACACAGTCTATCCAGAATCTTGTTGAGGTTGGATAACTCGTCACTGTTATCCTTTAAGGGCAGTGTTTTGTTGTTCGGCCGAGAGCTTTTGAATCCGGCGTTGACTGCCGTACTATTTGGGCCATTCTCCTTGTTCCGGCGCTGATCTTTTTTGCGTCATGATTTCCCATTTCCATCCCTGATTTCGGATGTACTCGGGTCGCTGGTGCTGCATTTAGCCAACCAGCTGTCTTCCCCCGCGCAAAAGAGGGTCATGAGACTTGTTAGTGCGGCCATTGTTCTTGGTTTTTCCTGGCCGAGGTGTCTGGCGAGCCATTCGTCTCGGACGTTGTGTTTGAAGGCTGCTAAGGCTTCAGCGTCCGGACAGTCGACTATTTGGTTCTTTTTAGTGAGGAACCTGTTCCAGAATTTGCATGCTGATTCTCCGGGCTATTGAGTTATGTGACTTAAATCATCTGCATCCGGAGGCCGGACATAAGTCCCCTGAAAATTTGCTCGAAACGCATCCTCAAGATCTTCCCAACTCCCAATCGTATTTTCTAGGAGGCTTTTAAGCCAATGCCGGGCCGGCCCTTTGAGCTTGAGGGGAAGGTATTTTATGGCATGGAGATCGTCTCCTCTTGCCATGTGTATGTGTAGGATATAATCCTCAATCTAGACTCCGGGGTCTGTTGTTCTGTCGTATGCCTCTATGTTTATGGTTTTAAATCCCGCTGGAAATCCATGATCCAGTACCTCGTCGATAAAACATAGTGGGTGTGCGGCGCCCCTGTATTTGGGTGTGCCGTTGTCTTCAAATGCTCGGCTAGTTGTGTTACTTCCTGGAGTCTTCTTTTTTGGCCCATAGATAGACCTGGCCAGGTTATCCTTTTTCTGAAGATCTTTATGCTGATCATGTGCCAGCTTGTGTGTGGCGCCCTGTGTTGCTCTTGGCCTGTCATCTGGTCGTCTATCCGGCCAGGCGGCCCCTTTATTTTTTGACTGCGGGGGCTCGAAGGCCTCCTCGTCAAATTCGGGCAACAGCTTGCGCTTCGGGTAGCTCTTTGTCTGGTGATTAGTGCCATATTTATCTGCGGTGTTGAGTACTTTGCTCCATCTCATTCTGAGTGTGTCTTCCGCTGTTTTGAGCTTCCACTTTTGCTTCTTCAAACTTCTTGCAGTGGCGACGAGCCTGTTATGGAGATTCCTATGCTCTGGTGATGTGAGGTCATCTTCGCCGGGGATGGGTTGCTTGTCCGGTTCATGTTCGGTTGGCTGCTTGTTGACGTGTGCGTCGTCCACTGCTTCGCCCTGCTCTAGGGCCGGGTCCATATGGGTACCGTTTTTGTCGATGCCGGTCTTCGGGCGGCGCTTGCGTCGCCGCTTTGTTTGTTTGTTGGGGGAGTTGTCCTTTGCCACGTCCCATTTTTCCTCATTGTCGCTTCCTTTTGGTGTGTCCAACATGTATACGTTGTGAGCTGGGGTGGCTTTTCCGTGCCCGTTAGGCGCTGGTTCTTGGTCGTCTCCGGCATCGTCGTCCACACCGTCGATGTCTTCGGAGTCGTAGTCTAGCATGTCGGTTAGATCGTCGACAGCAGCTACCAAGTGGGTGGTGGGTGGGCTTTGAATTTCTTCGTCGTCCGCATCCCAACCTTCCTGACCACAGTCCGGCCAGGGCTCTCCTGATAACGAGAAATACTTTAGCGAACTCAAGATGTCGCCAAGAGGTGAGTGTTGAAAGACGTCCGCTGCGGTGAACTCCATGATCGACGCCCAGTCGGATTCAATCGGGGCGGGCGCGGGAGGTTCGGAGTCTGGCGAGGAGTCCGGCACCTTGGAGTCACGAGCTTTATGAGGGACGAAGTCAGTGTTCGGCTCTATCGCCGTAGAGGTTGCAGCCCTCGAGGCGGTGTCTAGGCATCCATCCTCGATCTGCGGAGCTGGCTCCGAATTAAAGATCAGAGTGGTTTCGAGTGCGGCCTCCAGGGTACTGTCCGGCGGCAGAGCTAAATCATGCCCATCGTGATAGTACGGCACGCTCGGCTGTGGCTCGAATTCGTCGAGGATCAAGTCCCCGCGGATGTCAGCCGTGAAGTTCAAACTTCCACATCTGACCTAACGGCCAGGGGCGTAGCCTTCGATCTGCTCCAGCTGGCCAAGCGAATTGGCCCGCAGTGCGAAGCCGCCGAATACGAAGATCTGTCCGGGGAGGAAGGTCTCACCCTGGACTGCATCGTCGCTAATGATCGAAGAAGCCATCGAGCCTATCGGTGACGACACAGAGGAACTCTCAATGAAAGCACCAATGTCGGTGTCAAAACCGGCGGATCTCGGGTAGGGGGTCCCGAACTGTGCGTCTAGGCGGATGGTAACAGGAGACGAGGGACACGTTGTTTTTACCCAGGTTCGGGCCCTCTTGGTGGAGGTAAAACCCTACATCCTACTTGATTAATATTGATGATGTGGGTTACAAGAGTAGATCTACCACGAGATCAAGGAGGCTAAACCCTAGAAGCTAGCCTATGGTATGATTGTTGTTCGTCCTATGGACTAAAGCCATCCGGTTTATATAGACACGGGAGAGGGCTAGGGTTACACAGAGTCGGTTACAATGGTAGGAGATCTAGATATCTGTATCGCCAAGCTTGCCTTCCACGCCAAGGAAAGTCCCATCCGGACACGGGACGGAGTCTTCAATCTTGTATCTTCATAGTCTTGGAGTCCGGCCGATGATGGTAGTTCGGCTATCCGGACACCCCCTAGTCTGGGACTCCCTCAGCCCCCCTGCCTCATGGGCCCCTTGTGGGTCTCCTGACCTAGTTCCTTCACCTATATATACTCTTATACCCCAAAAACTTCCGGGGGAGCCACAAAACCACTTTTCCACCACCTAAACCATCTGTACCCATGAGATCCCATCTAGGGGCCTTTTCTGGCATCCTCCCAGAGGGGAATTCGATCATGGAGGGATTCTACATCAACACTATTACCCTTCCGATGAAGCGTGAGTAGTTTACCATAGACCTATGGGTCCATAGATAGTAGCTAGATGGCTTCTTCTCTCTCTTTGATTCTCAATACCATGTTCTCCTCGATGTTCTTGGAGATCTATTTGATGTAATATTCTTTTGCGGTGTGTTTGTCGAGATCCTATGAATTGTGGATTTATGATCATATTATCTATGAATATTCTTTGAGTCTTCTCTGAATTCTTATATGCATGATTTGATATCTTTGCAAGTCTCTTCGAATTATCGGTTTAGTTTGGCCTACTAGATTGGTTTTTCTTGCAATGGGAGAAGTGCTTAGCTTTGGGTTCAATGTCGCGGTGTCCTTTCCCAGTGACAGTAGGGACAGCAAGGCACATATTGTATTATTGCCATCGAGGATAAAAAGATGGGTTTTTCATCATATTGCTTGAGGTAATTCCTCTACATCATGTCATCTTACTTAATGCATTACTCCGATCTTCATGAACTTAATACTCTAGATGCATGCTGGATAGCAGTCGATGTGTGGAGTAATAGTAGTAGATGCAGAATCATTTCGGTCTACTTCACACGGACGTGATGCCTATATTCATGCTCATTGCCTTAGATGTCGTCATAATTATGCGCTCTTCTATGAATTGCTCGGCAGGAATTTGTTCACCCACCGTAATATTTGCTATCTTTAGAGAAGCCACTAGTGAAACCTATGGCCCCGGGGTCTATTTTACATCATACTAGTTTCCGATCTACTATTTTGAAACCTTTTACTTTTCGTCTATAAACCAAAAATACCAAAAATATTTACTTTACCGTTTATCTATCTCTATGAGATCTCACTTTTGCAAGTAACCGTGAAGGGATTGACAACCCCTTTATCGCGTTGGGTGCAAGTTGTTGATTGTTTGTGCAGGTATTCGGTGACTTGTGTGTTGTCTCCTACTGGATTGATACCTTGGTTCTCAAAGTGAGGGAAATACTTACTCTACTTTGCTGCATCATCCTTTCCTCTTCAAGGGAAAAACCAACGCAAGCTCAATATGTAGCACACTTCAATTGTTCCTAGCCGTGTGCGGCGCCCCCCTCCACAGTTCATGCATCCGGTCATATCTTCGTGGTGCTTAGGCGAAGCCCTACGCATATCACATCACCATCACCGTCACCACGCCGTCGTGCTGTCGGAACTCATCTACTTCCTCGACACTCTACTGGATCAAGGGCTCGAGGGATGTCATCGTGCTGAACATGTGCAGAACTCGGAGGTGCCGTACGTTCGGTACTTGATCGATCGGAACGAGAAGAAGTTCGAGTACATCAACCGCGTTAAGCAAACGCTTCCGCTTTTGGTCTATGAGGGTACATAGACACACTCTCCCCCTCTCGTTGCAATGTATCCCCTAGATAGATCTTGCGTGAGCGTAGGAACTTTTTTGAAATTGCATGCTACGTTTACCAACAGTGGCATCCGAGCCAGGTCTATGCGTAGATGATATGCACGAGTAGAACACAAAGAGTTGTGGGCGGTGATCGTCCTACTGCTTACCACCAATGTCTTATTTTGATTCAACGGTATTGTTGGATGAAGCGGCCCGGACCAACCTTAAATGACCATGTTGATGAGACTAGTTCCACCGACAGACATGCAACTAGTTTTGCATAAAGGTGTGGCTAGCGGGTGTGTGTTTCTCCAACTTTAGTTGAATCGAGTTCGACTGCGGCATGTCCTTGTTGAAGGTTAAAACAACAAACTTGATAAATCACCGTTGTGGTTTTGTGCCATAGGTAAGAACGGTTCTTGCTAGAAGCCTGTAGCAGCCACATAAAACTTGCAACAACAAAGTAGAGGATGTCTAACTTGTTTTTGCAGGGCATGTTGTGATGTTATATGGCCAAGACATGATGTGATATACGTTGTTGTATGATATGATCATGTTTTGTAGAATTTATCAGCAACTGGCAGGAGCCTTATGGTTGTCGCTTTATTGTATGCAATACAAACTCCATGTAATTGCTTTACTGTATCACTAAGCGGTAGCGATAGTCGTAGAAGCAATAGTTGGCGAGATGACCACGACGCTATGATGGAGATCAAGGTGTCGAGCCGGTGGCGATGGAGATCTTGACGTTGCTTTGGAGATGGAGATCAAAAGCACAAGATGATGATGGCCATATCATGTCACATATTTTAATTGCATGTGATGTTTATCTTTATGCATCTTCTTTTGCTTAGTACTGCGGTAGCATTATAAGATGATCCCTTAAACTAAACTTCAAGGTATAAGTGTTCTCCCCGAGTATGCACTGTTGAGAAAGTTCTTCGTGCTGAGACACCATGTGATGATCGGGTGTGATAGGCTCTACATTCACATACAACGGGCGCAAGCCAATTTTGCACATGCGGAATACTCGGGTTAAACTTGATGAGCCTAGCATGTACATACATGGCCTCAGAACACTGGAGATCGAAAGGTCGAACGTGAATCATATAGTAGATATGATCAACATAGAGATGTTCACCATTAATGACTACTCCATCTCACGTGATGATCGAACATGGTTTAGTTGATTTGGATCACGTGTCATTTAAATGACTTGAGGGATGTCTATCTAAGTGGGAGTTCTTAAGTAATATGATTAATTGAACTTAGTCCTGATAGTTTTTGCATATCTACGTTGTAGATCAATGGCCCGTGCTACTGTTCCCTTGAATTTTAATCGTTCCTAGAGAAAGCTAAGTTGAAAGATGATGGTAGCAAGTACACGGACTGGGTCCTTAACTAGAGGATTATCCTCATTGCTGCATAGAAGAATTATGTCCTTGGTGCACCGCTAGGTGAAAGGCCTGCTGCAGGAGAAGAAGCTGGCGTTATGAACTTCTGGCAAGCTCGACCTGATGACTACTCGATAGCTAAGTGTGCCATGCTTTACGGCTTAGAATCGGGACATCAAAGACGTTTTGAACGCCATGGACCATATGAGATGTTCCAGGAGTTGAAGTTAATATTTCTAGCAAATGACCGAGTTGAGATATATGAAGTCTCCAACAAGTTCTATAGCTGCAAAATGGAGGGGAACAATTCTGTCAATGAACACATACTCAGAATGTCTGGATATCATAATCACTTGACTCAGCTGGGAGTTAATCTTCCAGATGATTGTGTCATTGACAGAGTTCTTCAATCACTGCCACCAAGCTACAAAGGCTTCGTGATGAACTATAATATGCAAGGGATGGAAAAGACTATTCTCGAGCTCTTCACAATGCTCAAGGCTGCAGAGGTAGAAATCAAGAAGGAGCATCAAGTGTTGATGGTTAACAAGACCACTAGTTTCAAGAAAAAGGGCAAGGGAAAGAAGGGGAACTTCAAGAAGAATGGCAAGCAAGTTGTCACTCCCATGAAGAAACCCAAAGCTGGACCCAAGCTTGAAACGGAGTGCTTCTACTACAAAGGTACTGGTCACTGGAAGCGGAACTGCCCCAAGTATTTGGCGGATAAGAAGGATGGCAAAGTGAACAAAGGTATATTTGATATACAAGTTATTGATGTGTACCTTACTCTCGTAGTAGTGCCTGGGTATTTGATACCAGTTCGGTTGCTCATATTTGTAACTCGAAAAAGGGACTACGGATTAAATGAAGATTAGCTAAGGACGAGGTGACGATGCGCATCGGGAATGGTTCCAAGGTCGTTGTGATCGCCGCCAGTGCGCTACCTCTACATCTACCTTCGGGATCAGTTTTAGACCTAAATAATCGTTATTTGGTGCCAGCGTTGAGCATGAACATTATATCTGGATCTTGTTTAGTGAGAGACGGTTATTCATTTGAATCAGAGAATAATGGTTGTTCTATTTATATGAGTAATATCTTTTATGGCATGCACCCTTGAAGAGTGGTCTATTTCCGTTGAATCTCGATCGCGGAGATACACATATTCATAATATTGATGCCAAAAGATGCAAATTTGATAATGATAGTGCAACATATTTGTGGCACTGCCGTTTAGGTCATATCAGTGGAAAGCGCATGAAGAAACTCCATGTAGATGGACTTTTGGAATCACATGATTATGAATCATCATTTGATACCCGCGAATCGTGCCTCATGGGCAAGATGACTAGAACTCCGTTCTCCGGAACAATGGAACGAGACAATGACTTATTGGAAATAATACATACCGATGTATGCGGTCTGATGAGTGTTGAGGCTCGTGGCGGGTATCATTATTTTCCGACCTTCACAGATGATTTGAGCAGATATGGGTATATCTACTTAATGAAACACAAGTCTGAAACATTTGAAAAGTTCAAAGAATTTCAAAGTGAAGTGGAGAATCATCATAACAAGTAAATAAAGTTTCTACAATCTGATCGTGGAGGTGAATATTTGAGTTACGAGTTTGGCCTTCATTTTAAACAATGTGGAATTGTTTCACAACTCACGCCACCTAGAACACCACAGCGTAATGGTGCGTCCAAACGCCGTAACCGTACTCTATTAGATATGGTGCGATCTATGATGTCTCTTACCGATTTACCACTATCATTTTGGGGTTATGCATTAGAGACAACTACATTCATGTTAAATAGGGCACCGTCAAAATCCGTTGAGATGACACCGTATGAATTGTGGTTTGGCAATAAACCTAAGTTGTCGTTTTTTAAAGTTTGGGGATGCGATGCTTATGTCAAAAGGCTTCAGCCTGATAAGCTTGAACTGAAATCAGAGAAGTGCGTCTTCATAGGATACCCTAAGGAAACAATTGGGTACACCTTCTACCACAGATCCGAAGGCAAGATCTCTATTGCCAAGAATGGAACCTTTATAGAGAAGGAGTTTCTCTCGAAAGAAGTGAGTGGGAGGAAAGTAGAAATTGATGAGGTAATTGTACCTTCTCTCAATTTGGAAATTAGCTCATCTAAGAAATCCGTTCCCGCGATGCCTACACCAAGTGGAGAGGAAGCTAATGATAATGATCATGAAACTTCAGATCAAGTTACTACAGAACCTTGTAGGTCAACCAGAGCATGATCCGCACCAGAGTGGTACGGTAATCCTATTCTAGAAGTCATGTTACTTGACCATGACGAACCTACAAACTATGAAGAAGCTATGATGAGCCCAGATTCTGATAAATGGCTTGAGGCCATGAAATCTAAGATAGGATCCATGTATGAGAACAAAGTGTGGACTTTGGTGGATTTGCCCGATGATCAGCGACCCATAGAGAATAAATGGATCTTTAAGAAGAAGACTAACGCTGATGGTAATGTTACTGTCTATAAAGTTCAACTTGTTGCAAAAGGTTTTTGACAAGTTCAAGGAGTTGACTATGATGAGACTTTCTCACCTGTAGCGATGCTTAAGTCTGTCCGAATCATGTTAGAAATTGCCGCATTTTATGATTATGAAATCTAGTAAATGGATGTCAAAACCGCTTTCCTTAATGGATTTATTAAAGAAGAGTTGTATATGATGCAACCAGAAGGTTTTGTCGATCCTAAAGTTGCCAGCAAAGTGTGCAAGCTCCAGCGATCCATTTATGGACTGGTACAAGCATCTCGGAGTTGGAATATACAATTTGATGAGGTGATCAAAGCATATGGTTTTATACAGACTTTTGGAGAAGCTTGTATTTACAAGAAAGTGAGTGGGAGCTCTATAACATTTCTAATATTATATGTCAACGACATATTGTTGATTGGCAATGATATAGAATTTCTGGATAGCATAAAAGGATACTTGAATAAAAAAAATCAATGAAAGACCTCGGTGAAGCTGCTTATATATTGGGCATCAAGATCTATAGAGATAGATCAAGACGCTTGAGAGGACTTTCACAAAGCACATACCTTGATAAAGTTTTGAAGAAGTTCAAAATGGATCAGTCAAAGAAAGGGTTCTTGCCTATGTTACAAGGTGTGAAGTTGAGTCAGACTCAATGCCCGACCACTTCAGAAGATAGAGAGAAAATGAAAGTCATTCCCTATGCCTTAGCCATAGGTTCTATCATGTATGATATGCTGTGTACCAGACGTAATGTGTGTCTTGCTATAAGTTTAGCAGGGAGGTGCCAAGGTAATCCAGGAGTGGATCACTGGACAGCGGTCAAGAACATCCTGAAGTAGCTGAAAAGGACTAAGGATATGTTTCTCGTTTATGGAGGTGACAAAGAGCTCGCCGTAAATGGTTACGTTGACGCTAGCTTTGATACTGATCCGGATGACTCTAAGTCACAAACTGGATACCTAATTATATTGAATGGTGGAGCTGTCAGTTGGTGCAGTTCCAAGTAGAGCATCGTGGTGGGATCTACGTGTGAAGCGGAGTACATAGCTATTTCAGAAGCAGCAAGTGAAGGAGTCTGGATGAAGGAGTTCATATTCGATCTAGGTGTAATACCTGGTGCATTGGGTCCAATGAAAATCTATTGTGACAATACTAGAGCAATTGCCTTGGCGAAGGAATCCAGATTTTACAAAAAGACCAAACACATCAAGAGACGCTTCAACTCCATATGCGATCTAGTCAAGGAGGGATACATAGAGATTTGCAAAATACATACGGATCTAAATGGGGTAGACCCGTTGACTAAGCCTCTTCCACGAGCAAAACATGATCAACACCAAGACTCCATGGGTGTTAGAATCATTACAACGTAATCTAGATTATTGACTCTAGTGCAAGTGGGAGACTGAAGGAAATATGACCTAGAGGCAATAATAATTTTTTTATTTTATATTTCCCTATTCATGATAAATGTTTATTATTCATGCTAGAATTGTATTAATCGAAAACTTCATACATGTGTGAATACATAGACAAAAGACTGTGTCCCTAGTATGCCTCTACTTGACTAGCTCGTTAATCAAAGATGGTTAAGTTTCCTAGCTATAGACATGTGTTGTTATTTGATGAATGGGACCACATAATTAGGAGAATGATGTGATGGACAAGACCCATCCGTCAGCTTAGCATAATGATAGTTCAGTTTTATTGCTACTGCTTTCTTCATGTCAAATACATATTCCTCCGACTATGAGATTATGCAACTCCTGGATACCGGAGGAATGCCTTGTGTGCTATCAAATGTCACAACGTAACTGGGTGATTATAAAGATGCTCTATTGGTATCTCCGAAGGTGTTTGTTGGGTTGGCATAGATCGAGATTAGGATTTGTCACTCCGAGTATTGGAGAGGTATCTCTGGGCCCTCTCGGTAATGCACATCATAAGAAGCCTTGCAAGCAATGTGACTAATGAGTTAGTTGCGGGATGATGCAATACGGAATGAGTAAAGAGACTTGCCGGTAACGAGATTGAACTACGTATGAAGATACCAACGATCGAATCTCGGGCAAGTAACATACCGATGACAAAGGGAATAATGTATGTTGTCATAATGGTTCGACCGATAAAAATCTTTGTAGAATATGTGGGAGCCAATATGAGCATCCATGTCCCGCTATTGGTTATTGACCGGAGAAGTGTCTCGGTCATGTCTACATAGTTCTCGAACCCGTAGGGTCCGCACGCTTAACATTCGATGACGATTTGTATTATATGAGTTACGTGATTTGGTGAACGAATGTTGTTCAGTGTCCCGGATGAGATCACAGACATGATGAGGAGTCTTGAAATGGTCGAGAGGTAAATATTGATATATTGGATGATAGTATTCGAACACCGAAAGTGTTCCAAAATGAATCGGGTACATATCGGAGTACCGGGGGTTACCGGAACCCCCCGGGGGAAGATATGGGCCATATGGGCCATAGGAGGGAGGCACACCAGCCCACAAGGGGTGGCGACCCCCCCAGGGAAGGAGGCCGAATAGGACTAGGAGGAGGGGCGGCGCCCCCCTCTTTCCTTCTCCCCCTCTCTCTTCCCCTCTTTCCCCTCGAGTAAAAGGAAGGGGGGCAAATCCAACTAGGAGCCCAAGTAGGATTCCTTCTACTTGGGCGCGCCTAGGGATGGCTCCCTCCCCCTCCCTCCTTTATATACATGGGGAGGGGGCGCCTAGAGCACACATCAATTGTTCCTAGCCGTGTGCGGCGCCCCCTTCCATAGTTTACGCCCCCAAACATATTTTCGCAGTGCTTAGGCAAAGCCCTGTGCGGATCACATCACTGTCACCACGCCGTCATGCTGACGGAACTCATCTACTTCCTCGACACTCTGCTGGATCAAGAGCTTGAGGGACATCATCACGCTGAATGTGTGCAGAACTTGGAGGTGTCATACGTTCGGTACTTGATCGGTCGGAACGAGAAGAAGTTCGACTACAGCAACCGCGTTAAGCAAATGCTTTTGCTCTCGGTCTTCGAGGGTACGTAGACACACTCTCCCCCTCTCTTTGCTATGTATCTCCTAGGTAGATCTTGCGTGAGCGTAGGAATTTTTTTGAAATTGCATACTACGTTTCCCAACATCTACAACAGAAATATGCAAAACACTAAGACATGTATTCATGAGAGTAATTCATATTAAACATTTTAATAAGATAATTACTCCCACTAAAATCAACATCCCTCGGTTCATACTTAGTGATTCAAGATCCAAGATCAACATGTCAACTAGTGAGCTTTTGCATCACCGCTAGAAGACAAGATCACTCGGTAAGCAACTCTTGCTAATTGCATCTCCATATGAGCCTTGTTGTTGGGGACATCTCATGTCGCGCCAACTCCTATGCCTTGTGGCCCAAAACTGTTTTGATAGCCACGACAAGTCAACCAATGCTGCTCGTGTAAGTGTCCGACACAAACCCATCACTTCAAGGAGATCTAGTGGCACCCTAATTTTATAGGCCCACCACTAAATATACTTGACATGTGAAGGTGCAACAATTGGGGAGGCAGTTATACTTGACACTCTTTGAGGGATCACCCTACTTAAAACATCTACCATGCAAAAGAAGGGTGCATAAAAGGGATAAACTTTCACATGCAGTTTATATATATGTGATATGGTATAGCCCCTTTTCACAGCGCATGGTGATCTCCATCTCCACGTGCACGGTCTGCCCATGGTGATCTCCATCTCCATGCATTTTTGTCCTCGTAGTGATCTCCATCTCCAAGCCATGGTGTCAACCGCCAAGTGTTACATAAGATACTACGCTATTACAAACTAATAGCTACTGAAAGTAAATTACATTACATGGCTTCTCATGTTGACACGCAGGTCATTAATACAATAATGGAACAACCATATGGCTCTTGCCGGTTGCCGCACTCACGACATGCAGGTCATGAAACAATAATACACAAGCAACATTCATGGGCTATACCAAATCACAAACATTCCCTACAAAAACGAGTCACACGTTCTACCGCCGAAGATAAAACCTCCCGAAACTCTATTTTCCAAGCGGATTTTGGCCTAGCCAGAAGCGCCAAAATTTCATTTTGAATGATTTCTGTTAATCTAACTTTTTGTTAGCTTCAGTTTGACAGGTCATGGAGCAAAAACGGAGTTCATATGCAAAAGTTACAGTCATTTTACCGAGACCACTCCAACAGATTTCAGCACTGCGGAAATCACATTTCCACGGTGTTGATCTATATTCCGATTCGATCAATCTCATTGATCTTCGTGTGCTGCATCTAGATTTATGTTCCACTGTCTACCCCGATGGCGGATACCGACCGGTAGGGGTAACTCGTGTCACGACCTCTGTGTCACGATCACAGAAACAAGATCACGAAACCAACCTTCAACACTGACATGCGGGGCCGATCTCATCGACCCGCACCTAAACCGATCTACATATCTCATATGCATATCATCAAATCTATCACCACACAATGGAGGCTCTGATACCACTGTTGGAACACGCGGTATGCTACGCTAGCGCCAAATAAAATTTTCTACCGGGCACCCAAGATCATGCTGCTGGAAATAGATTACGAGATCGGATTTACCACTAGACGCGTAGTCACCATAATGGAAGTAGAGTTGATGATGCGTGCAACCGATCTCCCGGGCCATCTCCTCCTCGCGTCACCGATCTCCCACGAACAGCGAAGACCCGTGAACGGCGGGCGGCGGACTGCTAGGTCTGGTCGCACATCATGGGCATGGGGAGTGGCGATGGCTATCGAGGGTTGGAAAAGATCAACCCTAAGTGGTGTGCCCATTCCCCTTTATGTAGACCTCCGAGGTGGGCTCAACACTTGAGCCCACTAGGAGTCTGCGTCCATTTTCCACTCAGATCCAATCCGAATGGGCTGCAACCCCTTAAGTGTGTGACCCTATAGGTTCACGTACACATGTACACGACCAAGTCGATAGTTGGAAGTGGCTCCTAGCAGAACGTGCCAACTCCCATGTGTACATAAAGTCGTTTGACGAACCTCGACAATGTGTCATATGCAACATTTCTTTTGCCTCACGATATTTGTTGCCGAGCTGAAGGCGAGTACTTGTCACCCTTGTGATAGCTCGACCTTTCTTCTCGAAACCGTGATATAGATTCCCGAACTAGGTTAACACTTAACCCAAGTCGCATGGCCATGCTTTCTGAATTTAATCACTTGAGAGGGCCCGGAGTATATCTCTCCAAATAGGAGGGGCAAATCCCATCTTGGTCAACCATGTCTCGCGGCATGTCTCACGACTCACCAGAAAGCTACCTTTATAACTACCCAGTTATGGAGTAGTGTTTGATAGACCCTAAGTGAGTCGATCCTCATCCTGAAAACATGTGAGGACCTCGGGTCTAGGACATGTCATAGACATTGTACTTGAGACTAACAGATGACTATATCTCGTTGCGTCTCAGAGTGGGTCTGTCTGACTCGGTGATCTCCATCCCCTAGTCATTACTATCGGTTTAGCATCTCCATGCACATGACCTGTGAAACATAGTCATCAACCGAGTCGTATACTAGTCAAGGATATGTGTCCGCATAACCTTATCAACTAGGGACCATTAGAAGAATCATCATACAATACATAGTTCCACAAACAAGTTACATACTTATTGATACATATCATGCATTGATGATTTTCAAGGACAATACAGAGGACTCGTGAATACTTAGGGAAATATCATCATCACATGATTGCCTCTAGGCCATATCTCCAACACACCTTGCCGACAAGATAATGAAGACATAGTGGGGAAGAGCCAGCGGAGGAGCGCAGGTCGTCGTTGGCGCAAAGAGTGCGGAGGACCTCATCCTATAGGATCGGAAGTATGTCTAGAGGGGGGCGATTAGACTACTTGACCAAATAAAAATCTAGCCTTTTCCCAATTTTATATCTTGGCAGATTTTAACAACTTAACACAAGTCAAGCAATCAACCTACACATGCAATTCTAAGAGTATAGCAGCGGAATGTAAATCTTTGCAAATGAAGGTAGAGGAGTTTGGAGGGAGAAAACGCAATGTAGACACGAAGATTTTTGGCGTGGTTTCGATAGGTGGTGCTATCGTACATCCACGTTGATGGAGACTTCAACCCACGAAAGGTAACGGTTGCGCGAGTCCATGGAGGGCTCCACCCATGAAGGGTCCACGAAGAAGCAACCTTGTCTATCCCACCATGGCCATCTCCCACGAAGGACTTGCCTCACTTGGGTAGATCTTCATGAAGTAGGCGATCTCCTTGCCCTTACAAACTCCTTGGTTCAACTCCACAGTCTTGACGGAGGCTCCCAAGTGACACCTAACCAATCTAGGAGACACCACTCTCTAAAAGGTAATAGATGGTGTGTTGATGATGAACTCCTTGCTCTCGTTCTTCAAATGATAGTCTCCCCAACACTCAACTCTCTCTCTCTCTCGTAAATTTGGCTATGGTGGAAAGATGATTTGAGTGGGAAGCAACTTGGGGAAGGCTAGAGATCAAGATTTATATGGTTGGATTGGAATGTCTTGGTTCAACACATGAGTAGGTGGTTCTCTCTCAGAAAATGAGTAATGGAAGTGTAGGCACGTTCTGATGGCTCTCTCACTAATGGAGACGGGGGTGGAGGGGTATATATAGCCTCCACACAAAATCTAACCGTTACACTCAAATTCCCAAACTCGGTGGGACCAAATGGTTAAACTCGGTCAGACCGACTTGGTTCAAAATGTGAACGTTAGGCATTTCGGTGGGACCGACAACATCAACTCGGTGAGACCGATGCCCTAGGGTTAGGGCAAAACCTCATCTCGGTGAGACAGATCACATGAACCCGGTAAGACAAATTTCAGTAATAAGCAAACAGAAACTTGGTCAGGTAAACTCGGTGGGACTTATCGCTCATCTCGGTTAGATCGAACCGTTACGAAAAGGAAATATAGAGTTTGCAATGCCAACTCGGTGGGACCGATCACTCACTTCTGTTAGACAGAAACATTACAAAGGGAAACAGAGAGTTTGCATTCCCATCTCGATGAGACCGAGATCCCTATTGGTGAGACCGAACTGATTAGGGTTTGTGGATATGGCTATGTCAAGTGAACTCGGTGGCGCCGGATGAATCAAATTGGTGGGGCAGAGTTTGACTTTAGGTTTAGGACATATGTGGAAATGAGAAAGTGGTTTAGGGATTTTGGAGCATGTCACTAAGCATTTTGAGCAAACAAGCCATTAAGGAACACATCATCCCCTTTTAATAGTATTGGCTTTTCCTATGGACTCAATGTGATCTTGGATCACTAAAATTAAAATGTAGAGTCTTGAGCTTTTGCCAATATGTGTCCTTAGCATTTTGAGGGGTCCACATCTCTAGTCCATGCCATACCAATCATTGAACTTTCTGAAACATTGATCTTGAAAGAATATTAGTTCAATGAGCTATATGTTGTTATGAATTACCAAAACCACCCAGGGGTTAGTTGCACTTTCAATGTCCCCCTTTTTGGTAATTGATGACAACATATAGATCAAAGCTTGAACAAATGATAATATAAATGAAGTACATCGTCACTTTGAGAAGTATGTGATAAGCAAGAGCTCCCCCTAAATTTTTGCATTATTTAAATTTGCTTTTGAATGCAAATGCACAATCGATTAGGATCATGGGTTACTCTTCCATGTCACATACATCTTGGTGGAGCACTCAAAATGATAAGATATGAAATATGCACTCATCACCAAAATAAGATATGAATGATCATACATAAGATAATAATATCATCATCAAGCATAAGCATTAAAGTATGATATGATCAAACATATGATCATAGAAGTATCTCACACACAAGCATAAAATATTGTTTCACCCAAACAAGCAAAGCAAATAGAGTAGCAAAAGGAGGCAAAATAGGCAAGCACTCTCTCTCCCTCTCTCGGAGCCTATGATCTACACACTTCCTCCCCCTTTGGCAACATGTTACCAAAAATCTTGAAAATGCATAGTGCTATGCGGCTCTAAGCATGATCTCCGGGAGCTCTAGAGTGCGAAGGTGGCGTGGAGAGGAGTCCTGTGATGAATGCATCCGAAGAGGCCTGAGGAGATGGTGGAGTTGCAACTGGAGGAGCAACAAAGGCTGTAGCTGCTGGTGCTGATGTAGTAGCCCTGGTGTCAATGGCTAGCACAGCTGCAGACCTTTGTCCCCTTGGCACTCTCTAAAAGGCATCTGTAGTAGCTCTCCCTCTTTTCTCTTTTGCTTCATCCTGGAGTTGCTCAATTGCAGTCTGAATCTCTATGATCTTCAAGTCTTGATCATAAAATTTAGTATCAATGATCCGTTATAGACTCTCTTGGTTTTGAGTCAGGGTTGCCAACCCTTTCTCAATTCTCACAGTAGCTTGAATGAGATAGCCCAGTTGATCTTTCTTGGATTCTAGGAATACTTGAGAAGCTTCTTCTGCACTTGGAGTCTTAGTTGCCTTCTCAGCTCTAGCTTTCTCTTTCTTCTCCTGAGCCTACACAGATGTGGGATGTGATGGATCCATGACAACCACACTATCTTCAAACTCTAGCAGCAGGGGAAGATGTTCCTTGTCCAGAAGATACATGCTCTTGCCCATCTTGGAGTTGATGAGCATATGAATTTGTGGAGCATAGCCAAATGATCTCTTCTGGTCTGCAATAGTCCTCTTGATTGTCTCAACAATCAAGGTCATCACTTTGAACTTTTCAGGCACATCAAACATATGAAGCAGATTTATTGGGTACCCTATGATCATCCTATCATCTCCAGACTTGGGCAGCAAAGTGTGTCTGAGAATTGTGTTGATGGTTGGTAGACCTGACAACATATAATAAACAGACCCAAACTTGTGGGTGTCCAAGGCAGCAGTTGGAATCTCCTTGTACATGTGAGCCATTGAGTCATGTCCTTTCCTTGGCTTAGCATATACATTTGTATCATCCTCAAGCTCTTTGGGGGCATTTATTAGCTTTGCCCACTCAACCACAATTGATTGGTACCTGGTACCCTCTGTCATCCAAACAATTTTACCACCAGGGTAAAAATGTGTTCTGGAGTAGAACTGCATGATTAACTCATCATTCCATGTTGTCAACTTCCGTCCATCAAATGTATCAACTCCTGTAGATTTGAAGCTCTCATGGACTCCTGGGAAATAATCTTCATTGCTATCAATGTACTCGCAGTCGACCCATCTCATGTCATGGACTATTGGCTTCTTGTCAAGCAGCATAGTCTCATAAAAATCTTGTTGTTCCTTTGTGTGGAACATGTAGTCAACAGTTGTTCTCCTTCTAATGGCACATGGGTCATTCTTCCTCCATAGCCTGAGACCTGCATCCTTCATGTGCTTCATGTTTAGCAACAGGGTGAGTGTCATCGTGATCAGGAATCTTGGGCTTCAACTTTCTAAGAACTTGCCCTTCTTCTTCTTCTTCCACTTCAGGCACTGGGGCCTTGTTCATTTCAGCAGCTGATATATTTCTGGTGGATCTCTTTGGGGCTTGAGCAACAGCCTTGGGGCAGATTTGGGCTTTGAAGGAGCAGCCCCTGATCTGATTGCATCCCCCATCAGTTTCTGAGTCTTGGCAGGAGGTGCATCTTGCTCTTCCTCCTCCTCGTCAGGATTGCTGGCCATAGTTGGTCTGCCAATAACTCTAGCCATAGTCTTCTTGACCCTTTCCTTTCTTTTCTTTCCTTCACCAGCAGCCTCTTTCTCACTTGGTTCAGCAGAGATTTGAGTTGAGGCTCTGGCTTTGGACATGGGAATCCTTCTTGCTGGAGCTTTTGTCTTTGATCCTGGCTTGAGATTTGCGGCAGTGTCAGTTTCCTTCTTGTCACCTTTCCTCTTGGAAGAGACTTCCTCATCAATCACAAAATCTTCATCCTCAGAATCAGATGTCTTCTTCTTCCTTTACCTAGTTGCACCTTTTGGCAGGTTGCTGGGAGTGCTTCTGCCCCATCATTAGAACTGCTCTCAGAGGGACTAGTTCCCTCACTCATTTGAACCTGTTCCTCTGACATATTCTGGTTGTCACTGTTGTCAGACATGCTGCAAGCTGAAAGCTAACCCTGTGAATAGATATAGATGAGATAGAGTGGATGAGCATCACAAAGTGCAGAGATTTTGCAAAACAAATGAGCCAAAAACTTAGTTTTATTTTATTGCTGAAGTCATTTTAGAGCTAACGATTTGCTAAACTCGGTGACACCGAAGCTACATTCAGTGTCTAAACTAGTGAACTCGATCAGACCGGGGCATAGTTCGGTGACACTGGTATTGCTAGGGTTTCACAAAGTTCTGAACTCGGTAACACCGATTTACGAGTTTCGGTCGGACCAAAAATCACAGTGCAATGGCCTAGGCCGAATCGGTGGGATCGATTTCTACAACTCGGTCGGTCCGAGATGAATTCGGCGGAAACCTAACCCTAAATTTTTGAATTAAAACTAATTTAAACGAAGTTTTTGCTGCATAGAATAGTTTCAATCGTGGCAAGAATCATGGCATTATCTTTGTGCTAAGAATCAGAGTGAGAAAGCACAAAGGATCGAACTCATACCCTAACTTGGCGGTGAGTTCGCTACGGCGACAACGGTGGATGAGATCCCATTGACAGCGGCAGAGACCATCGGCAGGAGGACGCTGGCGACGGAGGCGACAATCCGGAGACCTGGAGTTGGTAGAGCTGGACAGGGCGGGCGAAGGGTTTTCAGAGAATTTTCCAAAAATTCGACCCGCGGGTATATATATACAGACCCTGTCGGTGAGACCAAGTGGAACAACTCGGTGGCACCGAGATGCAGAATCGCAAGCGGTTACTGCAACTCGGTGAGACCAAAGTGTTCAAATCGGTTGCATCGAGATTGAAACCTAGATCAACTTAATGAACTCGTTGTGACCGGAAGGAATGAATCGGTCAGACCAAGATGCATCAAGAGGTTTTGGAAGTTTAAGCATATGATGAATTGGTGGCTCTGAGTGCTCCTCACCCAGAGGGTTTGAATCTGACTTGATCAAACTTTGTGATGTAGCATGAATAGAGTTTGAGATGAGAAAAGCATAGATAGCTAGAGGTAGTACTTAGGCATTCTTGTCCATCCATTTGGCAAAAGGAAAGACCAAACAATCAAAACAACAAATGGATGTCCTCGAATGGAGAAAATTATGCAACCAACATGCTCACACAATAAGATAGCAAATGAAATATGTGGAAAACATGAACAAACACTCTAGAATCTATCAAGCAATTGGCGATGACTAGGTCATCTATATATGAGTATATTGACTTAGGAGTTAAATGAGAACATGTGAACATAGGTCATACTCATCGTTTAAGCACAAGTGGGGTTACCACTTTTACATAAAGCATTGTTGTGTTCACACCATTAGAGTTTCTTTAGCTCAAATCTTAGAGTAAAGCTCCCCCTAGATGTGACATCCCCTTTTAGAGGGATGAACTAACCTTGGGTTTTATCGATGATGACTTCATGTAGGTGTTGAAGATGTGGATGCTCAATGTTGATGTAGATCATTTGGAGCAATCCTTTGGAGTGAGTTGCACTTTCAATACCTACATGGGTTAGTCCCACAAGGAACAAGCAAGGATATCAATAGACATAGAGTGAAGTACACACATGATGATGTCCATGAAAGCAATTAGGTTACCTTGTTCCTTGACTTACTATCAAGAGGGTTTGTGACTCCTTGAACTAGTGCAAGATGTGGAAGTTGATTGCACTTGTTCTTGCCAATGTGAATATGAGTGAAGTATGTTATCGGAGTTACCCTCAAGAACTCTCTAGTTCATCTTCTTCGGGATCCACATCATCTTGATGGGAATCCTTAGGGTTGTAGATGTACTTAATGAAGTAGAACTTGAGGTAGACTTGGGAACCCACTTAACCAAGGCCTTTGGAGCTTCTTCAAATACATCAATCTCCTCTTGAAGCTTATCATTGCCTTTTAGCTTGTGGTCTTGTGGTGGAAGATCATCTTGAGCTTGTGTCCCCTTGAAGGAAGTAGGATCATACTTCTCCTGTTGAGGAACAAACTTCGTCTTGGGGTATTGATCTTCTTCCCACTCAACTCCATTGTCATTGAAATTTCGTTCAAAGCCAACACCTTGATTCTTCCGATGCCTTCCTTGCTTGCGTACAGTTTCCTCAAATTGCTTACTTCCGGCAAGGCTCTTGTAAACACCTTTCTCTATAATTCCCTTCAATAAGCTATTTTCTTGCTCAAGTGTAACTTGGCTAAGAGAATCATTAGTGGAATCAAGAGAACTACTAGAACCAACAATATTGGATTTAGCATGATTATTGTTACTGCTAGAAGAAGAATCTTTCTTACTCTTGTTGCTAGATTTTACTTGTGGCATGTAAGTAGACAAGAGTAAATGCTTTGGCAATGTAAGAATAACTTTTCTTTCGAAGATCATCATTGATGGCTTTTAAGAACTCATGTTCTTGCTCTAGGTTCAGCTTCTCGAAGCGTAGCTTCTCATGAGTTTTTAAAAGTTCTCGATGATTTTATAAAGTAGTTTCATGAGCTAACTTAATAGTGTTTAGTTCTTTAGTTAGACGCTCAGTCTCCTTCTTATCATTGTCATTCTTTTCATCTTGATTAGCATGATTAATAGCAATTTCATCATAGCTTTCATCACTAGCATTGTCAACAAGTAAATCATCATCACCTAGAAAATCATCTTCATCACTATTTGAAATCAAAATACTTGGGGTGTGATACCTTGGGGCCTTTAGCCATGAAGCATCTTCCAATTCCTTCATTTGGTGAGTCAAATATGTCATAGGAGTTGGTTGACACAAGTGCAAGACCGGCAACACCTTCATCTTGAGTATATTCAGATTTGGAGTGATAACTTCTCTCGGAGTGGTGGTCAGAGTCAGAACTGGATACCCATTCACCAACATGAGCTTGATGTCTTTGTTTTGTGTAGCTCTTTAATGACTTGTCCTTCCTTTCCGAATCCTTGCTTCTGCGAGAGGTTCTTCGTTCATAACGATCATCTCTACTCGTTCTCTCTCTTGGAGGTGATTCTTCTCTTCTACTTCTTATTTTAGCTGAGTCTTATCTTCTTTTGTAGGGAACCGTACACTCATTGGAGTAGCGTTCGGGTCTTCCACAATTGTAGCAGTTTCGCTCACGACTAGAAGATCTTTTGTCATGGTAGGATCTTGACTTGGAGCTTCTTTCTTTGCTTCTACTCTTGTAGAATTTGTTGAAGTTCTTCACCATTAAGCTCAATTCCTCATTGAAGACTTGTTTTTCACTTGATGTTGCAGGAGAATCACATGTGGCTTTATATGCACCACTAGACTTGTTGTGAAGCTCTTCTTTATCCTTGAGTGACATCTCATGAGCAACAGTTCTTCTAATGACTTACATTGGCTTGAGATCTTTGTAATTGGGCATCATTTAAATCAATGTGCACACAGTATCATATTTTCCATCCAAGGCTCTTAGGATCTTCTTGATGATGAATCTGTCAGTCATCTCTTCACTTCATTTGTGATGAGAGCAAGCCTAGAGTACATTTCAACGACACCTTCACCATCCTTCATTTTGAACTTGTCAAGTTGACTTTGAAGCACATCGAACTTGGATTCCTTGACGGACTCGGTAACTTCGTGCATATCAATCAAAGTATCCCAAATTTCCTTTGCATTCTCAAGACGGCTGATTTTGTTGAATTCTTCGGGGCACAATCCATTGAAGAGGATATCGTAAGCTTGAGTGTTGTATTGTAGCATCTTCAATTCTTTCGCAGTTGCTTCACGATTTGGTTCTCTCCCATCAAAGAATTCACCTTGCAAACGAATGCACACAATAGCCCAAACAGCGGGGTTATGTCCAAGGAAATGGATTTTCATCTTATGCTTCGGACTAGCAAAATTAGTACCATCAAATAAGGACCTCTACGGTGGTAATTTCCCTCGCTAGACGCCATACTCTCCTAGGTTGTGAAACCAAGGCTATGATCACCAAAGCTATGGAAATCAAGGCAAATGGAGACCAAAGCACTAATGCCACTTGTCGGATCAAAAGTATGTCTAGAGCGGGGGGGGGGGTGATTAGACTACTGATAACCCACAAGTATAGGGGATCGCAATAGTTTTCGAGGGTAGAGTATTCAACCCAAATTTATTGATTCGACACAAGGGGAGCCAAAGAATATTCTCAAGTATTAGCAGTTGAGTTATCTATTCAACCACACCTGGATAACTTAGTATCTGCAGCAAAGTATTTAGTAGCAAAGTAGTATGATAGTAATGGTAACAGTGATAAAAGTAACAGTAGCAGATTTGTACCAGTTGTAACAGTAGCAACAGTAAAGTAAATAAGCAAAGAACAATATGTGAAAAACTCGTAGGCATTGGATCAGTGATGGATAATTATGTCAGATGCGATTCCTCATGTAATAGTTATAACATAGGGTGACACGGAACTAGCTCCAGTTCATCAATGTAATGTAGGCATGTATTTCGAATATAGTCATACGTGCTTATGGAAAAAGAACTTGCATGACATCTTTTGTCCTACCCTCCCGTGGCAGCGGGGTCCTAATGGAAACTAAGGGATATTAAGGTCTCCTTTAATAGAGAACCAGACCAAAGCATTAGCACTTAGTGAATACATGAACTCCTCAAACTACGGTCATCACCGAGAAGTATCCCGATTATTGTCACTTCGGGGTTGTCGGATCATAACACATAATAGGTGACTATAGACTTGCAAGATAGGATCAAGAACTCACATATATTCATGAAAACATAATAGGTTCATATCTGAAATCATGGCACTCGGGCCCTAGTGACAAGCATTAAGCATAGCAAAGTCGTAGCAACATCAATCTGAGAACATAGTGGATACTAGGGATCAAACCCTAACAAAACTAACTTGATTACATGGTAAATCTCATCCAACCCATCACCGTCCAGCAAGCCTATGATGGAATTACTCACGCACGACGGTGAGCATCATGAAATTGGTGATGGAGGATGGTTGATGATGACGATGGCGACGAATCCCCCTCTCCGGAGCCCTGAACGGACTCCAGATCAGCCCTCCCGAGAGAGATTAGGGCTTGGCGGCGGCTCCGTATTGTAAAACGTGATGAAACTTTCTCTCTGATTTTTTTCTCCGCGAAAGAGAATATATGGAGTTGGACTTGAGGTCGGTGGACATCCAGGGCGCCCACGAGGCAGGGGGCGCACCCCCGACCCTCGTGGACAGGGTGTGGCCCCCTTGGCCTTGATTCTTTCGCCAGTATTTTTTATATTTTCTGAAAAGTTGCTCCGTGGATTTTCAGGTCGTTCCGAGAACTTTTATTTCTGCACAAAAATAACACCATGGCAGTTCTACTGAAAATAGCGTTAGTCCGGGTTAGTTTCATTCAAATCATGCAAGTTAGAGTCCAAAACAAGGGCAAAAGTGTTTGGAAAAGTAGATACGTTGGAGACGTATCAACTCCCCCAAGCTTAAACCTTTGCTTGTCCTCAAGCAATTCAGTTGACAAACTGAAAGTGATAAAAAAAACTTTTACAAACTCTGTTTGCTCTTGTTGTTGTAAATATGTAAAGCCAGCATTCAAGTTTTCAGCAAAGATTATGAACTAACCATATTCACAATAACACTTAGGTCTCATGTTTACTCATATTAATGGCATAATCAACTAGCGAGCAATAATAATAAATCTCGGATGACAACACTTTCTCAAAACAATCATAATATGATATAATAGAATGGTATCTCGCTAGCCCTTTCTGAGACCGCAAAATATAAATGCAGAGCACCTTTAAAGATCAAGGACTGACTAAACATTGTAATTCATGGTAAAAGAGATCCAGTCAAGTCATACCCAATATAAACTAATAGTAATGCATGCAAATGATAGTGGTGCTCTCCAGCGGGTGCTTTTTAATAAGAGGGTGATGACTCAGCATAAAAGTAAATATATAGGCCCTTTGCAGAGGGAAGCAGGGATTTGTAGAGGTGCCAGAGCTCGATTTTAAAATAGAGATGAATAACATTTTGAGCGGTATACTTTCACTGTCAACGCAACAACTATGAGATCTCGATATCTTCCATGCTACATACATTATAGTAGTTCCCAAACAGAATGGTAAAGTTTATACTCCCCCACCACCAACAAACATCAATCCATGGCTTGCCCGAAACAACGGGTGCCTCCAACTAGCAACAATCCTGGGGGAGTTTTGTTTAATTGTTTTGATTTGATTTGATCTTTTTGATCATGGGACTGGGCATCCCGGTTACCAGCCATTTTCTCGTGAATGAGGAGCAGAGTCCACTCCCCTTGAGAATAACCCACCTAGCATGGAAGATACAGACAACCCTTTGATACATGAGGTGCTCGAGCATACACAACAGAATTTCATTTGAAGGTTTGGAGTTTGTCACATACAAATTTACTTGGAACGGCATGTAGATACCGCATATAGGAAGGTATGGTGGACTCATATGGAATAACTTTGGGGTTTATGGAGTTTGGATGCACAAGTAGTATTCTCGCTTAGTACAGGTGAAGGCTAGCAAAAGACTGGGAAGCGACCAACTAAGAGAGCGACAACAGTCATGAACATGCATTAAAATTAATCAACACTGAGTGCAAGCATGAGTAGGATATAATTCACCATGAACATAAATATCGTGAAGGCTATGTTGATTTTGTTTCAACTACATGCGTGAACATGTGCCAAGTCAAGTCACTCAATTCATTCAAAGGAGGATACCACCCTATCATACCACATCACAACCATTTTAATAGCATGTTGGCACGCAAGGTAAACCATTATAAGCTCCTAGCTAATTAAGCATGGCATAAGCAACTATAATCTCTAATTCTCATTGCAAACATGTTTATTCATAATGGGCTGAATAAGGAACGATGAACTCATCATATTTACAAAAACAAGAGAGGTCGAGTTACCATCTTCTCTCATCTCAGCCAGTCCATCATATATCGTCATTATTGCCTTTCACTTGCACAACCGAACGGTGTGTATAATAATAATAGTCCACGTGCATTGGACTAAGCTGGAATCTGCAAGCATTCAATTCAAGGGAGAAGACAAGGTAATATGGGCTCTTGGTTAAATCAACAATCATGCATATAAGAGCCACTAAACTTTTTCATTATGGTCTTCTCCTCTCGACCCCCAAAGGAAAGAAAATAAAATAAAACTATTTACACGGGAAAGCTCCCAACAAGCAAAAGAAGAACGATAAATCTTTTTGGGTTTTCTTTTAATTGCTACTACAAGCATGGAAATCAAACTAACTAATTTTTTTGGTTTTTCTTAAGGTTTATCAAACACACAAGAAGAAAGCTAGAAAAGGAGATTAAACTAGCATGGATAGTACAACGAAAAAATATGAGCACCGACAACTAGAATGAGTGTGTGTGAACATGAATGTAATGTCGGTGAGAAATACGTACTCCCCAAGCTTAGGCTTTTGGCCTAAGTTGGTTTATGGCCATGGGTAGCCTGGCTGATATCCGAAGTTGTAACTGGGGTCGTACTGAGATATAGCAGCCATTGCCTACTGGGCTGCAGCATGGCGGCGAGCTGCCTCCGTCCTTCTCTCGTACTCGTTTGCCTCCTCCCTGGTGATAACATATCTTCCTTTTGCCTGATAATCAAAAAGGGCAGGAGCAGGGAGTAATATGGACAGTGCGACGTCTGTCAAAGATTAGTCGATACTGGAGGAATTGTTCATTCCTCTCAAGAAAATGATGATTAACCATGGCATTATAATCTAAATAAGTGGGAGGCAACTCCCTATCATTTTTGTGTGCAGGTATGCCAAGATAACTAGCCACACGGGTCGTATAAATCCCTCCAAACAAGTCTCCAACTAAACCATTATTATGCAACCCACGTGCAACAATTGCCCCCAAGTTCTAATCTTTATTACCTAATACATCACTCTTGAGAACACAAAGATCAGGGACATACATGTGACATGCTTCATCCTTACCATTAATGCATCTACCAATGAAGAGAGCAAAATAATGTATAGCAGGAAACTGAATGCTCCCTATGGTAGCTTGTGCTATATCTCTAGATTCTCCCACAGTGATACTAGCAAGAAAGTCTATATTCAGATTTACGGGGTTCATTAACACTACCCCACTGTGGGAGTTTGCAAGCAGTAGTAAAATCTTCTAAGTCCATGGTATATGATTGATCATAAATATCAAATAGGACACTTTGAGAATTACGCGAAGATGAAAATTTAAACCTTCTCACGAATGAATCGGTCAAATAGTAGTACTGAGGACACTTATCTTGCATGAAGTCCTCAAGATCAGCATTACACACATATGCATCAAATTCATCCTTGATACCTACATTGACCATAAATTCTTCTGGCAGCCATTCACAAGGCCGCACGTCAGCTTCCCTTGGTGGTTCATCGTCTTGTTCACGCATAGCGCGCCTGGGTCCTTTCTTTACTGAAGAACCACCTTGATACATTTTCCTAGACATATTTCTTCCTCTGGAAAATTTCTGAAATTTTTAGTAACTCAAAATAAAAGTGAATCAAACTAAACAAGATTGATAGCAACTACTCCCACAAGTGCCTAGAGCCTATATCATGCATTAGAATTACTTGGGACCTCATAAATTTGGCATGCAAGCTTAAGAACAGGGTCACCTAGGCAGCAAAAAATTGCACTGAATAAAGCACTAGAACAAAAACTAATTGGACCGTTGGAGGAGTCACATACCAAGGAACAATCTCTCAAAGCAGTTTTGTGAATGGAGCTTTGAGCAAAGAGATCGAAAAAATCGCAGCAAAATGAGCTAGAACTCGTGCTTGAGCTGGATGGGGATTTTTTTTGGGAAGAAGATGGAGTGTGTGGGTGCAGGAATAAGTGGAGGGGGCCACCATGGGGCCACGAGGTAGGGGGACGTGCCCTGGACCCTCGTGGCCAGGTGACAGCTCCCCCTGCTGTGTTCTCAGTGCCTAAAATCCTCAAATATTCCAGAAAAAATCATACTAAATTGGCAGGGCATTTGGAGAACTTTTATTTTCGGGTATTTTTTATTGCATGGATAATTCAGAAAACATACAGAAAATACTATTTTTACTTTATTTAATCTAAATAACAGAAAGTAAAAAGAGGGTACAGAAGGTTGTGCCTTCTAGTTTATGCTCATCAAAAGGAATCCACTAACAAGGTTGATCAAGTCTTGTTAACAAACTCATTCCGAATAACATGGAACTGGAGAAATTTCGAATAACACTTGGTTACCTCAACGGGGATATGCACATCCCCAATAATAAGAATATCATATTTCTTCTTGACAATAGGAAGAGGAAGTTCAAAACCTTGGAATTTTTCCAATAGAATTGATGCTATGAACTTGAGGTTGTTTCCTCGGAAAGTGTACCGTATGCTCATTACCATTAACATGAAAAGTGACATTGCCTTTGTTGCAATCAATAACAGCCCCTGCAGTATTCAAAAAGGGTCTACCAAGGATAATCGACATACTAGCGTCCTCGGGAATATCAAGAATAACAAAGTCCGTTAAGATAGTGACATTTGCAACTACAACAGGCACATCCTCCCAAATACCGGCAGGTATAGCAGTTGATTTATCAGCCATTTGCAAAGATATTTCAGTAGGTGTCAACTTATTCAATTCAAGTCTACGATATAAAGAGAGAGGCATAACACTAACACCGGCTCCAAGATCACATAAAGCAGTTTTAACATAGTTTCTTTTAATGGAGCATGGTATAGTTGGTACTCTAGGATCTCCAAGTTTCTTTGGTATTCCACCCTTAAAAGTATAATTAGCAAGCATAGTGGAAATTTCAGCTTCCGGTATCTTTCTTTTATTTGTAATAATATCCTTCATGTATTTAGCATAAGGATTTACTTTAAGCATATCAGTTAAGCGCATACGTAAGAAGATAGGTCTAATCATTTCAGCAAAGCGCTCAAAATCCTCACCATCCTTTTTCTTGGATGGCTTAGGAGGAAAAGGCATGGGTTTCTGAACCCATGGTTCTCTTTCTTTACCATGCTTCCTAGCAACAAAGTCTTTCTTATCATAACGTTGATTCTTTGATTGTGGGTTATCAAGATCAACAACAGGTTCAATCTCTACATCATTATTATTGCTAGGTTGAGCATCAACATGAACATTATCATTAACATTATCACTAGGTTCATGTTCATCACCAGATTGTGTTTCAGCATCAGAAATAGAAATATCATTGGGATTCTCAGGTGTGTCTACAACAGGTTCACTAGAAGCATGCAAAGTCCTATCATTTTTCGTTTTCTTCTTTTTAGAAGGACTAGGTGCATCTAAATTATTCCTCTAAGAATCTTGCTCAATTCTCTTAGGGTGGCCTTCAGGATACAAAGGTTCCTGAGTCATTTTACCCGTTCTAGTAGCCACTCTAACAGCAAAGTCATGTTTATTATTTTATTCATTGAGTAAATCACTTTGAGCTTTAAGTACTGTTCTGCTTGAGTGGTAACCATAGAAGCATATTTGCTAATGATTTTAAGTTCACCTTTAACTCTAGCCATATAATCACTCAAGCGTCCAATCATGTAAGCATTACTCTTTAATTCTCTACCAACATAAGCATTGAAGTTTTCTTGTCTAGCCATAAAGTCATCAAATTCATCTAAACATTGGCTAGGGAACTTAGTAGACGGGATTTCTACTTTATCATATTTATAGAGAGAATTTACCTTTACTACCTGTGTCGGGTTATCAAGACCATGTATTTCTTCAATAGGTGGTAAATTAAGACCATGTATTTCTTCAACAGGAGGTAAATTCTTAACATCTTCAGCTTTAATACCTTTTTCTTTCATAGATTTCTTTGCCTCTTGCATATCTTCAGGACTAAGAAATAGAACACCTCTCTTTTTCGGAGTAGGTTTAGGAATTGGCTCAGGAATTGGCTCAGGAAGAGTCCAATTATTTTCATTAGTCAACATATTATTCAATAATAATCCAGCTTGATCGTCTATTCTTTCCCTGAAAACACAACCAGCACAACTATCCAAGTGGTCCTTGGAAGCATCAGTTAGTCCATTATAAAAGATATCAAGTATTTCATTTTTCTTAAGAGGATAATCAGGCAAAGCATTAAGTAACCGGAGAAGCCTCCCCCAAGCTTGTGGGAGACTCTCTTCTTCAATTTGGACAAAATTATATATTTCCCTCAAGGCAGCTTGTTTCTTATGAGCAGGGAAATATTTAGCAGAGAAGCAATAAATCATATCCTGGGGACTACGCACACAACCACGATCAAGAGAATTAAACCAAGTTTTAGCATCACCCTTTAATGAGAATGGAAATATCTTAAGGATATAATAGTAGCGAGATTTCTCATCATTAGTGAACACGCTGGCTATATCATTTAACTTGGTAAGATGTGCCACAATAGTTTCAGATTCATTGCCATAAAAAGGATCGGATTCAACCAAAGTAATTATCTCAGGATCGACGGAGAAATCTTAATCCTTATCAGTAACAAAGATAGGTGAAGTAGCAAAAGCAGGGTCATATTTCATTCTAGCATTCACAGATTTCTGTTTCAGTTTAGCTAATAACTTCTTAAGATCAAATCTATCATTGCAAGCAAGAAAATCTCTAGCAGTTTCTTCATCCATAACGTAACCCTCAGGAACAACAGGCAATTCATATTTAGGGGGAGAACCTTCATCATCACTATCTTCAATAATATCATCTTCAATAATTTCATTCTCTCTAACCCTAGCTAGTTGTTCATCAAGAAATTCACCTAATGGCAAGTAGTATCAAGCAAAGAAGTAGTTTCATCATAAGTATCATGCATAGTAGAAGTGGCATCATCAATAACATGCGACATATCAGAATTAATAGCAGAAGCAGGGGTAGGTGTCGCAAGCTTACTCAAAACATAAGGAGAATCTAGTGCAGAGCTAGATGGCAGTTCCTTACCTCTCCTCGTAGTTGAGGGAAAAATCTTAGTTCTTTCATCTTTCAAGTTCCTCATAGTGACCAACAGATATAAATCCCAAGTGACTCAAAGAATAGAGCTATGCTCCCCGGCAACAGCGCCAGAAAATAGTCTTGATAACCCACAAGTACAGGGGATCGCAACAGTTTTCGAGGGTAGAGTATTCAACCCAGATTTATTGATTCGACACAAGGGGAGCTAAAGAATATTCTCAAGTATTTGCAGTTGAGTTATCAATTCAACCACACCTGGATAACTTAGTATCTGCAGCAAAGTATTTAGTAGCAAAGTAGTATGATAGTAATGGTAACAGTGATAAAAGTAACGGTAGCAGATTTGTACCAGTTGTAACAGTAGCAACGGTAAAGTAAATAAGCAAAGCACAATATGTGAAAAGATCGTAGGCATTGGATCAGTGATGGATAATTATGTCGGATGCGATTCCTCATGTAATAGTTATAACATAGGGTGACACATAACCAGCTCCAGTTCATCAATGTAATGTAGGCATGTATTCCAAATATAGTCATACATGCTTATGGAAAAGAACTTGCATGACATCTTTTGTCCTACCCTCCCGTGGCAGCGGGGTCCTAATGGAAACTAGGGGATATTAAGGCCTCCTTTTAATAGAGAACCGGACCAAAGCATTAGAACTTAGTGAATACATGAACTCCTCAAACTATGGTCATCACCGAGAAGTATCCGATTATTGTCACTTCGGGGTTGTCGGATCATAACACATAATAGGTGACTACTTGCAAGATAGGATCAAGAACTCACATATATTCATGAAAACATAATAGGTTCATATCTGAAATCATGGCACTTGGGCCCTAGTGACAAGCATTAAGCATAGCAAAGTCATAGCAACATCAATCTCAGAACATAGTGGATACTAGGGATCAAACCCTAACAAAACTAACTTGATTACATGGTAAATCTCATCCAACCCATCACCGTCCAGCAAGCCTACGATGGAGTTACTCACGCACGGCGGTGAGCATCATGAAATTGGTGATGGAGGATGGTTGATGATGACGACAACGACGAATCCCCCGCTCTGGAGCCCCGAACGGACTCCAGATCAGCCCTCCCGAGAGAGATTAGGGCTTGGCGGCAGCTCCGCATCATAAAACGTGATGAAACTTTCTCTCTAATTTTTTCTCCATGAAAGAGAATATATGGAGTTAGAGTTGAGGTCGATGGACATCCAAGGGGCCCACGAGGCAGGGGGCGCGCCCAGGGGGAGGGGGCGCGCCCCCCACCCTCATGGACAGGGTGTGGGCCCCCTGGCCTTGATTCTTTCGCCAGTATTTTTTATATTTTCTGAAAAGTTGCTCCGTGGATTTTCAGGTCATTCTGAGAACTTCTATTTCTGTACAAAAATTAACACCATGGCAGTTCTGCTGAAAACAACGTCAGTCCGTGTTAGTTTCATTCAAATCATGCAAGTTAGAGTCCAAAACAAGGGCAAAAGTATTTGGAAAAGTAGATACATTGGAGACGTATCAACTACTTGACCAAATAAAAATCTAGCCTTTTCCCAATTTTATATCTTGGCAGATTTTAGCAACTTAACACAAGTCAAGCAATCAACCTACACATGCAATTCTAAGAGTATAGCAAAGGAATGTAAATCATTGCATATGAAGGTAAAGGGAGGAGTTTGGAGGGAGCAAATGCAATATAGATACGGAGATTTTTGGCGTGGTTCCGATAGGTGGTGCTATCGTACATCCACATTGATGGAGACTTCAACCCACGAAGGGTAACGATTGCACGAGTCCACGGAGGGCTCCACCCACGAAGGGTCCATGAAGAAGCAACCTTTGTCTATCCCACCATGGCCATCGCTCACG
Source organism: Triticum aestivum (assembly GCF_018294505.1). Classification (NCBI taxonomy): domain Eukaryota; kingdom Viridiplantae; phylum Streptophyta; class Magnoliopsida; order Poales; family Poaceae; genus Triticum; species Triticum aestivum. Next base: position 445,515,715 of record NC_057804.1, on the reverse strand, counting down.
AAGGACTTGCCTCACTTGGGTAGATCTTCACGGAGTAGGTGATCTCCTTGCCCTTACAAACTCCTTGGTTCAACTCCACGATCTAGACGGAGGCTCCCAGGTGACACCTAACCAATCTAGGAGACACCACTCTCCGAAAGGTAATAGATGGTGTGTTGATGACGAACTCCTTGCTCTTGTGCTTCAAATGATAGTCTCCCCAACACTCAACTCTCTCTCTCATAGATTTGGCTATGGCGGAAAGATGATTTGAGTGGAAAGCAACTTGGGGAAGGTTAGAGATCAAGATTCATATGGTTGAATTGGAATGTCGTGGTGTCAACACATGAGTAGGTGGTTCTCTCTCAGAAAATGAGTAGTGGAAGTGTAGGCACGTTCTGATGGCTCTCTCACTAATGGAGAAGGGGATGGAGGGGTATATATAGCCTCCACATAAAATCTAACCATTACACACAAATTCCCAAACTCGATGGGACCGAATGGTTAAACTCGGTCAAACCGATTTGGTTCAAAATGTGAACGTTAGGCATTTCGGTGGGACCGACAACATCAACTCGGTGAGACCGATGCACTAGGGTTAGGGCAAAACCTCATCTCGGTGAGACCGATCACATGAACTCGGTAAGACCATTTCAGTAATAAGCAAACGGAGACTTGGTCAGGCAAACTCGGTGGGACCGATCGCTCATCTTGGTTAGACCGAAACGTCACGAAAAGGAAACAGAGAGTTTGCAATGCCAACTCGGTGGGACCGATCGCTCACTTCGGTTAGACCGAAACGTTACGAAGGGAAACAAAGAGTTTGCATTCCCATCTCAGTGAGACCGAGATCCCTATCGATGAGACCGAACTGATTAGGGTTTTTGGATATGGCTATGTCAAGTGAACTCGGTGGCGCCGGATGAATCAAATCGGTGGGCCGAGTTTAACTTTAGGTTTAGGACATATGTGGAAATGAAAAAGTGGTTGAGGGATTTTGGAGCATATCACTAAGCATTTTGAGCAAGCAAGCCATTAAGCAACACCTCATCCCCTTTTAATAGTATTGGCTTTTCTTATAGACTCAATGTGATCTTGGATCACTAAAATGAAAATGTAGAGTCTTGAGCTTTTGCCAATATGTGTCCTTAGCATTTTGAGGGGTCCACATCTCTAGTCCATGCCATACCAATCATTGAACTTTCCTAAACATTGATCTTGAAAGAATAATAGTTCAATGAGCTATATGTTGTTATGAATTACCAAAACTACCTAGGGATTAGTTGCTCTTTCACATCCCCACAAACCGGTGGTTGAATACTGCGGTGGTTCATGGCAGGGTGGACTACACGAGCATGCCGCTCGGCATTGGCAGAAGACCAAGGACCAACCATGAGGAGGGTGCACGGGAACCTATCAGGTTCTACGTGCAGAGCCATGACCGGGAGGACATCGCCATGCTCGTCATCCCGCCCGCCTTCAGGCCAGTGATGAAGCAATGGATGGTGCGAGTTCTGGGTCCAGGCGTAGATGTTCAAGGGGCACATGGTACTCGGGCACGGCTGGGAGTACTTCTGCCGCCGACACAAGATCGTCCCCGACAACCTCCTAGTCTTCAGGCTCTCCATGCTGGGGCCGAAGGTGCATATCTTCAACGCCAACACCTCGAACATCTGCATGGTCCGGTGCTCCAAGCACAACTGTGTCAGCGACATCACACATGCCATGTAGTTTGTCTGTCAAGTCTGAACTGAAGTGAGCAGCACCCTGGGTCCTGCATGGGCATAGAATGCCCCGCTGTTTTAAACTTATGCCTAGTAGTACTTATGATCTTCCTGTTCTACTGTGGTATGATCATAGTGTGTCCTATTGTGGACGTTTGTTTTTCTTTGTTCTTCTACTGTTGTTGATGTTCTTTGCTTTGTTCTCGCTGTTCTTCTGCTGTTGTTCATCATAGTGTGTTGTGTGTTGCAAAATGGGTGGTAAGTCCATCATATTTGAAAAGGGTGAGAAGACCTAGTACTTGCACCCAACCAAACAATTGTGCTTTGCATCTGCTAAAGCACAAACACATGCAACCAAACAACATGCACAAACACACTCTATCTTCTCCTTATTTAATATATGGGGCAAATCTTTTGCCTCCGTTTTGAAAAAAACATGCATCCATCTGGGCCTTGATGCAATGCAAGCAACTAATCAACATGCATATGTTGGGTTTTTGCCTGCATATGCTCAGCCAGACCCAACTATTTTTGTAGGCTCTTATGGTGTTTTCTTCTCTGAGACAACGATTTGCTTTGCAGATTGCGATCGTCGACATCTCGTGGTCTTCATTGACGACTTTTTGGCTGCTACTTCTACAAGCTCATGAGTTTAATTTGTTGTGCCAAGGCGTAGACCTATAGGCGGCATCGAGCTATGCTTATGACGCGTGGTCGGTAGATGCAGGATGGAAGACGACTTTGACACCCTCAAGATTTTTATATGTAATTTTATTTTCTATAAGGGCGCGTTTGTATGGATATTTGATACTTCGTATATGACCTTAGGCTTTTCAAAAACAACAAATTGGTATTATTGTTTTCGCAATCTAAAGCAGCATCAAAATTTAAAAGAAAAAAAAATAGCCATAGGCCGTGGCACCAATGGGAGTCGGGTGGCAGCACGCCGCCACGCAAGGGCACAGCAAAGCTAAACCCTCAACAAAAACGCGAAGCGGGGGCAGAAGATAGGGAAGAAACCCTTGCCCAGCTCCAGCCTCCAGGAGAGGAAGACCTCGCCCCCTCCCCCTCTCACCTAATCCGCGGCAGCCAAATGGCGCTCACCTCCCAGAGCCTCTTCTTCACCCCGTCGCCCGCCGGGCCTTCCCGGCGAGGCCGGGGGCGCCCCGTCACCATGTCCGCCGCCGCATCGCACAACTCGCAACCCCGAAACAACCCCTTCGCCGTCTCATCCTCCGCCCCCAAATCCGAATCCAATACCTCCAAAACCGACCTCGCCCTTGGCTCCGCCATCGCCGCCGCCGCCTCCGGCGCTTTCCTCCTCGCCTCCTCTGGCGGCTTTGGGGGCGGCCCCGGGGGCCCCCTCGGCGGGGGAGGCGGATGGGGCGGCGGCGGCGGCGGCGGCGGTGCCGGTGGCGGGGGCGGCGGGGGCTTCTGGTCGCGGATCTTCTCCGCCGGCGCGGCGAATGCCGACGACAAGTCGTCGTCCGACTGGGACCCGCATGGCCTCCCGGCCAACATCACCGTGCCGCTCTCGAAGCTGAGCGGCTTGAAGAGATACAAGTTGTCGGAGCTCAAGTTCTTCGACCGTGCCGCCCCTGGCGGAGGTGGCGCCACGGATGCCGGGCCAGAGGATTCCTTCTTCGAGATGGTTACCCTGCAGCCAGGCGGCGTGTACACCAAGTCGCAGCTTCTGAAAGAGCTCGAGACGCTAGTCTCCTGCGGCATGTTCGAGCGGGTTGACCTAGAAGGGAAGGCCAAACCTGACGGCACCCTTGGCCTCACCGTCTCCTTCACAGAGAGCGTCTGGAGTGCAGCCAAGCAGTTCAAGTGCATCAATGTTGGGCTTATGGCGCAGTCCGGCCAGGCTGACTTCGATCAGGACATGACTGAGAGGGAGAAGATGGACTACCTTCGGAAGCAGGAACGGGATTACCAGCAGCGTGTCCGCGGTGCCATGCCGTGCATTTTGCCAGAGTCCGTCCGAGGGGAGGTTCTGGCAATGATGAAAAAACAGGAGAAGGTGAGTGCCAGGATGCTGCAGAAGATCAGGGACCATGTTCAGAAATGGTACCACAATGAGGGCTTTGTATGCGCACAAGTGGTGAACTTTGGAAACCTTAACACCAGTGAGGTTGTGTGTGAGGTGGTCGAGGGGGACATAACCAAAGTGGAGTACCAGTTCCAGGATAAGCTAGGGAATTTTGTGGAAGGGAATACCCAAATTCCTATCATCGACCGGGAGCTGCCCCAGCAGGTATACATATACACTTCAACACTGCACACCACTAGCTTATAAAACAAACATGGGAGAACAATTTTATTAGCACTACTATGATGTTGTACAGTCAACTAATCTGTTAAAAATTAGCATCTACTCCCTCCGTTCCTAAATATAAGTCTTTCTAGAGATTTCAATATGGACTACATACGGATGTATATAGACGTAGTTTAGAGTGTAGATTCACTCATTTTGCTCCGTATGTAGTCCATATTGGAATCTCTAAAAGTGTAGGTTCACTCATTTTGCTCCGTATGTAGTCCATATTGGAATCTCTAAAAAGACTTATATTTAGGAACGCAGGGAGTAGTGATTTCTGTGACATTTTATTTTGACTAGTGACTAAAATTAGCTTCTTGTGATGTTTCTGACATTTTTTGTTGGCCAATGCACTATGTTGTGACTTTCAGTCTTTGTAAGAAGGTTTATGTGTTGTAGTAGTTCCAATATCCTGTTGAACTAGGATGTCTTTGGGTTATCTTGACAGTTGGAAACCTTCTTTTAGCACTTCTGTGTAATTTTGTTTATGTGCTGTTTAGCTAGGGGAGTAGCAGCCAAGACCATACCCTTTTATGTTGCATGGTTTGATGACGGATTAGTATGACAGATCACTTTTTGCTTCATACTTACTGCTACTGCTAGTAAGGTCTCCTTGTGCATGCCTTTAATAAAGATGAGTGTTTTCTTATGCTGACTGTGATGTTGAATTTGATCGTGATTCTCAGATGCTCATTTTGCTGCTATCAATGTTTTCCAATTGATTATCTGTTATTATTTCTGGGACTTCAGCATTTAACTCGAACTTCTGCTTCTATTACAGCTTCGACCTGGTCATATCTTTAATATTGGAGCAGGAAAACAAGCTCTGAAGAATATAAATTCGCTCGCTTTATTCTCCAATATAGAAGTGAATCCACGTCCCGATGAGACAAAAGAAGGTGGTATTGTTGTTGAAATTAAGCTTAAGGAACTAGAACCAAAGTCTGCTGAAGTAAGCACAGAGTGGAGTATTGTACCTGGACGTCAAGGCAGACCCACCCTGGTAAAATACCTACTCATTTCTCAGCTTTCTGTTCTCTGTGAATTCTTTATTTAAAATATTCCCTCCGTCCGTTTTTTACACTACACTAGTGTCAGAAACGCTCTTATATTATGGGACGGAGGGAGTACATGACTAATGAGAAAACTACAGAACATTGCAATCCTGTTATGCGGCATCGTATCTGATAGAAAATTTCTTTTAGGCATCCATTCAACCTGGAGGAACTGTGTCATTTGAGCACCGCAACATCTATGGTCTTAACAGATCCATTGTTGGTTCTGTGACATCCAGCAACCTGCTCAACCCTCAGGTTAGTTCGTAACGTGTCATCTTTTTCTTGTAGTTTTTGTTTGCTTGCTTATAGTTACTGTTAGATCATCATTGAGGAATCTTTTTCGGCAAAGATTCACAGCATAAGTCAAGCATGTCACTCTTGATCCGATATTTATCTGTTTTCTTCGTTACGCTATCATCTTGGAAGTGTACATTTGTACATGTCTACACTTCTGTCTACAAAATCCTTAAGCAGAATTTAACTTTAATTGCCCGCTACGATATAAAAGAAAAGAATAGTCCATATTGTAACTGTTAAAGTGCAACCCTGTGATACGTAAGACACACATACATGTCTGCTAACTTTCTATCATCATCAGCGGACATCGATTCATTTCCTTTTGGCCTTGTATTTGTCTGTCTTTAGACAACCTAATATGGATCTAGCATTCCTTCCTGAGAAGTTTTATCACTTCTGAATTTTGGTTTTCCACATGTATGTGCTTATCCATTTGTTTTGTGGGTCTTTAGGATGATCTTTCATTCAAGCTTGAATACGTCCATCCTTATTTGGACGGTGTGGATGACCGTAATAAGAACCGCACCTTCAAAACTAGCTGCTTCAACACCAGGAAATTGAGTCCTGTCTTTGTTGCTGGCCCCAATATGGATGAAGCTCCACCTGTCTGGGTTGACCGAGTTGGATTTAAAGCCAACATAACAGAGGTTTGCACAAATTGATATTACCTTCTACATATTTTGTTTTTTGTGAACTATTCAAGAAACGTCTCTAACATGAGGAAAATAACACTTCTGGATTTCAGAGCTTCACAAGGCAGAGCAAATTCACATATGGCCTCGTGGTGGAAGAGATTACAACACGTGATGAAACCAACAGTATCTGTACACATGGTTCTCGGGCAATGCCTAGTGGCGGCTTGAGCATGGATGGACCTCCCACGACCCTCAGTGGTACTGGTGTAGATCGAATGGCATTTCTACAAGCAAATATTACTCGAGACAATACAGAATTTGTAAATGGTGCAGTCATTGGTGACAGATGTATTTTCCAGGTATGCTGACCTGCAGCCTTATGTTTCTGAAAACACAAAGCAAACCTTATTACTAAGCGGCTCCAGACAAGGATAAAATCCTGTACTTAATAATGTCGAAAAGGACAAGACCTCTTTATGGTTTATATTTGCTTCAACCTCGAGACTTCCACACAGTACATAAAATTGAGTTTGGTCACATTCCAGTGAATGTTTTTGTTTATTATATATGTTCAGTAGTAACAGAGCCTGTAATTTATTTGTTAAATTAAATGTTTTGATAGCTCTGCACAAGCCTGTGAACATGTCTCTTTTACTGTTTAATGCCATCATGTGCCTGTAGAAAAATTCGTGGCGATATATTTTCTTATGAGATTTTTCTTGTTAACTGCAGTTGGATCAAGGTCTTGGCATTGGAAGCAAAAGCCCACTCTTTAACCGTCATCAGCTTACATTGACAAAGTTCATTAATTTAAATAATCAAGAGAAAGGTGTTGGCAAGCCGCTGCCAGCTGTGTTGGTTCTTCATGGTCATTATGCAGGTTGTGTAGGAGATCTGCCGAGCTATGATGCATTTACACTTGGAGGACCTTACTCAGTTAGGGGCTATGGTATGGGTGAACTGGGTGCATCTAGGAATGTTCTGGAGGTGAGTATTACTACAGAACCTTGGAATTTAGTCTGATGCATCATTTTTAACATCAATCATGTTATGTTTTGTGAGTTACTGCTTACCTTTTGATTTGTTTCATTAGATTGGACAAGTTTAAATAATCGACATGTGTCATCACATAATTTAGTGTTAGATATGTTGGTCGTTGCTTTGTTGGCAGCTCATGTTTATTTGCCTCTTAATCCACACAGGTTGCTGGTGAGGTGCGCATACCCGTGAAGAACACATATGTTTATGGATTTGCTGAGCATGGCACCGACCTTGGGAGTTCCAAGGATGTGAAAGGGAACCCTACTGAGTTCTTCCGACGCGTTGGCCATGGATCTTCTTATGGTGTTGGCGTCAAGCTTGGCTTGGTAAGAGGAGAGTACATCGTAGATCACAATACTGGGGCTGGAACCGTCTTCTTCAGATTTGGCGAGAGATTCTGAGTGCATTTCATTCAGCACATATCTTGAAGACGGGATGTTTAATGCACAATTGAGGCGTTGAGTCTCAAAGTGGCTATGCATGTGGGTGTGAACGGCAGGTGACTTGTGTTCTGCTGAATAATGAAGTTTTGTTCCTTCTTTGAGGAAGAGAGATAAGTTAGTGTCAGGGTGAGTTCTTTGCTTCTAGTAGGAAGTAAGGTCTGTTATTGCAGAGCTTCAAGCTGGTTGAATAGATGAAAGCTGAGCTCCTAGTGTTACCAAGGAATGTTTTGACAAGGCTTTGTGTCATAGTCAATTTGTTTCCATGTAACACTTTGTTGTTCAGTCGGTTAGCTTAATTGACAATGCAGTGTTGCGCTTTTCACGTATTATACAATGTAGCTAACTTATGGTGGGTGGTAATTCACTTGTTCATCTTAATTGTTTCATTGTTTTGAATATGTGATCGACCAAGATGAGTGTTTCTTGTTTGTATGTCGATGCTGTTTGCAGTTTGGAATATAGTTTAGTTTCCTAATAATTTTAGAGAAATTGCTTCAGTTATGCTCTATACACTAGTAGAATGCTCGTGTGCTGCCACAGGCATTTTAAAATATTTACTGGTTGTATATACAAACATAATGATCATGTTCTACTGAAAAACCATAATGATCATGTTCTACTGAAAGAACCATCTGAGGCTTATGGATATATGATATTCCTCATTACAATTAATGTCACTAATTTTTTTGATCCATCAAACCATGGATAAGTGCAAAAGTAAATGAATATGAGTTCAGTGGAATAAGGAAGGATAAAATGAATGAACAAATGAATCGCACACATGTCGTTCATCAGTTCTTCTCTAGTCGGAAATGGAACCCAATACGATGTTGTTGCACATTGCATTGCTCCATGAGAAGTCGGAACCTATCACCGCCTTGTCGCTAGCGCTGAGGTACCACATTTAACAATTTCTTCCACCATTGCCCCTAACATCTCTCCACTAGCTTTGTCACGAACCCATGTCCACCATGTTGCACTTCATCTTACGTTGCTTCTCAAGTTCTCATGTAACATAAGTACTACTGTTCAACCAAGCATATCAGTAAAATATAGGCACTATCTACACCAAGCAATCATGCCTGATGCCCACACACACCTCCATGGCATTGCACATGTTACACAGAGTATCTGAAATATAAAAATATGAAAGGGATGACAAAAGAAGGAAGTTGCATGATTAATAACCTATTTATCTAGTGCAAGAAAGCACATCTCTAAACCGCAAAACCAAGAGGTTTTGAGAAATCATAGAGCTGGACGAGCAGTAGGTTTGAAGTTAAAAAAGTATTCATGAGAAACTTGTTCAATTTCTACCAAAGACTGGAAAACTTGCTCAATTTCGGTTCTGTACAAGCATGGTTAGTTCTCAAGTGCACATAAAAAATCTGACTTGGATGAAAACATGCAGCTAGAACAAGTTCAAGTTATGAGCATTCATCAGTCTTCACTTTGGCTAGTTACTGGGACATGTGACTAACATGAAATAAACTGGCAGTACAGAAAATTACAGAGGAAGTGATAAGAATCCATGCATGTTCAGGAGGAAGAACAACAAGGATGATTGTTGCCTGATATTGAAACCATAATTCTTCCTTCTATAACACAGAGGAACCGCACACATTTTGCTAATCAAACCGACCACAACATAATAGAGCAAACTATGCACTCAAGCAAGAGCAATCTGACTTCTAAAGATGATAGGGAAAGCACACACCGTGGCTGGCTAGTGGTACAACATTAATTATGACTAATATGTAAACAACTGCATGTATGAGAAAACATAAGTGTATGTCTCCTGTGAACGGCTGAAAGAATCGACCGAAAATAAAATTAGTTTCAAATTTTGTGTGAAGTATATCAGTATAACTTTTAGGTCGTTTATAACCAGCCCAAATAAATGCACTCTAGTGAGGCCCAATATCATGCCAGAACAACCTTCCTAAGCCCACCATACCTAACCCCTATAAAAAGAGACCTTTTCTTTTTTGCTAGAACTACAAAGAGACTTGCGGCTGAAGCACAACAATATACCTCTTTTAGGTAGCGAAAAAGGAGAGAAAAGAAAGATTGAAGAAGAAGAGGAGAACGAAGCTAGAAAATGGGAAATTACAAGGAAATGTAGATGATAAACTTGCAGCAAAGCATGGCAGATCAATCCAGGTCAGATCCCTAGCAATCTAATTTCCTAAATTTCACATGATTGTGTCCTGCAGATCACTACTTCTCGAGTAATGCTAATGCGCACTGGATCAACATGCTTTGGCTAACACTAAAAAGAAGACGAAAAAGAAGATCATAGGAATTAGAGCACAATTACACTGAACTTTGCATAAAAAACATAAGGAAAATCCACTTCTGGCTAGTGTAACTCATATCCAGATGTATGGTAAAACATGAGAAAAGTCACTAATAAAGCTTAGAATCCCAGTTACATTGAAATTTCTATGCATTAAAAGGCAAATCACAATGCACCTAGAGTAGAGATTACAACACAACAAGAGGCAAAACTTAAAGTGAATTTGGCAAGAAGATACGGCTACGAAATACTGTAAGTAATGTAAAGGAATGTACTTTTTTTGAAACTAGGCAAAAGCCTTGCCATTTCATTGATTAAGGAAGAAGGTTTTAGACAGGAGCCGCAAGCGGCAAACTAAAGAAAAACTACTCTCGCGGCATTACAATACCCAAGTGCTTGGCACCTGCCAAAACCCAGAGCGACGCCTCGTGCTTGATCTTGTTAATGATGACCACCGAAGGGACCGCCACGTTGCGGAAGACTCTAGCGTTTCTCTCGGGCCAAATCTCCCATGAGATGAGCATCATCAATAAGGCAAGGGCTTTGGGGGAGCCGAGACGAATCTGAAGGTTACCGTTCCACCATCCTTTGACCGAAGCGCTCGCCGACCATGAAGTAGTAGAGATGTGGTGCATTCCAAGCCACGGTAGGATGTCGTTCCAAATGCGCAATGTGAAGCGGCATTGGAAGAGTAGGTGAGCAGCGGACTCCTGTGCATGCTTACAAAGAGGGCACGATCCGTAGTTGGGCCAGCCACGACAGATCAAGCGGTCTGATGTCCAGATCCTATTTTGAAGAACTACGCAAGCAAAAAATTTGCACCTCGGGGGAGCCCACACCCTCCACACGGACTGCACAAGATCAGAGGATGCCAGACCTTCAAACTAAGCCTTGTATGCCGAGGAAGCACGATATATCCCATTCTTAGTGAACTTCCAAATAATCAATGTAAGAGAATGTAAGCTATATGTAAAACAATAGATACTGCCTACTAATAATACTTTTGATTGCTGAGTTCAGAGATTACAACCTATCCTAACACAAACTAAACTGAAAATTGAAATATAAAAAACACAGTTCTAACTATTGTAACTTTAGAGTTCTACAAGTTAAAAAAAATCAACAAGGAAATTACAGCGAGATCTTAATGACAAACCTATAGTTTATTTGCTTGAGGACTTTATAAGGTTATCATCACGTGGATCAATTCTGGTCGATAACTATTGGTATCATGTGAAACTTGAGAAGCCAAAAGTTAGAACCATTCAGAAATTACAGTGAACCCCAAGAAGTCATTCTCGTTAGAGCATCTCCAGCCGCGCCCCCAATAGCCCCCCCCCCCCCCCCGCCGAATTTTTAGCGCCGGCGGCCGAAAATCGGCCCAGCCGCGCCCCCAGGATCTCGTTTAGCGCCGGTTTGGGCGAAATCCAGAGCCGGCGATCCCGTCACGAACCCAAGCGTCCGGGTGTCGCCTGGGCGCGCCGGCACAAGCGAAAAGCGGCGTGGGCTCGCTCTATCGGCAACCGGAAGCCCTTTTCCTGCCGTTTCCTCCCGCTCCCCCCTCTCTTCTCCATTCCTCCCGCCAAACCCCCGCCTCCTCCCTGCCCTTCCGCCCGCCATGCCGCTGAAGAAGTACGTGATGCCCCGCGCCGCGACGGATCCCACCGCCGCCGCCGCCCAGCCGAAGCAAAGGAAGCCGAGGGCTCCGCTGTCCAAGCCCCCTGGCATGAGCAACGCCGAGTGGAAGGTGGATGTGGAGCGCGGGGAGGTCGTCACCGCCGACAGGCGCAACAGGGCCAAGAAGGCCAGGAAAAAAGCGGCGCACGCTGCGGCTGCGGCGGCGGCGGAGCAGGCGGCCGAACAGGCGGAGGCGGCGCGTGCGGCAATGATGAATCCACCCGGTGGGCACCCGTACGCGGCCTGGAGCCAGCAAAGCGTCGGCTCTCCGGCCGGGTTCTCGTCGTCGCCGCACCCATGGAGTACGCCATCGCCGGGCTATGCCGATGGGGACGCCCATGGTGGCTTCAACCCCAACATCACCTTCCCCCATGGGCGCCCTGTCCAGCGCACGCCCTCGCCCGCGTTCGCCGGCGTGCAGTACCCGCCGTACACGTACTCGCCGACAGACTACGCAGCCCCACCGACGCCACCTCTTCGCCGTGGCCTCTACTCACAAGCCTCATCCTCATCTCATCTTGGCGACGCCGACACGATGGTGGCCGACATGGAGGACATCATCGCAGCCGGCTCGGCTGCCGCTGCCGCTTCCCCCGGGTTCACTGTGCAGGACGACTCGATTGACCTCGCCGACATGGACGACGAGCTCGACTACGACGAGGAAGAGCCGGAGGAGGAGGAAGAAGAGGAGGAGGAGCCGGCGCCGACGAGGAAAGGCAAGAAGAAGAAGAAGAAGGCGGCCAAGTCCGGCGAGCCACGCATAAAATGGGCGTCCAAGGAAGAGGAGTGCCTCGCCAAAGCGTGGAAGGTCGTCTGCCTCGACCCGGTCACCGGCACGAATCAGAGCATCGAGACGTATGGGGACCGCATCAAGGCCGAGTTCGACGAGCGGAAGCTCGCCGACCCCTACTTCAAAGGCATGCACATGAAGCGGGGGTCGAAGGCGATGACGAACCATTGGGGGCTCATCCAAACGACGTGCAACAAATGGCATGGGATCGTTGAGGAGGTCGCGGCTCGCCCGGAGAGCGGCACCAGCGTCGAGGATCAGGTATCGCACGCCGTCCTTACTGTTGCCTTTCGGCGGGCGCGCGCTCTTTCGTTTTGTGCGCGCCGTGGGCACGCCCTGGCGCACTCTGGCACCGACTGATGTACTTTCTTCGGCGCAGCTGCTACACATGTTCGCCATGTTTCACGATGACAACAGCGACGCAGACTTCAAGTACCTCCACGTCTTCAAGCGGATCGACAAGTGCGAGAAATGTGCGGCCGTCCGATGCACCATCGCCAAGGCCAAAGAGACGTACAAACCGGACGCGCCGACCGCGGGCGCGTCCGAAGGGCGACCGGACGGCAACAAAGGTGCCAAGAAGGTGAAATACGCCGAGTCGGTTGTCGCGCGCGTGCAAGCGTCCATCGAACACTGTCTCGCGACGCCAAGACCAGGGCCGCCGAGCTAGAAGATAAAACTGAGGCAAGGTGGGCTGTTTTGATGATGAACAGCGCCGTGAAACTCGACTTGCTCTGCACCAACGCCGCCGCGAAACTCAAAGCTCAAAACGCCAAGAAGAGGAACAACGACCTCGCCTTCTTGATGGGCGGCGAAGAGAAGGTCAAGGCATGGTTCTTGGCTGAGCGTGGCCTCATCCTGAACCAGATACCGGCGATGCCGATGCCGCCACCCAGCCCGGCGACTGATGACGATGCCTCCGCGACGCCCAGCCCCAACGATGATGCCTCCGCCGCGCCCAGCAACACAGAAGCCGTGCCAAACAGCCTGGAAGCTGCGCCGACTCCTCCCAGCCCGCGTACGCCAACGACAACGCCGCCGGAGTTTGAGCTCGACGTTTGATGTATTCCTTCCGCGTCCTTCCTTTTTTGTACGCCGAACTACTGCGTGTCCTTTTATTTTAATCGCCGAACTGTGGCACCGAATCACCGAACTATTGCGATGATCGCCGGTTTGTTGTTTCTTTGAGCGGGAATGATGGATTTCGAATATGAGGCGCAGGGGGTGGGGGCACCTGGGGGCGTGGCTGGGGAGAAACGAACCCCAGGGGTCGATCTAGCACCAGCTCATTCCCAAGCCGCTTTTTTCGGTGCCCTGGGAGGCCGAACGGCTGGAGATCTTACATCCGGGAACAACGAGTACTCGGGAACAACATGTAGTTCGCAGTGACGGCGGCGGCCGAGTCGTTGTCATAGAGCCAATGATGACCACGTGCACCCGCCGCACAAGACGAACCAGGCGCCGCCGTACACCACAGATAACTAGCTAAGTGTCCGTGCGTTGCCACGGACTAACAAAATATATATACAAAGAAATTTCACATGATACGGAGTCAAAGGCTATTCGCATGGGATGATATCTCATGGTTTTGATCTGATAGGTAAACGCATCTCCTCATCGTCTTTCTACCCCACTCCCTCGTCCCAGCCACCACGCGACACTCGACTTTCTTCCTCCCACCAGGCTTTTATCTCATTTCCCCCCGCCTCCAACTTGCACGATGACACTGCTGAGTTTCTTATTCAACTATGATAATCTTCTCCGGTTGTACATCCCCTTAGAATATTAATGGCTTATAGATGTTCTGAATAACGATAATGAAAATGGACTCCCTCTGATCCAATTACTTATCGCTCAAACGGATGTATTACTTGTCACTCTAACGGATGTATTTTAGCACTGTAATACATTTAGATGCGTCTATTTGAGCGACAAGTAATATTGATCATAGGGAGTACTAAGTTTGTGACAAGAAATAAGAATTCGGGGCAATATCTCATCCTCTATGCCATCAATCTTCAAGATAATCTCTTTATAGCTTCTGTCAAGATTGGGACACACATTCCGCACAATAAACATGCAATATGACGGGACTTGATTAATTGTTGATATACGTCTACATTAAAGATAAGTTTGCTCCAAATAGAATTTTTTATATGGGAGGATAATTCATATTAAGAAAAATTCCATTCCACAGTCTGATATGAACTACTGGTTCATTTATTACTCCCAACACTTGCAAAATCCAACGACATCATAAGTATATATACTTCTTTTTTTTGCGAAATATGAGAACAGAAATTTTAGCATAGTAGGTGATAGTTTGTGATTAGAGTACTATACTCCCGTTGCTGAAAAGAAAAATGTATAATAACGGACCAATGAAAGCACTGTTTGTGAAAAGAAAACATATAGCACCTCGCAAAAATAGAATCTCTGTTTGTGATTTTGTACAGTACAGTATTTTGTTTCAGGATAATTACAAAATCACAACGATAATAGATGATTCAGAATACAGTCTGATGGTAATGGTATGAAAAGTATGTCCAATAGTCTGCATGCTATCAATATAAGCTAGTAATTAGTAGTATGATATAAGTTTGAACTGGATCACTCAAAAAATATGCGCCCACTTGGTATCTGAAATTAAGCAGCTGATTGGTAGCTGTAATTCTTGTATCTCCTTTGGTAGTATTTCTCAAAATAAAGCGAGTGCCTGGCTGGCGAACTATGCTATGTCTTCTGGTAGAACGATGACCTGGCTTGGAGCAGGGCCTCCGGAGGTCCTGGGAATAGCATCCGATGATTGTAATACCCTGGTGATTGAGTAATGAAAGCTTTATTTCCGCACAAAAAAAAAAAGAACTGGATCACTCAAAAAATATGGTTAATTATCAGAAAACGATGGTGTATCAGTGGACGTGCATGCCAGCTACAAAGGTAAGCAAATAATGCATGTCATATAATCTAATCTATAGTTTTTTAGTCAGAAATTGGGATGGGGATGAGGATGCGAGCCCTCACATGCATTGCCGTCTGCACAACCTTGTTTGCTAGCATCCATAGCTCCTGCTCACCCCTTCGACTGCAGCATCCCGGAGAGCACACCGACCGGCTGCTGGTGCCTTGCGGGAGGACGTGAGGGACGTAGCGACACACACACGTCAGCAAGCAAGCACAAACAAACATGGTTTTCATAGTTGAGCAGGAGCTCATTGAAACATGGATCGATTGCGTTGCCTTGTGATTGTAGATCAGATCATGTTTAAGAAGCTGCCCTTGCTACCGCTCAACCATGTCCCTGCCTCCATCTCGGGATCCAGCCACCTACCTCTTTGCCCATGGTGACAATTCGGCCGCCGCCAACCTCACTATAGCCGGATGCTCTATCGCAGGCCACGACCTTCTCGGCTGCGGAGAAGAGGAGCAGGGAGAGGTCGACGTCGAGGGGGGACGTCGAGTGTCCGTCTGGTATTTCCGAGGCGCACCCAGGCCGCATTGTTCCTCACACGCCAGGCTGCGATGCCCACGGGCTAGTCCTGGCCGCCGTGAGGTCGAGGAAGAAATCGATCTGAAGAGAAGGTCACGATCAGGATGAGACCAAAGGAGATCGTAGACAGTTTTGTGGTCTGGCAATGTGTGGGCTTAGGCAAGGAAAATTAAGATTTTTGTAAGCAAAGTTTAGAAAAGGAATGAGAAGGACCTTCCATCGGTGGTGGGTGTACCAAAGGAAACCAACCACGTAGGGTGGGACTCTTAATGGAGTAGAGATAATCGATCGATATTTGTTGTGTACGTAAAGAGCGAAATATTCGATATGATTAGATTGTTGTTGTTGTTTATGGAAGCTTTTTGTGATGGAAATAATCGATATGATTTGATTGTTGCCGTATATGGAAGAAAAGGATGGAATGATTGGTGTGTTATATGGAAAGGTATGATCGATGAAAGAATGGAAGCGTTGGTTTGGTTTTCCTGCGCATGGAATTAAAACCGGTCTTGGTTTTTGGAGGGAGGAAGAAAATCGGTGGGAGGGAGATCGCGTGGTGGGGGCATGTATCGATCGGTGGAAGGGTGGAAGCGAACGAAACGAACGAACGACCTACGGACTGAGACATTAGGAATAGAGATAGGACGCGTTGCCGTAGATAATCACTCGATTAAGATTTGAAGCCCACAATTTAGTTCTATAGCTTTACCAGGAGCCCAAAATACAGCCCGTTAGCCCATCGTGGAAGGCTTCTAGCGTCATGATTGGCCTTTTAATCTATCCGCCTAGAACGTGCGCGTCGCTTTTCATCGATCGATCGATCTGGCGCAACTAGGGCACCTGCTGCCGCTCCAACTTTCGCAAAGCACGCCGCCGGTTATCAGCTGAGGTGATGCAGTCGACTGCGTCAATGGCTTGCCGCTTGATCCTGCTGCACTATCTCGATGCAGTGATCACATCGAGGTATAGATCGCGAGGTGATCAAGATGGTATATTGCTTGGCCGGTTAACCAAGCATGAGATGGTTATTGAGATCTGAGATGGTGGTTTATCAGTTTTGTAGTAGTTTCATATCATGTTTAGTAGTGGCTTTTGCATCATAGTAGTTGTTAATTAATCTGCTAATGCTATGTTATTGTCTTGCCTTAATGTTTTTGGTTGTTGTGAGCTTGCAAGTACATTCAATGTACTGACCTGGCTTGTCATGCCAGATTGCAGGTGATGCAGTGATTGATTGATTGCCTGTCGTGGTTTACATTCGTGCGAGCTAGATCGTGTCCCAGCCAGAGTCCCTGCGGACTGGAGTTCATCACCTTCGTCATTGTTCCGCTGCTAGAAGATTTCTGCTGCTACGAGTTGTTCCGCTGCTAGCATAGAGCAAGTGTAGTAACACAGGTGCAGTGTCACCGCGCTGATGTGATCCTATGTAACATCAAACACTTGTATTATTATCCTTTGTAATAAGAGCTGATTTGTTCTATGTCAAGCAGTACCGTATTCCAGAAGACTTCTGCTCGTGTCACATCCCTAGTTCTGGTATGCTCGAGGCTAGCTAGTCATGTGTGCATCATGTTTAAATTTCATTTAAATTTGAAATGAGGATTTGTGAAACCCTCAGAATCATTTCTGAAAATGACCCAAATAAAAATTGCTCCAAAAAGGCCCAAGGAAATGTTCATGTTGCTCTTTGAAAATATTGGGCAGAGATAAAAATCAAACCAATATTTTTAGGAGCTCATAAGTATTTATTCTGGGCATTTGGAATTAATGCATAATTATTTGCATTGGATATATATATGTCATATATATAATAAATGTTCGAAAATTATGCCATTTATTAAGGAGCTTTGGAATATTATAAATAGCTCCTATAAAAATTGGCATAAGTAAATAAAATGATTTGGTAATATTACTAAATCAAAACAAATGTCAGAAAAATAGAATAGAAACAGAAATAAAAGGGAAAAACCTTACCTGGACCTACATGCGACCCAGCTCCTGTGCTGGCCCGGCACCTCGCAGCCCAGCAGCTGGCCCAACCCACCTGCCCCCCCTCCTTTGTCGTCTTCCTCCCCCTCGCCCAAGCAGCTGCGTGCCCGCGCCACAGCCGGCCGCGACCACGCGCCCGGCCACCTCCTCCCTCCCTGCCTGCCTGGCGTCCTCCTCGTCGCCCTGGATGCCCCGGACATCCCCACGCGCCACCCCGGTCCTCCCCCACTCTCTTTCGCTCTCCCTCCTCCCCTGGACCTCTCCCTCTCCCCGCGCCCGAAGCGCTGCCGCTGCCGCAGCTCACCGCCGACGCGCTCCCCGCTGTCCCCTCGCCCCTCCGTGGAGTCCACGAGCTCCGCCACGACTCCCTCGTCCTCTCCGTCAAGCCACAAGACGCCGGACGCCCCGTGGATCCGTCGCCGTCGCCGTCTTCGTCTCCGGTCGCCGGAGATTGTCCTCGCCGCCACGCCGCCGTGTGGCCTCCCCGTGCCCCACAGCCCGCTCCCGCTCGGAGCCCGTGCTCCGGCTGCCGCCCCGAGCTCCGCTCCGGCGAGCTCCGGCACCCCCATGGTCTCCCGCGTGTCCCACTGGATGCGCGCGAGCACCAGCTCCTCGGAGATGGTCTCCGCGGCCCTTTTGGTCGCCGGAGACGTGGTCCCGAGCCCCTCCGCCGCGTTCGGCCTCGCCGGCGGCTTAACGCCGGTGGGGTTGACCGCTTGACCGCGCCGGCCTGTCAGGTGGGTCCGGCTCGTCACCACCTAATCTAACTCCCTGACACTGACAGTGGGCCCCAACACCACTAATCTTTTAATTAGGATTAAACTAACCCCTGTTTAACCCCCTGCCACTGACGTGTGGACCCCACACGTCAGGTTTGACCTGGTCAGCACCGTTGACTTGCTGACGCAGGCATGACGCAGTGCTGACGCAATTATTTATTTTCTGGAATTATTTTAATTCAGGAAATTCCAGAAAATTAGCAAAACTTCAAATAATCATAGAAATTCAACCGTAGCTCAGATTGAAATAATTTACATATGAAAAATTATCAGAAAAATGCAATCTTTCCATCTGTACCAGTTTCATGCATGACAAACCAACCTAAACCTGCTGTATAGGTGAAAACATGTAAATGGCTTTTATAAGAGCTTAATTTGGAGTTGCATTTGAACCCTTGATTCAAATGGACTTCATTCAATTTTAATACTAGTTGCATTAGCTCAAACAGCATCACATCTACATGCCATGTTCATGCATCATATTGTTGCATATGTTTGTGTATTGATTGCCGACACTGTTCCTTCTCGATAGGTCCTGCTCCGGAGACCGTTCCAGAGTATCTGTCTGAGGAGCAGTGCCTTCCTTGTTGATATACCAGGCAAGCAAACCCCCTTGTTCATTCCGATACAATCCTACTCTCTTGCTCCTGCTCTCAGTTACTGCATTAGGACAACAATGATTCATCTGCTACTTTGTGCTACGGTAGTTGAACCCATTCCTCTGCATGACCTGTCATTGCCACAGTAAATAGTTGAAACCCACTAGCATGTGTAGGAGTTGATTGAAGCCATTGTTGTGTTCCTACCATGCTATGCCTGCTATTGCTTAGAGTTGTGTCAGGTCTGATTCATTGGGAATGAATTGGAGTGTTATGATATGTTCTGGTGCTGAGAGTTAAGTGTGTGAACACGATTTGGTAAAGGTAGCGGTGAGAGGCCATGTAGGAGTACATGGTGGGTTGTCTCACTGGAACCGTCCTTAAGCACTGAGTTCTATGTATGTTGTCCAATGACTCGATACTACCACACATTGGGTTCCGGTAACTCGGCCCCTCTCGACTTATTAACCAACTTGGTCTCTGTCTAGGAGTCGCAACTAGTTTCTGGTGTTTGTAGGTAGTGTTAGTAGTCTACCAAGTGGCACCCGGCCAGGTGGGCTTGGGACAGACTAGGCACAAGTGGCACGATGTACCAAGCGTAGATCCATCCGGTGAGGTGGGCTTGGGAACCCTGCACACATCATTTGGGGTCGTGAGTGAAACCCCGGCCGGATCTCCTTGCGGATGGAACCCGAATAGGCGATAAACCTGGGCTAGTGTCTTGTGTGGTTAGTCAGGTCATGGCCGGCACCCTCGCCAGGCTTCCGCTTGAAGGTTGCCGAGATACATGACGTGTACATGGCGGTAAGTGGCGAGAGCGTGTGTGAAGAAGTACACCCCTACATGGTTAATATGATCTATTCGAATAGCCGAGTCCGCGGTTATGGACTTCTTGGATGCTTACATGGTACATAGACAACTTGAAGTGGATACTCTCAAATGCTCAAGACACGTGTGAGTGCTATGGATGGCCTTCTCGTAGGGAGACGGGAATGAATTCATAATAGTGTATTGTGTGGTGATTAGTGGACTCGTGTACGTTGTCTCACCTCAAGAAGTTCTGGTAGTCGTAGAACAGGATAGCCACAGAGTCAAAGCTGGCTTGTTGCAACTAAACCCCATATTACCCTCTTGATACAAATGCATGTATGATAGGATCTGATGTAAGTCTTGCTGAGTACCTTTGTACTCATGTTGCTTTATTTATGTTTTTGCAGCGGAGACTTCGGTCTTACTAGTGTTCTCGTGGACTTCGACAAGTAGCTTGTACCTCAGCTACGATCTTGATCGGATGTTGTAGTTAGTCAGGCTCTTCAGCCTTTTTCATTTGTAGATGTCTGTACTCAGACATGTAATGCTTCCGCCTGTTGCTTGTTTGCTCTGAATGTTGGGTCATGTGACCCCTGTTTGTAATAATGCTATGATGGCTCTTTGAGCCTTATCTATATGAGTTGTTGAGTTATGCTGTGATGCCATGTTGTACAGCACATACTTGCATGTTATGCGTACGTGTAATGTGTATTGCTATGTGTGGGATCTGACTATCTAGTTGTTTATCCCTAGTAGCCTCTCTTACCAGGAAATGTCTCCTAGTGCTTCCACCGAGCCCTGGTAGCTTGCTACTGCTCGGGAACACTTAGGTTGGCCGACATGTGTCCTTCTTCGTTCCTGTGTCTGTCCCTTCAGGGAAATGTCGCGCGGTGTCTACCGGAGTCCTGTTAGCCTGCTACAGCCCGGTTTATCGGAGTCCTGCTAGCCTAGTTGCTACAGCCCGGATTCACTCGCTGATGACCGACACGTTCGATGCTGGGTCAGGTATGCTTGTCCCTGTAAGTTAGTGCCACTTTGGGTTCACGACTAGCCATGTCAGCCCGGGTTCTTTGTCATATGGATGCTAGCGACATTATCATATATGTGTGCCAAAAGGCGCAAACGGTCCCGGGCATGGTAAGGCGACACCCGTGGGAATACCGTGCGTGAGGCCGCAAAGTGATATGAAGTGTTACATGCTAGATCGGTGTGGCATAGAATCGGGGTCCTGACAGCTTTGGTATCAGAGCCTGACTGCCTGTAGGATTACCAAGCCAAACTAGTCGAAGTTGAGTCTAGAAATTCTTTAGTTATATAAGGGAATTGATTGTGGGAAGGAACGTAAGGCTCTTTTTACTCCTTTACCTCATGGCCTTCTGATCTGAGTCATCCTATCCTTCCTGCGGGGTTAATGAACTAGGCTTTCTCTTCCGTCTATCAGGATCACGTGTTACTACTCTGTAGTTCCATAGGATTGGTTGATCAGAGTCATATCCCAGTTTCGAGTACTTCCGGTGTAGTCTGTTTAGTACTATCTCAGAACCTTGAGTGATGATGATGAGTATGTTACTACCCCATTTTAGCAGGATGTCTCATTCTGAGCATTTTACTGCCGTTATGCTGCCGGAATTGCCCTAGGAGTTCGGGAGATGCTAATTTCCTTGTCCTACATTCTATAGCTTATAGATGATGCTGATTCCGTCCCTGGTTTTGTTTCTCAGGATGTCATTAGCTAAGCGAAGTTCTGTTGTTCGTAGCCAGAACCACGGAGATGGTAGGGACGAGGATCCTCCCGATCAACCTTCGTTGACATAGTTCATGCTAGAGAT
Source organism: Triticum aestivum (assembly GCF_018294505.1). Classification (NCBI taxonomy): domain Eukaryota; kingdom Viridiplantae; phylum Streptophyta; class Magnoliopsida; order Poales; family Poaceae; genus Triticum; species Triticum aestivum. The sequence goes on along the minus strand of NC_057804.1, from coordinate 445,493,956 downwards.
GGAGAGGAACAAGCGTGAGTCTAACCGCTTGTTGGCACGTATCGAGGAGAACACTGCACATCAGTTCAAAGGGTCTGTAACCATTCATGACTTCATTCGCTTGCACCCACCTACCTTTCATCATTCCATCGAGCCACTCGATGCAGATGACTGGCTCCGTAGCATCACTCATAAGCTGCGTTCCACGAACGTAGCTGAAGATGACAAGGTCACCTATGCCACATACCACCTGGAAGGTCCTGCTAGTCTTTGGTGGCAGAACTATGAGGCTATGCTTCCAGCTGGTCAGATTCCTACTTGGAGGGATTTCATTGAGGCTTTTCCCGAGCATCACATTCCTGAAGCCCTCATCGATCCCAAGAGAGAAGAGTTCTGTAGTTTCACCCAGAGTAAGATGGCTGTTGATGCTTACAGTAGAGAGTTTGAGAACCTTGCCCGCTATGCTTCAGAAGAGGTGTCCACAGATGCCAAGAAGCAGGCTAGGTTCCGGAAGGGTCTCAACCCCAAGTTGCATCGTGATCTCCACTTGCACCATTGTGATACATTCCAAGCCCTTGTGAACAAAGCCATTAATGCAGAGACAGCTCAGCTCACTTACGAGGAGTCTCGTAAGCACACCTGTGATTTGGGATCTTCCTTCGGTTCTAGTTCTCAGAAGCGCCGGATTTGGGTTCCGAACTCCGCTCTTCCACCCGGATATGCACCGAGGCCATCTTATGTGGCACCTCATCCAGTTCAGCAGTATGCTCCACCCAGGCCTATTGGTGGACCGCCTGCCAATGCGGGTCCACATCCTACCTCCAAGATTTGTTACAAGTGCGGAGAGCAGGCCACATTGCCCGTATTTGCACTCAGGCCAGAGTTGCTCTACCCCGGCCCGAGAAGTCTATTTGCCGTGTCAGTAAGCCATCTCGCAAGATGATCAGTGCCAAGTCAGCTCCCACTGAACATGGACGTGTGCATCACGTCTCAGCTAAAGACGCTCATGATGATCTAGATGTCGTTCTTGGTACACTCCTTATCAACTGTCATCCAACATCGGTTTTGTTCGATACTGGAGTGTCTCATTCCTTCATTTCTGAAAGCTATGCCCGCTTGCACGACATGTCATTTTGTGATATGCCCTCCCCACTACTTATCCAAACTCCTGGATCCAAATGGCAAACCTCTAGAATAAGTTATGGCAATGAAATCCATGTTGACAGACTTGTATTCCTTGCTTCCTTGATATCTCTCAAGTCTTCGGATATTAACATCATCTTGGGTATGGACTGGATGACAGCTCATCATGCCAAGATTGATTGTTTCACCAGGTCTATTCAGCTTACACATCCATCTGGCAAGATAGTCAATGTCTCCACTAGAGTTGCTAAGCGTCAGCTCTATTCTCTTAATGCCAGCCCTCTTCCAGACCTTGAAGATATACCGGTAGTCCGTGACTTTCTGGATGTCTTTCCAGAGGAACTGCCAGGTGTTCCACCCGATAGAGATGTAGAGTTCGTCATAGATCTTATCCCAGGAACTGCTCCAATCTCTAGGAGACCTTACAAAATGGCACCCTTAGAACTAGCCGAGCTTAAGAAACAACTTGATGAGTCCTTGCAAAAGGGTTTCATCCGTCCTGGTTCTTCTCCTTGGGCTTGCCCTGTCCTCTTCGTCAAGAAGAAGGATGGTACGGACCGGATGGTTGTAGACTATCGTCCCGTTAATTTGGTCACGATAAAGAACAAGTATCCGCTCCCCAGGATCAACGACCTGTATGATCAGCTCGCTGGATCCTCAGTCTTCTCCAAGATGGATTTGAGGTTAGGCTACCACCAAATCAAGATCAGAAATGGGGACATCCCAAGACAGCCTTTGTCACTCGTTATGGCCAGTACGAGTACACCGTCATGTCCTTCGGTCTAACCAACGCCCCAGCCACTTTCTCCCGCTTGATGAACTCGATCTTCATGGAGTACTTAGATAAGTTCGTCGTGGTTTACCTCGATGATATTCTTATTTACTCGAAGAACGAGGAAGAGCATGCCGAACATCTTAGACTTGTGTTAGAAAAACTTAGAGAGCACCGCCATTATGCCAAGTTCTCCAAGTGTGAATTTTGGTTGCCAAAAGTGACTTACCTAGGCCACATAATCTCTGGTAAGGGCATTGCTGTCAATCCCGAGAGAGTTAAGGCCGTTCTTGATTGGACTCCACCTGAAACCGTTAAACAAGTTAGGAGTTTCCTTGGTCTAGCCAGCTATTATCGCCGCTTTGTTGAAAACTTCTCCAAAGTAGCCAAACCCCTCACGGAACTTCTCAAGAAAGATAAAAAGTTTGAGTGGTCCCCATAGTGTGAGTACAGTTTTCAGGAACTGAAAAGACGCCTGACTTCTGCTCCCATACTTGTGCCACCGGATTTCACTAAAGACTTTGTTTTCTACTGCGATGCCTCACGACAGGGACTAGGTTGCATTCTTATGCAGGATCGTCATGTGATTGCCTATGCATCTCGTCAGTTGCATCCACATCAGGAGAATTATCCTACACATGATCTAGAGCTTGCAGCCGTAGTCTATGCACTCAAGACCTGGCGACATTACCTTCTTGATAAACGTTGCGAGATCTACACCGATCACCAGAGTCTCAAGTATATCTTCACCCAACCAGATCTGAACCTTAGGCAAAGACGTTGGTTGGAGTTGATCTTAGATTATGATCTCGGGATTACCTACACCCCAGGCAAAGCCAATGTCATGGCTGATGCTCTAAGCCGTAAATCCTACTGCAATAATCTCATGTTGCAGCAAGGCCAACCATTTCTCCATGAGGAATTCTGTAAGCTTAATCTTCACATTGCTCCTCACGGATTCCTTTCTACCTTGGAGGCGAAACCTACTATTGTGGATCATATCATAGAAGTCCAGAAGCATGATACGGGAATCTCCTGAATCAAGAAGAATATCTCCAAGGGAGTAGCTGGTTGTTTCTCTATGGATGAACGAGGTGTTGTTTACTTTGGGAACCGCTTGGTGGTTCCCAAGAGTCAGCAGATGCAGCAATTGATTCTTAAGGAGGCGCATGAATCTCCTCTCACGATTCATCCCGGTAGTACTAAGATGTATCAGGACCTACGCCAGAGGTTCTGGTGGACTAGGATGAAGAGAGAAATCGCTGAGTTCATTGCTAATTGCGATGTTTGTCGTCGCGTTAAGGCAGAGCATCAGAGACCTGCTGGCACTCTTCAGCCTTTAGCTATTCCTGAGTGGAAATGGGATAAAGTTGATATGGACTTCATCACCGGCTTTCCCAGGACCAAGAAAGGGAATAACGCTATCTTCGTAGTCATTGATCGTCTTTCCAAAGTGGCTCACTTCCTTCCTGTTTGAGAGAGTATCACCGCTAGTCAGCTCGCTGACTTATATATTGCTCGAATAGTGTCACTTCATGGTGTTCCACTAGAGATCAATTCAGACCGTGGCAGTCTTTTCACTTCTCATTTCTGGGAGAGTTTCCAAACTGCCATCGGAACCCATCTTTCCTTCAGTACCGCTTTCCACCCTCAGTCGAGTGGTCAGGTGGAAAGGGTCAACTAAATTCTTGAAGACATGCTTAGAGCTTGCGTTATTTCATTCGGTATGGATTGGGAGAAATGTCTTCCTTTTGCCGAGTTTGCTTATAACAATAGCTATCAATCCAGTCTCAAGAAAGCTCCTTTTGAGGTTCTCTATGGACGAAGATGTCGAACACCTTTGAACTGGTCAGAAACCGGTGAAAGACAATTCTTTGGACCGGACATGATCCAGGAGGCAGAAGAGCAAGTTCGCATCATTCGTGAGAATTTGAAAACAGCCCAGTCTCGTCAAAAGAGCCAGTATGATCGTCATCATAAGGATATGACTTATGAAGTTGGCGACAAAGCTTACCTTCGGGTTACTCCTTTGAAGGGTACCCATCGTTTCGGTATCAAGGGCAAGTTGGCTCCTCGTTACATTGGTCCTTTTCGCATTCTCGCTAAACGAGGAGAGGTTGCCTACCAGTTGGAACTACCCCCACATCTTTCCAGAGTGCACGATGTCTTCCACGTCTCTCAACTCAGGCGTTGCTTCTCAGATCCTATCCGCGGAGTGGACCACGAAATGCTTGATCTCCAAGATAACCTCACATATCGAGAGTACCCGGTTCGCATTCTTGATCAAGCAGAGCGTGTCACTCGACGTCATAACATCAAGTTTCTCAAGGTTCAGTGGTCTCACCATTCTGAGAGAGAAGCTACTTGGGAGCGAGAAGATCGTCTTCGACTGGAGTACCCCGCTTTCTTTCCGTCGAGCCCTGAATCTCGGGACGAGATTTTTTCAAGTGGGGGCGAGTTGTCACATCCCTAGTTCTGGTATGCTCGAGGCTAGCTAGTCATGTGTGCATCATGTTTAAATTTCATTTAAATTTGAAATGAGGATTTGTGAAACCCTCAGAATCATTTCTGGAAATGACCCAAATAAAAATTGCTCGAAAAGGTCCAAGGAAATGTTCATGTTGCTCTTTGAAAATATTGGGCAGAGATAAAAATCAAACCAATATTTTTAGGAGCTCATAAGTATTTATTCTAGGCATTTGGAATTAATGCATAATTATTTGCATTGGATATATATATGTCATATATATAATATATGTCCGAAAATTATGCCATTTATTAAGGAGCTTTGGAATATTATAAATAGCTCCTATAAAAATTGGCATAAGTAAATAAAATGATTTGGTAATATTACTAAATCAAAACAAATGTCAGAAAAATAGAATAGAAACAAAAATAAAAGGGAAAAACCTTACCTGGACCTACCTGCGGCCCAGCTCCTGTGCTGGCCCGGCACCTCGCAGCCCAGCAGCTGGCCCAACCCACCTGCCCCCCCTCCTCTGTCGTCTTCCTCCCCCTCGCCCAAGCAGCTGCGTGCCCGCGCCACAGCCGGCCGCGGCCACGCGCCCGGCCAACTCCTCCCTCCCTGCCTGCCTGGCGTCCTCCTCGTCGCCCTGGATGCCCCGGACATCGCTACGCGCCGCCCCGGTCCTCCCCCACTCTCTCTCGCTCTCCCTCCTCCCCTGGACCTCTTCCTCTCCCCACGCCCGAAGTGCTGCCGCCGCCGCAGCTCACCGCCGACGCGCTCCCCGCTGTCCCCTCGCCCCTCCGTGGAGTCCACGAGCTCCGCCACGACTCCCTCGTCCTCTCCGTCAAGCCACAAGACGCCGGACGCCCCGTGGAGCCGTCGGCGTCGCTGTCTTCGTCTCCGGTCGCCGGAGATTGTCCTCGCCGCCACGCCGCCGTGTGGCCTCCCCGTGCCCCACAGCCCGCTCCCGCTTGGAGCCCGTGCTCCGGCCGCCGCCCCGAGCTCCGCTCCGGCAAGCTCCGGCACCCCCACGGTCTTTCGCGTGTCCCACTGGATGCGCGCGAGCACCAGCCCTCGGAGATGGTCTCCGCGGCCCTTTTGGTCGCCGGAGACGCGGTCCCGAGCCCCTCCGCCGCGTTCGGCCTCGCCGGCGGCTTAACGCCGGTGGGGTTGACCGCTTGACCGCGCCGGCCTGTCAGGTGGGTCCGGCTCGTCAGGTGATTAGCTTAAGCTAATCACCACCTAATCTAACTCCCTGACACTGACAGTGGGCCCCAGCGCCACTAATCTTGTAATTAGGATTAAACTAACCCCTGTTTAACCCCCTGTCACTGACGTGTGGACCCCACACGTCAGGTTTGACTTGGTCAGCACCGTTGACTTGCTGACGCAGGCATGACGCAGTGCTGACGCAATTATTTATTTTCTGGAATTATTTTAATTCAGGAAATTCCAGAAAATTAGCAAAACTTCAAAAAATCATAGAAATTCAACCGTAGCTCAGATTGAAATAATTTATATATGAAAAATTATCAGAAAAATGCAATCTTTCCGTCTGTACCAGTTTCATGCATGACAAACAAACCTAAACCTGCTGTATAGGTGAAAACATGTAAATGGCTTTTATAAGAGCTTAATTTGGAGTTGCATTTGAACCCTTGATTCAAATGGACTTCATTCAATTTTAATACTAGTTGCATTAGCTCAAACAGCATCACATCTACATGCCATGTTCATGCATCATATTGTTGCATATGTTTGTGTATTGATTGCCGACATCGTTCCTTCTTGATACGTCCTGCTCCGGAGACCGTTCCAGAGTATCTGTCTCAGGAGCAGTGCCTTCCTTGTTGATATACCAGGCAAGCAAACCCCCCTGTTCATTCCGATACAATCCTACTCTCTCGCTCCTGCTCTCAGTTATTGCATTAGGATAACAATGATTCATCTGCTACTTTGTGCTGCGGTAGTTGAACCCATTCCTCTGCATGACCTGTCATTGCCAAAGTAAATAGTTGAAAACCACTAGCATGTGTAGGAGTTGATTGAAGCCATTGTTGTGTTCCTACCATGCTATGCCTGCTATTGCTTAGAGTTGTGTCAGGTCTGATTCATTGGGAATGAATTGGAGTGTTATGATATGTTCTGGTGCTGAGAGTTAAGTGTGTGAACACGATTTGGTAAAGGTAGCGGTGAGAGGCCATGTAGGAGTACATGGTGGGTTGTCTCACTGGAACCGTCCTTAAGCATTGAGTTCTATGTATGTTGTCCAATGACTCGATACTACCACACATTGGGTTCCGGTAACTCGACCCCTCTCGACTTATTAACCAACTTGGTCTTTGTCCAGGTGTCGCAACTAGTTTCTGGTGTTTGTAGGTAGTGTTAGTAGTCTACCAAGTGGCACCCGGCCAGGTGGGCTTGGGACAGACTAGGCACAAGTGGCACGGTGTACCAAGCGTAGATCCATCCGGCGAGGTGGGCTTGGGAACCCTGCACACATCATTTGGGGCCGTGAGTGAAACCCCGGCCGGATCTCCTTGCGGATGGAACCCGAATAGGCGATAAACCTGGGCTAGAGTCTTGTGTGGTTAGTCAGGTCGTGGCCGACACCCTCGCCAGACTTCCGCTTGAAGGTTGCCGAGATACATGACGTGTACATGGCGGTAAGTGGCGAGAGCGTGTGTGAAGAAGTACACCCCTGCAGGGTTAACATGATCTATTCGAATAGCCGGGTCCGCGGTTATGGACTTCTTGGATGCTTACATGGTACATAGACAACTTGAAGTGGATACTCTAAAATGCTCAAGACAAGTGTGAGTGCTATGGATGGCCTTCTCGTAGGGAGACGGGAATGAATTCATAGTAGTGTATTGTGTGGTGATTAGTGGACTCGTGTACGTTGTCTCACCTCAAGAAGTTCTGGTAGTCATAGAACAGGATAGCCACAGAGTCAAAGCTGGCTTGCTGCAACTAAACCCCACATTACCCTCTTGATACAAATGCATGTATGGTAGGATCTGATGTAAGTCTTGCTGAGTACCTTTGTACGCATGTTTCTTTATTTATGTTTTTGCAGCGGAGACTTCGGTCTTACTAGTGTTCTCATGGACTTCGACAAGTAGCTTGTACCTCAGCTACGATCTTGATCGGATGTTGTAGTTAGTCAGGCTCTTCAGCCTTTTTCATTTGTAGATGTCTGTACTCAGACATGTAATGCTTCCGCCTGTTGCTTGTTTGCTCTGAATGTTGGGTCATGTGACCCCTGTTTGTAATAATGCTATGATGGCTCTTTGAGCCTCTATATGAGTTGTTGAGTTATGCTGTGATGCCATGTTGTACAACACATACTTGCATGTTATGCGTACGTGTAATGTGTATTGCTATGTGTGGGATCTGACTATCTAGTTGTTTATCCTTAGTAGCCTCTCTTACCGGGAAATGTCTCCTAGTGCTTCCACCGAGCCCTAGTAGCTTGCTACTGCTCCGGAACACTTAGGTTGGCCGGCATGTGTCCTTCTTCGTTCCTGTGTCTGTCCCTTCGGGGAAATGTCACGCGGTGTCTACCGGAGTCCTGTTAGCCCGCTACAGCCCGGTTTATCGGAGTCCTGCTAGCCCAGTTGCTACAGCCCGGATTCACTCGCTGATGACCGACACGTTCGATGCTGGGTCATGTATGCCTGTCCCTGTAAGTTAGTGCCACTTTGGGTTCACGACTAGCCATGTCAGCCCCGGTTCTTTGTCATATGGATGCTAGCGACATTATCATATACGTGTGCCAAAAGGCGCAAACGGTCCCGGGCATGGTAAGGAGACACCCGTGGGAATACCGTGCGTGAGGCCGCAAAGTGATATGAAGTGTTACATGCTAGATCGGTGTGGCATAGAATCGGGGTCCTGACAGCTCGATCTTTGGGCTGAAATACGGGGTGTTCCGGTTTCTCTGAGCCGGGGTGCCACAATAACCATATTCTTTGATCACCTCATCAAAGCATATATTCCAACTCCGAGATGCTTGCACAAGTCCATAGATGGATCGATGGAGCTTGCACACTTCGTTAGCACCTTTAGGATCGACAAAACCTTCTAGTTGCATCATATACAACCCTTCTTTAAGAAATCCATTAAGGAATGCAGTTTTGACGTCCATTTGCCAGATTTCATAATCATAAAATGCAACAATTGCTAACATGATTCGAACAGACTTAAGCATCGCTACAGGTGAGAAAGTCTCATCATAGTCAACTCCTTGAAATTCTCGAAAACCTTTCACGACAAGTCGAGCTTTGTAGACAGTAACATTACCATCAGCGTTAGTCTTCTTCTTGAAGATCCATTTATTTTCTATGGCTTGCCAATCATCGGGCAAGTCCACCAAAGTCCATACTTTGTTCTCATACATGGATCCTATCTCAGATTTCATGGCCTCAAGCCATTTACCGGAATCTAGACTCATCATAGCTTCTTCATAGTTCGTAGGTTCGCCATGGTCTAATAACATAACTTCCAGGATAGGATTACCGTACCACTCTGGTGCAGATCATGCTCTGGTCGACCTATGAGGTTCAGTAGTAACTTGATCTGAAGTTTCATGATCATTATCATTTGCTTCCTATCTAGTTGCTCGAATTCTATCTCGCCCCTCCTATTTTTAAAATAAAAATAGAAAAATAGGAGAAAAAATATGACAGAAAAAAATAGGAGAGGAAAAAAATCCTAGAGAAGCAAAAGTAACTTTCGAAGGTTTAGTTACGGAAGCCCTACCCAATGGAATGTTCCGCGTTCGGCTAGAGAATGACACCATCATCCTAGGCTATATTTCATGAAAGATACGGTCTAGTTCTATATGAATACTGATGGGGTATAGGGTCAAAATTGAAGTAATTAGTTATGATTCAAGCAAGGGACGTATAATTCATAGACTTCCCCATAAGGATTCGAAGCGTATCGAAGACACGAAGGATAGCAAAGATTTGAAGGATATGTAGGCATCACATGAACAGTTTCTATGACGTGCTACTTTCCAATTCGAGAGAAGGTACAATTACCTCATCAAGTTCCACTTTCCTCCCACTCACTTCTTTTGAGAGGAACTCCTTCTCTAGAAAGGACCCATTCTTGGCAACAAAGATCTTGCCTTCGGATCTGTGGTAGAAGGTGTACCCAATAGTTTCTTTAGGGTATCCTATGAAGACACACTTCTCCGATTTAGGTTCAAGCTTATCAGGCTGAAGCCTTTTGACATAAGCGTTGCCTCCCCAAACCTTAAGAAATGATAGCTTATGTTTCTTACCAAACCACAATTCATACGGTGTCGTCTCAACAGATTTAGATGGTGCCCTATTTAACGTGAATGCGGCTGTATCTAATACATAACCTCAAAACAATAGTGGTAAATCAGTAAGAGACATCATAGAACGCACCATATCTAATAAAGTACAGTTACGACGTTTGGACACACCATTACGTTGTGGTGTTCCAGGTGGCGTGAGTTGTGAAACAATTCCACATTGTTTTAAATGAAGGCCAAACTCATAACTCAAATATTCGCCTCCGCGATCAGATTGTAGAAACTTTATTTTCTTGTTATGATGATTCTCCACTTCACTCTGAAATTCTTTGAACTTCTCAAATGTTTCAGACTTGTGTTTCATCAAGTAGATATACCCATACTGAGGGAGTCCTGGACTAGGGGGTGTCCGGATAGCCGAACTATCATCATCGGCCGGACTCCAAGACTATGAAGATACAAGATTGAAGACTTCGTCCCGTGTCCGGATGGGACTTTCCTTGGCGTGGAAGGCAAGCTTGGCGATACGGATATGTAGATCTCCTACCATTGTAACCGACTCTGTGTAACCCTAGCCCTCTCCGGTGTCTATATAAACCGGATGGTTTTAGTCCGTAGGACATAATAACAACAATCATACCATAGGCTAGCTTCTAGGGTTTAGCCTCCTTGATCTCGTGGTAGATCTACTCTTGTAATACCCACATCATCAATATCAATCAAGCAGGATGTAGGGTTTTACCTCCATCAAGAGGGCCCGAACCTGGGTAAAACATCGTGTCCCTTGTCTCCTGTTACCATCCGCCTAGATGCACAGTTCGGGACCCCCTACCCGAGATCCGCCGGTTTTGACACCGACATTGGTGCTTTCATTGAGAGTTCCTCTGTTTCGTCATCGATAGGCTCGATGGCCCCTTCGATCATCAACAACGACGCGGTCCAGGGTGAGACTTTTCTCCCCGGACAGATCTTCGTATTCGGCGGCTTTGCACTGCGTGCCAATTCATTTGGCCATATGGAGTAGATCGAAAGCTACGCCCCTGGCCGTTAGGTCAGATTTGGAAGTCTGAACTTCATGGCTGACATCCGCGGAGACTTGATCTTCAATGGATTCGAGCCACAGCCGAGCGCGCCACACTGTCACGATGGGCATGATTTAGCTCTGCTGCCGGACAGTGCCCTGGAGGCTGCACACGAGTCTGCTCCGACCCTCGATTCGGAGCTGGCTATGCAGATCGAGGACAGGTGGTTAGACATCGCCTCGGGGGCTGCGACCTCTACGACGATAGAGCCAAATACTGACCTTGTCCCTTGTGAAGCTCGTGACTCCGAGGTGCCGGACTCCTTGCCGGACTTCGAACCTCCCATGCCCCCTTCAATCGAATCCGATGGGGCACCGATCATGGAGTTCACCGCTGCGGACATCTTTCAACACTCACCTTTTGGCGACATCCTGAGTTCGCTAAAGTATCTCTCGTTATCAGGAGAGCCCTGGCCGGACTACGGTCAGGACGGTTGGGATGCGGACGATGAAGAAATTCAAGGCCCACCCACCACCCACTTAGTAGCCACTGTCGACGATTTAACCGACATGCTAAACTTCGACTCCGAAGACATCGACGGTATGGACGACGATGCCAGAGACGACCAAGAACCAGCGCCTATTGGACACTGGAAAGCCACCTCAACTCACGATGTATACATGGTGGATACACCAAAAGGAAGTGATAACGAGGAACAACGGGACGCGGCGAAGGATAATTCCCCCGAGAAACAACAAAAACGGCGACGCAAGCGCCGCCCGAAGTCCCGCCTCGATAACAACGGCACCCATACCGACCCAGCCGTAGAGCAGGGCGAACCGGTGGACGAGCAACCCATTCCCAGCGAAAACAATAGTCCAGACGATCTCACACCGGACACATCACCGGAGCATAAAAACCTTCACAGAAGGCTCGTCGCCACTGCAAGGAGTTTGAAGAAGCAAAAGAGGAAGCTCAAAACGGCGGAAGACGTACTCAGAATGAGACGGAGCAAAGTACTCAAGACCGCGGATAAATACGGCGATAGTCACCAAGCAAAGAGCTACCCGAAGCGCAAGCTGCTGCCCGAATTTGACGACGAGGCCGTAGAGCCCCCACAGTCAAAAAAGAAAGAGGCCGCCTGGCCGAATAGACGACCAGATAACAGTCTAAGAGCGGCAAGCGGCGCCGCACATAATCCGGCACACGATCCAAATAAGGATCCGTGCAAAAAGGATGGCCCGGTCAGGTCCATCTATGGGCCAAAAAAGAAAGCTCCAGAAAGCAACACAACCCGCCGAGTGTTCGAAGATAACGGCACACCTAAATACAGGGGCGCCGCACACCCACTATGTTTCACCGACGAGGTACTGGATCATGAATTTCCAGCGGGATTCAAGCCCGTAAACATAGAGGCATATGACGGAACAACAGACCCCGGAGTCTGGATTGAGGATTATATCCTACACATACATATGGCTAGAGGAGATGATCTCCATGCCATAAAATACCTACCCCTCGAGCTCAAAGGGCCAGCTCGGCATTGGCTCAAAAGCCTCCCAGAAAATACTATCGGAAGTTGGGAAGAGCTTGAGGATGCGTTTCGAGCAAATTTTCAGGGAACTTATGTCCGCCCTCCGGATGCAGACGATTTAAGCCACATAACTCAACAGCCCGGGGAGTCAGCACGCAAATTCTGGAACAGGTTCCTCACCAAAAAGAACCAAATAGTCGACTGTCCGGACGCCGAAGCCTTAGCAGCCTTTAAACATAACGTCCGAGACGAATGGCTCGCCAGACACCTCGGCCAAGAAAAACCAAGAACAATGGCCGCGCTAACAAGCCTCATGACCCGCTTTTGCGCGGGGGAAGATAGCTGGCTAGCAAGATGCAGCACCAGCGACCCGAGTACATCCGAGGTCAGGGATGGAAATGGGAAATCACGACGCAGAAAAGATCAGCGCCGGAATAAGGAAAGCGGCCCAAATAGCACGGCGGTCAACGCCGGATTCAAAAGCTCTCGGCCGAATAACAAAACACTGCCCCTTAAGGACAACAGTGACGAGCTATCCAACCTAAACAAAATCTTGGATAGGATATGTCAAATCCACAGTACCCCCGGGAAGCCTGCAAACCATACCCACAGAGATTGTTGGGTCTTCAAGCAGTCCGGCCGACTTAACGCCGAACACAAGGGGCTCGACACACCAAGCGAAGACGATGACGAATCCCACAAGCAGCAGGCCGGAAAACAGAAGACTTTCCCACTAGAAGTCAAAACAGTGAACTCACTTCATGTGATAAATAGTGCGGCAACTACTAAAACACGCGCCGCACGATCCACCCAAGCGGAGCCCCGAAATTGGATGTCAAACCCAATTACTTTCGACCATCAGGATTACTCCAGAAGTATTCGAAACGCAGGAGGGACTGCTTTGATATTGGATCCCATAATAGACGGACTACAATTCACACAAGTCCTAATGGATGGCGGAAGCGATATAAACCTGCTATACCAGGACACCATCCGCAGAATGGGGATAGACCCTACCAAAATTCGCCATAGCAACACTTCCTTCAAAGGAGTGACGCCAGGCCTTTATGCCAAGTGTACAGGCTCTGTACTACTAAAAGTTGTGTTCGGGTCACCCGACAACTCCCGACGCGAAAAGCTAATTTTTCATGTCGCCCCATTCAAAAGTAGCCATCAAGCACTATTGGGACGTGAAGCTTTTGTCCGCTTCAATGCAATACCACACTACGCGTCTCTCACACTTAAAATGCCCGGTCCACGCGGCATCATCTCATTAAAAGGTCGTTCAAGACCCCGGACACAGCTAGAACGAGTCCGGCATAAATAAACTAGGGGCTCCCTAGCTACACACCCCTTTATAAAGGGTTGTGCGTATGAGCAACAAGGAGCCAATAAAAGCTCAGTTTTTTCTTACTCATGCTCTGTTTTAAATACATTTTTGACACGATTTCTTTTCCAACCAAGTTCCCCTCTTTTACAGATGAACAGCGTGTTACACCCGTCCAGGATACAGCACAACGGAGACACAGGCGCAGACGTGCAGCAGGGACCCGTTGCAAGGATTCTTTTCAGATTAAGACCCTGCGTAAACCTTTCTTACTGTCTCTTGTTGATACTCATCCCCCGGTTTCCTACCATAACCGAGGAGGAGGCTGGCGTTTTGGCATCGGCCGCGTCAGAAATTCTCGCCTGTACCTGGACACTAGGGGCTTAGGGCATTGTTCTGCCCGTTATCATAAAGTCCGAATACCTTAGGGAGTGTTCGGCATCTCGAGTTAGGCCTTATATGCATCAGCTCCGAATCATGTCTTTGGTCAAATGTTGGGTTTGCCCGGCTCCTGTGTTTTGCTGCCTTACGTTCCGCTCCATCGGCTAACGCGGCACCAGGAGAACTACTGCGATTGTGCCCCGGTTCGGCGGGCGAGCACCTCAGTAGAGAAAGCCGAAAACTGACTGTCATGATATAGCGAGAGACTGGTCAACCACTCGATCGACTATTGGAATGTTTAGAATTCCTCCGCTTTGGCGAAGGACCGCTTCCCGGTCAGGCACACACGCGCCCCAAATTCGGAGAGCGCGGTGCCCTAGGGGCTATATCGTAGCCCCACCTTCGAATCCTATGGCTAAGTGAAAGTGATAAAGCATTATAGTCCGGTTGCCTCGTTTGCTACGATATCACCTCCCTCAACAGGACCAAGACGTTGGATTAAGTGTGAAAATGCGCTATTTTCGCAAACACCCCCGCACCATGTGCGTGGGGGCTGAAGCCGAAGACTGCCATCTTTCAGGTTATACACAAGTATACATTAACGGCCGCACAGGAGATATTTCAATACTTGAACGCACAAGTACAAAAAGCGCTTATATTGTAAACTTATTTCTACAAAACCATAAAGATCATTTGAACATGACATTTTTGAGCACTGCGACTCTATTACACGAGCACCACGCAGAACTTCCCCAAAGTAGTGCTCGGCGGGTAACCGGCTCTCGTCCGAACCCCGGGTCGCAACAGCGGTGGCATCCATTTCCGTCCAGTGTGTCTTCACACGGGCGAGGGCCATCCGCGCACCCTCTATGAAGGCCGACCGCTTCATCGCCTTTATATGCGGCACCGCCTCAAGGAATTGCTGCAATAAGCCGAACTAACTCTTCGGCTTGGGCCTATCCGGCCAGACATGAGCCACAACATCTGTCATGGCCAGTCCGGACAATCTATTAAGCTCGGCCCACTCGGCCAGCTGATCGGTCAGTGGAAGTGAATGCTCCGGACTATGGAATTGAGACCAAAATAGCTCTTCCGTCTTGTGATCCTTTTGACTTCGGATGTGCACAACAGCATCTGCCGCACTTGCTGCTAAATCCATATAAGGATCCTCCGGACCCCACAGCTGGCCAAGCTGAGCATACTTCGGATCTGTAAACCTCCTGCGCAGCAGAAAGGGCTTGCCAGCCACAATATCCCCGGCCTGGTGCAGCTCCTCCTTTATAGCCCTCATTGCAGAACGAACATCCTTGGCTTCGGCGGTGGCCTTCTTCAGGCCCTCCTGCTCCGCTTGGCGCTCTCTTTCAAGAATCTCATAGCGGTCGGTAGCATCTTTTAAATTCACGGCCATTACGGCCATTTCCTCCCTGCTTCGGCAGTGAGAAGCCTTTTCGGCTTTTAGCTCCTCCGCTGCCTTCAAGGCAGCCACATCACTTTTTCTGGCTTGATCTTTGGCTCGAGCAAGCTCCGCCCGAAGGTCTTCCACAGCAACGGCACCATCTGCATCAAGCATACATGTTGTAAGGAGTGGGCGTCAGCTCCCTTACCAGGTAACCGCGGAAACACCACCTACCTTGCGACTCGTCAAGTCGTTTATTGACCAGCGCGATGTCCGCATCCGCAACGTTGAGTTGTCGCTTTAGTTCGATAACTCCATCAGTCCGGCTGGCCACCGAACGCTCCGCCACCTGCATAGGAAAGGCGACATTTCGCAACTGAGATTGTGATCCTCGGCACGCTGTCGCTTTCGACAACATACCGAGTCTCAGGGGCTACTATCTATACAGGGCGCACTCTACGTGCAAAACTGTCAAAAGGTATGTCGTTTTTTGCGTACCTCAAACCCCGTCAGTAAACTTCCAACGGCCTCATGCAACCCGCTCTCGGCGGATGAGATCCTTTCAATCACCGCACTCATTAATGCGCGGTGATCTTCTGAGAGAGACGCCCTCTCGAGCAAACCCTGCAGCTCCACCAGCCGTACTCAAGTGGGTGCCGAACTCCCAGGCCCCGCCGGACTTGGGGAGACCCTCCGTGACGACACCTCAGGGTCGTCCGCCCCGCCCGACGGGGCGGCAAATGGAGGCGTTTCGCTCTCCATCATCTCCGGACGAAGGTCCCCCGAGGATGAGCTCTGCTGAGAAGGGCTGAGATCCGAACTACAAGGTAAAAACTTCGGTTATCCTTAGAAATAACATAGGGATGTCCCTTATTATAAAACTTCCCTTTTTTCTACTTACGGCTCGCTGGAGGGCTGATTCCTTTGGGGAGACTATGCGGCCGGGACTCCTCCCGGCACAGGACCTTCCGGAGCAGATTTCTTTCCCCGCTTCGAGGCTTTGGCCTCCGGGTTTTCGGAAGCGGTCCTCTTCTCCCCCTGGAGGGAGGGACTCTTGATTCCCCCCTTACTGAGAGCCTCCTTAATAGAGGTGGTAGTTTCCCTGTTCTCCCCTTCGCCCTCCTCCGAAGGCGCTACCTCCAACATTTTGATTAACACGGGATCCGGCGTGGTCTCAGGGAGGGGGGCCGGACACCGTATCAGTTTTGCTTGCACTATCCACTCTTGTTTAAAGGATAGCAGGTTAAAAGGCAAATCCATGATAAATGAATGGATGATATGACCGGTCACAGGGCTACTTACTTGAGTATCCGGGCGATTGCAGCTTAGGCCAGCGTCCTCGGTCAAGTCCGGACACACTTCTTGTGATCCGAAGAACAGTTTGTACATCTCCACGGGTTTGGTACCCATGAAGTGTTGGAGAGCTCGTGGTCCCTCCGAATTGAATTCCCACAGGCGGAGGGGGCGACGTTTGCAGGGCAGAAGACGCCGAATCAGCATAACCTGCGTCACTACGACCAGATTGATCTCCCTCTCTTGGAGGTCTCGAATCCGGCCCTACAATAGGGGTACATCCTTGGACGGCCCCCAGTCGAACCCTTTGTTGACCCACGATGTCAGCCGTTGTGGAGGGCCCAGGCGAAAGGCGGGCGGGGGCCTCTGCCTGCTGCCCCTAGGAGCGGTGATATAGAACCACTCCTGTTGCCACAAACCGAGCTCCTCCTGAAAAGAGCCCTCGGGCCATGGAGCATCGGCCCTCTTGCTTATAACCGCCCCGCCGCACTCTGCCTGACGCCCCTCAATCATCTTCGGCTCCACATTGAAGGTTTTGAGCCACAAAACAAAGTGAGGGGTAGTGCGGAGGAAGGCCTCGCAGACGACAATAAATGATGAGATGTGGAGGATAGACTCCGGAGCCAAGTCGTGGAATTCCAGCCCATAGTAAAACAAGAGCCCCCTCACGAAGGGATCCATCAGGAAGCCTAAACCCCGACGGAGGTGAGACACGAACACGACACTCTCGCCAGGCTCAGGAGTGGGAATGACTTGCCCTTGGGCAGGCAACCTATGCGAAATCTAGTAGGTTAGGTACCTGGCGTCTCTCAGCTTTAGCACGTCCTCTTCCGTGACGGAGGAGGGCATCCACCGGCCCTGTAGATCAGAGCCGAACATTGTCGAAGATCCGAAGTGCCCGAATCTGGAGCCCTGGGTGTTGGCTCGGGGCGAGGGGCGGATTTGATTGAGGATTGAAGAAAAGGAACGGGCCTTGGTCTCCTTATAAAGAGGGAGAATACCAAGAGCCGTCCCCGTGACCGTTTGGAACTCGCCTTCGATGGAGGGGGCGTGGCAACGGGCGCGGTTGGGTTACCCGCGTCCGTATTGATGAGAATCCCGGGATAAGGGGAACACGATCTCTGCTTCGACAAGACGTGCCAAGGAAACCGCTTAACTAAACGCGCTGAGGTGGTATAATAAAAACGATTCAAGTAAAGGCTTGGTTGTGGTGTGACGTCACGCCACGAAATACGTCAGCAGATTGAACTTGTGTAATATTATTCTCTCTACGGTGGAATGTGGAATTTATTTTGCAGAGCCGGACACTATCCTGGTGTTCACAATCTTCTATAAATTATTCGGAGGAGGAACCCGCCTTGCAATGCCGAAGACAATATGCGCGCCGGACTCGTCGTCATTGAAGCCTGGTTCAGGGGCTACTGAGGGAGTCCTGGACTAGGGGGTGTCCGGATAGCCGAACTATCATCATCGGCCGGACTCCAAGACTATGAAGATACAAGATTGAAGACTTCGTCCCGTGTCCGGATGGGACTTTCCTTGGCGTGGAAGGCAAGCTTGGCGATACGGATATGTAGATCTCCTACCATTGTAACCGACTCTGTGTAACCCTAGCCCTCTCCGGTGTCTATATAAACCGGATGGTTTTAGTCCGTAGGACATAATAACAACAATCATACCATAGGCTAGCTTCTAGGGTTTAGCCTCCTTGATCTCGTGGTAGATCTACTCTTGTAATACCCACATCATCAATATCAATCAAGCAGGACGTAGGGTTTTACCTCCATCAAGAGGGCCCGAACCTGGGTAAAACATCGTGTCCCTTGTCTCCTATTACCATCCGCCTAGACGCACAGTTCGGGACCCCCTACCCGAGATCCGCCAGTTTTGACACCGACGCATACCTACTCAAATCATTTATGAAGGTCAGAAAAAAACGATACCCGCCACATGCTTTAACACTCATCGGACCGCATACATTGGTATGTATTATTTCCAATAAGTCTTTAGCTTGGTCCATTGTTCCAGAGAACAGAGTTTTAGTCATCTTGCCCATGAGGCATGGTTCGCAAGTATCAAATGATTCATAATTAAGTGATTCCAAAAGTCCATCTGCATGGAGTTTCTTCATGTGCTTTACACCAATATGACCTAAATGGTAGTGCGACAAGTATGTTGCACTACCATTATCAACTTCTCATCTTTTGGCATCAATATTATGAATATGTGTATCACTACGATCGAGATTCAATAAGAATAGACCATTCATCAAGGGTGCATGACCATAAAGGATATTACTCATATAAATAGAACAACCATTATTCTCTGATTTAAATGAATAACCGTCTCGCAATAAACAAGATCCAGATATAATGTCCATGCTGAACGCTGACACCAAAAAACAATTATTGAGGTCTAAAACTAATCCCGAAGGTAGATGTAGAGGTAGCGTGCCGACGGCGATCACATCGACCTTGGAACCATTCCCGATGTGCATTGTCACCTCGTCCTTAGCCAATCTTTGTTTATTACACAACTCTTGTTTCGAGTTACAAATATGAGGAACTGAACTAGTATCAAATACCCAGGCGCTACTACGGGCATTAGTAAGGTACACATCATCAATAACATGTATATCAAATATACCTTTGTTCACTTTGCCATCCTTCTTATCCGCCAAGTATTTGGGGCCGCTTCTAGTGACCATTCCCTTTGCAGTAGAAGCACTCAGTTTCAGGATTGGGTCTAGCTTTGGGCTTCTTCCTGGGAGTGGCAACTTGTTTGCCATTCTTCTTGAAGTTCCCTTTCTTTCTCTTGCCCTTTTTTCTTGAAACTAGTGGTCTTGTTAACCATCAACACTTGATGTTCCTTCTTGATTTCTACCTCCACGGCCTTAAACACTGCGAAGAGCTCAGGAATCGTTTTATTCATCCCTTGCATATTATAGTTCATCACGAAGCCTTTGTAGCTTGGTGGCAGTGATTGAAGAACACTGTCAATAACACTATCAACTGGAAGACCAACTCCCAGCTGAGTCAAGTGATTATGATACCCAGACATTTTGAGTATGTGTTCACTGACAGAACTATTCTCCTCTGATGACCCACAAGTATAGGGGATCAATTGTAGCTCTTTTTGATAAGTAAGAGTGTCGAACCCAACGAGGAGTAGAAGGAAATGACAAGTAGTTTTCAGTAAGATGATGTCTGCAAGTGCTGAAACTGTAAGTAGCGAGTAGTTTGATAGCAAGATAATTTTTAACGAGCACTACAAAAAAATACACTTCCGTGATGATACATGTTTGTCACAATAGGTCGCGTTTTTTGTCATGCATGTACATCCATGACGATTTTATGATAGAATCTAGATAGTCATACCTGTGCTGTCGTAGAAGTGTTCCATGACATTACCAAAATTATCATCACGGAAGTGTCCACTTCCATGACGATAAATCGTGTGTCACAGAAGTGCTTTCGTCAAGGGTGACCGACACGTGGCATCCACCGTAACGGAACACCGTTAAGCTATCGGGTTAGGTTTTGGATTCGATAACCCGTTAACAGCCTGGACCAATGGGGATTTTCCACGTGTAAAATCATCATTGGCCGGAGGAAACACGTGTTGCCTCACTGTTGGGACATATGTCATCCACTCATTGGACAGGAGGCGCCTATGATAGGTCAACACGTGGCACGGCCCAACAGTGGCCCATTCTGGTGAAAAAGGCCGACCCAGTAAAAATTAGCAGGCTGGCCCATATAAGGCCTACTTGTGTCAGGTCCATTTAAGTCCACGGCCCATACGAGATGTGCCAATTTGGCCCGTCAACGGCCCGTTAAAGATTTGACACCATTGCAGCCCATCGTCAGTTCGAGCCCGTTAATAGGCCGCTATATATTTGGGCTCAATATCGGCCCGATGAGATTTCAGCCTGTTAACGACCCATTCAATGGATGGGCCAATTTCCAGGATGTACATCTTTCGGCCTTTTAGCGACCCATTTAAATGTTGGGCTAATTTTCGGCCCGGTGTGTCTTTCAGCCTATTGATGGCCCATGAATCAGATGGGCCATTTGTAGTCGGATCTGAGTTTCGGCCTTTTAGCGGCCCATTTAAGTGTTGGGCCAATTTCCGGCCCGGTGTCTCTTTTAGCCTGTTGACGGCCCATAAATCAGTTGGACCATTTGTAGTCAGACCTGAGTTTTGGCCTTTTAGTGACCCATTTAAGTGTTGGGCCAATTCCCGGCCCTGTGTGCCTTTCGGCCTGTTAACGGACCATAAATGAGTTGGGCCATTTGTAAGATAAAGGTTGGATTCATGCTGATTAACAAAATACATGCTGATGTAAAAATATAGTGATATACAACAAGTACTTACATCTGCATTGGAGCACAGAGAATTCCTGCAAGAATCTTTCCTCACATACGATACGAGTGCAGAAATTCTTCTATCTGTTAAGCTTATTTTCTAAAAGAGAGATGGGTAAGAAACATGTAGAAAATATGATCAGCATGCTATAAAATTTAATGATGCAAGGATACGCACACGCTTCTTAGAATGGAGTTGACATATTTTTGCTGGACTGGAGCGGACTAGTTCTTTGACCACTGGAATCTGCTTATTATCAGTAGGAGTTGGGTTTCTCTGTGCTAGAGTAGTATCTATAAAAACTGGAGTTGGTTTATTATCTCCTGGCATTTGGATCTTTTGCAAAGGCCTTGTTTGTAACCCTTTAGATTCTAACATAGTCGTCTTCCCCTTGCATGCCTTGTATAGAAGAATGGTGCTTTAATTATAAAACATGCTACAACAGAGAGATGGAATAGGTACTGAAGAATATAAAGGCATGGCATATTGACATGTATTCCCTCCATCCGGAAAAAAATGGATGAGTCTAGGCGCATTTCAGTTCTAGATACATCCTTTTTATCCATTTCGGCAACATGTAATCCATACGAAGGGAGTATGGTGTAAGAGCTAGGGATACGACAAGACAACACAGTAAAAAAGACACTAGTTGAATGTAAAACTGTATGCTAGCGGAATACGTACAGAAAAAATTAAGGTAACATACACGTGTATCATTGGGAAACTAAGATGGCATTGCAACAAAGCACTAGAACAACACTTCAATGTAAAAAAACATGGTATGGTAGACAGATGAAGTACATACTGATGCATAACAATGCATAAGATATTCAGAAGCATGATGTCCAAATTAAGCGGATGGCATTGCAATAGAGTAGAATGACAGTACCTGAATTTGAAAACATGTTATCATGAATGGAATAGGTACTGAAAAACAGGAAGGCATGACATATTTACATGCATGATCAGCATGCTAAGCACATGGCATTGCAACAGAGTAGATACACTCCAGGACATTATATGCATGTTGTACCCATATCACAGGCCAAGTTAGAGCAAGGACCTTGTGGGGTGAAGCGGATTCATCATCTTTCTGCAAGTCTTCTGAATAACTGCCTTTACATGTTCCATCATATTGGGTATCATTGACATCAAGTTTATTGGCCTTTACATTGCTCCGTGAGGTTCTTGTGGATATATCAGTGTGTGCAATTATATCTAACATGCATGGAAGACAACTAGTAGTTAGATTTATGTAATGAGTGCCTGTAGGAGACGACATAAATAGTAGGACTGGGGTTAACTAGCAGCAACAGGTCTCAAAAACTAAAGGGAGAACACATATGAAAGCTACAGAATATGTATCGTTTGTACTCGAGATTAACTAGATGGCACACAAAAGTATTGAAGAACAACATAGGTAATACTAAAAGTGGTATAATACTATAATCACCAGCCTGTGGGATAGCATTGGCTGATGGATGATAACTATGGAACATCGTTACCTAAAGAACAAGTATCTTAGCTGAACTATGGAACAATGTTAACTCCTGAACAAGACCAGTAAGAGATCAGCATGAATATACAGTGAAATGAGATAATATGTTTTCCATGCTTAGATGAATAACAAAACCATAAATGTTGCAGACAAGTAAGATGAGGGTACAACCTATCTGGCCGCCATCCATAGGAGTGAGCATCATGTGCTGACTTGTCGATGGCCCTGCAGTTGTTGTGGCTGTCCATGTCGGGCACGCGCATTCGATGCGGGGAATTGTTGAGTGGGTACTATAGCTCCCTTCTGGTGTATGCTTCCCTTGTTGGAGCATCTGCGGTGAGTCAGAAGACGGTGTGGCTGAAGATGCAGATAACGCATAATGTTAAGAATGACATATCTCTTTGATCTGAAGAAATACACTAAGAGATCAACAGCAAGGTACGAGAGTGGTCACATGTCTGTTGACTGAAGACTAAACCGGGGTCACACATTTTATTTTATTTTAGTACTGCCTGATCTACGCCGGATGGCTTGATGTCCGTCTTGTGCCTCCCAGCTGACACTGTTTGGAATCTTCCCCGAAGAGCCAGCGACCAACGACAGAGCAGCCTACCTCCGCCGTCCGTGGCCGTGGCCAAAATCTCGCTCCCCGCCCCACTGCACTACCGTGGTTGCACTGCCCCCGGGCCAATCCACAAAGACTCCCCGTCATCCAGATCCGGCAGCGGCAGTACCTTCAACCCACGCAACTCTAAGATTGCCATCTAAGCGCTGCTTCCGGGGCGAACTTGCGGCCCCGCACCCTTACGTTAGACACCAGCCAACCGACAGCCTAGGAGCTCCGCCACCTCGAGGGGCGCTGCTTCCCATTGGGAATTGATTGGCCCAGAATAAAAATTCAGACAACTAACGCCTAAATAAAGTGATTTGAGATGAGGGTGCGACCTATCTAGCGGCATGGTGAAGTAGGCAGGTGCAGCTGCCGAGTCGGTGAGGCCGGCATGGTTGCGGTGGCGACCGGCGGTAGGGAAACAGCAATGTCGCGATGGTCGACGGCTATGGGGAAGTGATACGCCTCCAACATATCTACTTTTCCAAACACTTTTGCCCTTGTTTTGGACTCTAATTTGCATGATTTGAATGAAACTAACCCGGACTGACGCTGTTTTCAGCAGAACTGCCATGATGTTATTTTATGTGTAGAAAAGAAAAGTTCTCGGAATGTCCTGAAAATCCACGGAGGCACTTTTTGGAATTAATAAGAATTTCTGGGCGAAAGAAATATACCAGGGGGCCCAGGGCCTATCCACGAGATAGGGGGCGCCCCCCCCCTGTTGGGCGCGCCCCCCGTAGGGCGCGCCCCCTATCTTGTGGGCCCCCTGGACCTCCACCGACCTCAACTCCAACTCCATATATTCACGTTCGGGGAGAAAAAAATCAGACAGAAAGTTTCATCATGTTTTACGACACGGAGCCGCCGCCAAGCCCTAATCTCTCTCGGGAGGGCTGATCTGGAGTCCGTTCGGGGCTCCGGAGAGGGGGATTCGTCGCCGTCGTCATCATCAACCATCCTCCATCACCAATTTCATGATGCTCACCGCCGCGCGTGAGTAATTCCATCGTAGGCTTGCTAGACGGTGATGGGTTGGATGAGATTTACCATGTAATCAAGTTAGTTTTGTTAGGGTTTGATCCCTAGTATCCACTATGTTCTGAGATTGATGTTGCTATGACTTTGCTATGCTTAATGCTTGTCACTAGGGCCCGAGTGCCATGATTTCAGATCTGAACCTATTATGTTTTCATGAATATATGTGTGTTCTTGATCCTATCTTGCAAGTCTATAGTCACCTATTATGTGTTATGATCCGACAACCCCGAAGTGACAATAATCGGGATACTTCTCGGTGATGACCGTAGTTTGAGGAGTTCATGTATTCACTATGTGCTAATGCTTTGTTCCGGTTCTCTATTAAAAGGAGGCCTTAATATCCCTTAGTTTCCGCTAGGACCCCGCTGCCACGGGAGGGTAGGACAAAATATGTCATGCAAGTTCTTTTCCATAAGCACGCATGACTATTTACGGAATACATGCCTACATTACATTGATGAACTGGAGCTAGTTCTATATCACCCTATCTTATAACTATTACATGAGGAATCACATCCGGCATAATTATTCATCACTGATCCATTGCCTACGAGCTTTTCATATATTGTTCTTCGCTTGTTCACTTTTCTGTTGCTACTGTTACAACTACTACAAAAACCCAAAAACATTTATCTTTGCTTTTGCTACCGTTACCATTATTACCATACTACTTTTGCTACTAAATACTTTGCTGCAGATACTAAGTTATCCAGGTGTGGTTGAATTGACAACTCAACTGCTAATACTCAAGAATATTCTTTGGCTCCCCTTGTGTCGAATCAATAAATTTGGGTTGAATACTTTACCCTCGAAAGCTGTTGCGATCCCCTACACGTGTGGGTTATCAAGACTAATTTCTGGCACCGTTGCCGGGGAGCATAGCTCTATTCTCTGAGTCACTTGGGATTTATATCTGTTGATCACTATGAAGAACTTGAAAGATGACCAAACTACTATTTTGCCCTCAACTACGAGGGGAGGTAAGGAACTGCCATCTAGCTCTGCACTAGATTCTCCTTCCGTTATTAGTAGGCTTGCAACACCTAAACCTGCTACTACTATGAATTTTGATATGTCGCATGTTATTGATGATGCCACTTCTGCTATGCATGATGAAACTACTTCTGTGCATGATACTACTTTGCCATTAGGTTAATTTCTTGATGAACAACTTGCTAGAGTTAGGGGGAATGAAATTACTGAAGATCCTATTACTGATGATAGTGATGATGAAGGTTCTCCCAATGATTATGTATTACCTATTGTTCCTAAGGGTTATGCTATGAATGAAGAAGCTGCTAGGGAAATCTTTGCTTGCAATGATAGATATGATCTTAAAAAATTATTAGCTAAATGGAAGCAACAGTCTCTTAATGCTAGAATGAAACCCGATCCTGCTTTTGCTACTTCACCTATCTATGTTACTGATAAGGATTATGAATTCTCTGTTGATCCTGAAATTATTACTTTAGTTGAATCTGATCCTTTTTATGGCCTTGAATCTGAAACTTTTGTGGCACATCTTACCAAGTTAAATGATATAGCCACCCTGTTTACTAGTGATGAGAAGTCTCGCTATTTTTGTATCCTTAAGATATTTCCGTTCTTATTAAAGGGTGACACTAAGACTTGGTATAATTCTCTTGCTCCTGGTTGTGTGCGTAGTCCCCAGGATATGATTTACTACTTCTCTGCTAAATATTTCCCTGCTAATAAGAAACAAGCTGCCTTGCGGGAAATATACAATTTTGTGCAAATCAAAGAAGAGAGTCTCCCACAAGCTTGGGGAGGCTTCTCCGGTTACTTAATGCTTTGCCTGATCATCCTCTTAAGAAAAATGAAATACTTGATATCTTTTATAATGGACTAACTGATGCTTCCAAGGACTACTTGGATAGTTGTGCTGGTTGTGTTTTCAGGGAAAGAATAGTCGACGAATCTAAAATATTATTGAATAATATGTTGACTAATGAAAATAATTGGACTCTTCCTGAGCCAATTCCCAAGGCAATTCCTGAACCAATTGAGCCAACTCCTGAGCCTATTCCTAAACCCACTCCGAAGAAGAGAGGTGTTTTATTTCTCAGTCCTGAAGATATGCAAGAGGCAAAGAAATCAATGAAAGAAAAAGGTATTAAAGCTGAAGATGTTAAGAATTTACCTCCTATTGAAGAAATACATGGTCTTAATATATCGCTTGAAGAACCACATTGTCTTGATAACCCGACACATGTAGTAAAGGTAAATTCTCTCTATAGATATGATAAAGTTGAAATCCCCTCTACTAAATTTCATAGCCCATGCTTAGATGAATTTGATAACTTTATGGCTAGACAAGAAAGTTTTAATGCTTTATGTTGGTAGAGAGTTAAAGAATAATGCTTTCGAGATATGACGTGTAAGTGATAATCTGGCTAGAGTTAAAGATGAACTTCACCGCATTAGCAAGTATGCTTCTATGGTTGCTACTCAAGCTGAGCAAGTACTCAAAGCTCAAAATGATTTGCTTGATGAATTAAATAATATAAATGACTTTGCTGTTAGAGTGGCTACTAGAACTGGTAGAATGACTCAAGAACCTTTGTATCCTAAAGGCCACCCTAAGAGAATCGAGCAAGATTCTCACAGAAAGAATTTAGAGGCACCTAGTTCTTCTAAAAAGAAGAAAAAGAAAGACGATAGGACTTTGCATGCTTCTAGTGAACCTACTGTAGACACACCTGAGAATCCCAATGATATTTCTATTTTTGATGCTGAAACTCAATCAGGTGATGAACATGAACCTAGTGATAATGTTAATGATAATGTTCATGTTGATGCTCAACCTAGAAAAAACAATGATGTAGAGATTGAACCTGCTGTTGATCTTGATAACCCACAATCAAAGAATCAACGTTATGATAAGAGAGATTTTGTTGCTAGGAAGCACGGTAAAGAAAGGGAACCATGGGTTTAGAAACCCATTCCCTTTCCTCCTAAACCATCCAAGTCAAAGGATGATGAGGATTTTGAGCGCTTTGCTGAAATGATTAGACCTATTTTCTTACGTATGCGCTTAACTAATATGCTGAAAGTAAATCCTTATGCTAAGTATATGAAGGATATCATTACAAATAAAAGAAAGATACCGGAAGCTGAAATTTCCATTGTGCTTGCTAATTACACTTTAAGGGTGGAATACCAAAGAAACTTGGAGATCCGGGTGTACCAACTATACCATGCTCTATTAAAAGAAACAATGTTAGAACTGCTTTATGTGATCTTGGAGCCGGTATTAGTGTTATGCCTCTCTCTTTATATAGTAGACTTGAATTGAATAAGTTGACACCTACTGAAATATCTTTGCAAATGTGTAGGACCTTGAAGTATGTCAAGAGGGGGGGGGGTGATTAGACTACTTGACCAATTAAAAACTTAACCTTTTCCCAATTTTAGACTTTGGCAGATTTTATCTATCTTTGGAAAAGTCAAGCAATCATCACACAGATCAAGCAAGCATGCAAAGATTATATAGGCAGCGGAAATTTAGAGCATGCAACTTGCAAGAAAGTAAAGGGAAGGGTTTGGAGGATTCAAACGCAATTGGAGACACGGATGTTTTTATCGTGGTTCCGATAGGTGGTGCTATCGTACATCCACGTTGATGGAGACTTCAACCCATGAAGAGTAACAGTAGCGCGAGTCCACGGAGGGCTCCACCCACGAAGGGTCCACGAAGAAGCAACCTTGTCTATCCCACCATGGCCGTCGCCCACGAAGGACTTGCCTCACTAGCGGTAGATCTTCACAAAGTAGGCGATCTCCTTGCCCTTACAGACTCCTTGGTTCAACTCCACAATCTTGTCGGAGGCTCCTAAGTGACACCTAGCCAATCTAGGAGACACCACTCTCCAAGAAGTAACAAATGGTGCATTGATGATGAACTCCTTGCTCTTGTGCTTCAAATGATAGTCTCCCCAACACTCAACTCTCTCTCATGGGATTTGGATCTGGTGGAAAGAAGATTTGAGTGGAAAGCAACTTGGGGAAGGCTAGAGATCAAGATTCATATGGTAGGAATGGAATATCTTGGCCTCAACACATGAGTAGGTGGTTCTCTCTCAGAAATGGTAAGTTGGAAGTGTAGGTTTGTTCTGATGGCTCTCTCCACGAATGAAGAGGAGGTGGAGGGGTATATATAGCCTCCACACAAAATCTAACCGTTACACACAATTTACCAAACTCGGTGGGACCAAATCAACAAACTCGGTCGGACCGATTCAGTAAACCTAGTGACCGTTAGGATTTTCGGTGGGACCGACATGCAACTCGGTAGGACCGATATGGTTAGGGTTAGGGCATAACGTAATCTTGGTGAGACCGATTACACAAACTCGGTGAGACCGATTTTGGTAATTAGCTAACCAGAGAGTTGGTCAGGTAAACTCGGTGGGATCGATTCTCTCTTTTCGGTGAGACCGAAATGTTACGAAAGGGAAACAGAGAGTTTACATTGCAATCTCGGTGGGACCGATCGCTCACTTCGGTTAGACCGAAACGTTACGAAGGGAAACAGAGAGATTACAATCCCATCTCGGTGAGACCGAGATCCCTATCGGTAAGACCGATTTGCCTAGGGTTTGTGGCAGTGGCTATGACATTTGAACTCGGTGGCGCCAGATAGAAAGAATCGGTGTGACCGATTTTGGCTTTAGGTTTAGGTCATATGAGGATGTGAGAAAGTAGTTGAGGGTATTTGGAGCATATCACTAAGCACTTGAAGCAAGAGGCTCATTAAGCAACACCTCATCCCTCCTTGATAGTATTGGCTTTTCCTATAGACTCAATGTGATCTTGGATCACTAAAATGTAAAATGAAGAGTCTTGAGCTTTTGAGCTTGAGCCAATCCTTTGTCCTTGATATTTTGAGGGATCCACTTTCATCATCCATGCCATGCCATTCATTGAGCTTTCCTGAAATAATAGTCTTGGAATAGCATTAGCTCAATGAGCTATATGTTGTTATGAATTACCAAAACCACCTAGGGATAGTTGCACTTTCAATCTCCCCCTTTTTGGTAATTGATGACAACATATAGATCAAAGCTTCGACAAATGATAATAAGATTGAAAAACATCGTCGCTTTGAGAAGTATGTGATAAGCAAGAGCTCCCCCTAAATTTGTGCATAGTTTAAGATTTGCTTTGGACTGCAAATGCACAAGGAATTAGGCTCATGGGTTACTCTTCCATGTCACATACATCTTGGTGGAGCGCTCAAAATAATAAAGATTGAATACATGCACTCATCGCCAAGCAAAGTGAATGATCATATAAGGATAGGGAAGATAATATCATCAAACAGGCATAAGTGTAGCTTATGATCAAACACATGATCATCAATGTCTCACAGATAATAGCATAGTATCTCAAGCAATCAAAAGCAAACAAAGTTTAACCACCAAAGCAAGAGAGAACAAAAGCAACACTCTCTCTCTCTCGAAGCCTATGATCTATACATTTTTCTCCCCCTTTGGCAACAAGTTACCAAAAAGTTCATAGAAAATGCATAGTGCTAGATCAACTCTCAAGCTTGATCTTCAGGTGGTGGTGTCCGGAGAACTCCAAAACGAAGGCTTCAGTCGATGTAGATGGAGCTGGAGGTGTTGGTGCTAGAGCTGGTTGCACTGGAGCTGTAGGAGCAGTTGCTGGTGCAGATGATGTGGCTCTAGTGTCTGTCACAGGCACTGCAGCTGACCTCTAAGCTCTAGGCACTCTGGCAAATGCATCAGTGGTTGTCTTTCCCTTCCTCTCCTGCATGTCTTCTTAAAGCTGCTCCACAACTGACTGAATCTCAGTTACTTTGACATCTAGATCATAGAATTTTTGTTCCATAATTCTTTCCAGGCTCTCCT
The DNA here is from genome assembly GCF_018294505.1 of Triticum aestivum. Classification (NCBI taxonomy): domain Eukaryota; kingdom Viridiplantae; phylum Streptophyta; class Magnoliopsida; order Poales; family Poaceae; genus Triticum; species Triticum aestivum. The sequence goes on along the minus strand of NC_057804.1, from coordinate 445,463,941 downwards.
GGTTTTGAGTTAGGGTGGCCAACCCCTTCTCAATCCTTAGTGTTGATGCTATCAAGTAACCAAGCTGCTCTTGCTTGTTCTTCAAAAAGTACTCAAATGCCTCCTCTTGAGTTGGCATCTTGGCAGCCTTTTCTTTCATTGCTTTCTCCTTCTTCTCTTGAGCTTGCACTGATGATGGTTCATTCTCATTCATTACAACCTGATTGTCCTCAAAGTCTGGATAGAGAGCAAAGTGTTCCTTATCCAACAGATATTTTTCTGTGCCCATCTTTGAGTTAATCGAATCCTGAATCTGTGGGGCATATCCACAACTTCTCTTCTGGTCTGCTGCTGTCCTCTTAATGGTCTCAACCATAAGGCTCATGACCTTGAATTTCTGTGGCACATCAAATATATGCAGCAAGTTGATTGCATGCCATCTGATCATGCTCTGGTCACCTGACTTGGGTAAAAGAGTGTGCCTTAGGATCCAGTTGATCGTAGGCAGCCCTGACAGAAGAAAGTGGACTGACCCAAACGAGAAAGTCTCAAGAGCTTTGTCTGGGATCTCCTTGTACATATGTGACATAGTATTGTGTCCCATTTTCTTCTTGGCATAGACATCCAAGTCATCTTCACTCTCCTTGGGGGCATTGATCAGACTAGCCCATTCCTCTATGGTTGATTGGTACCTTGTGCCTTCTGACATCCAAACTATCCTCCCATCCAGATAGAAGTGTGCTGTGGAGTAGAATTGCATAATGAGTTCATCATTCCAGTTGGTGAGCTTTTGCCCAACAAAATCTGCAACTCCACAAGCAACAAAACTGTCTTGCACTCCAGGATAGTGTTCTTCATTCTCCTTCATGTAGGTCCAGTCGACCCACCTCATATCACACACTATGGGCTTCTTGTCCAACAAGATTGTCTCATAGAAGTCCTGCCGTTCCTTTGTATGGAACCTGTAATCAACAACAGTCCTTCTCCTGGTGGCATATGGATATGTCATTCTCCATAGCCTCAACCCTGAGTCTCTCCTGATATTCATGTCCTCAGCCACAGGATGAGCATCATTGTGGTCTGGAATCTTGGGCTTTAGCTTCCTCAGGACTTTTTCTTCATCCTCTTCCTCATTAGCAACTTCAGGCACTGGGGCCTTGTTCTTCTCAGCAGCTGGAATACTCCTGGTATTCCTCTTTGGTGCAATCTTGGGCTTGGGGGCAGCTTTGGGTGCTTCTTTGGGCTTTGATGTTGCAGCCCCTGATTTTATAGCATCATCCATCAGCTATTGTGCCTTGGGTGCTGGTGCAGCAACCTCTTCTTCCTCTTCCATCATGGAAGGTTGCCCAACAACTCTGGCCATGGTCTTTTTGACCCTTTCTTTCCTTTTCTTTCCTTCTGCAGCAGGCTCTTTGGGATCAGGCTTTTCAGGTATTTGTGTTGATCCTCTGACCTTCAGCATAGGTGTCCTCTTGGCAGGGACCTTCCGATTAAGTCTAGGCTTTGTGGTCTTTGCTGAGCCATACTCCTTTTTGAGCACTACCTTCTTGGAAGTAGCCTCATCTTCTTCTGCCATATATTCCTCATCCTCAGATTCTAAGGTTCTCTTCTTCCTTGTCCTGGTGGCAGCTTTAGGCAGATTGCTTGGGGTGCTCCTGCTGCCATCATCTGAAGAACTTGAGGGACTAGTGCCCTCACTCATGTGAATCTGCTCTTCTGACTTGTTCTGACTATCACTTTGGTCTAACATGCTGCAAATCACTAACTGCTGACCCTATGAATAGTTATAGATGAGATAGAATGGATGAGCATCACAAAATGCAGAGATTTTTGCAAAAGAATGATTCAAAAACTCACTTTTAGTTTGCCACAGAAAGCATTTCGGATCAACTGATTTTCAAACTCGGTGATATCGAAGCAGTTTTGGAACCTAAACTAGTAAACTCGGTGAGACCGAGTCACAGTTCGATGGCACCGAGACTGCTAGGGTTTCACACAGTTTTAAAACCGGTCACACCGATTAGCAATTCTCGGTCAGATCGAGAGTTACTAGTGCAATGGCGTTAGCCAAATCGGTGGGACCGAGTTTTTCAACTCGGTGGGTCCGAGATGGTTTCGGCGGAAACCTAACCCTAAATTTTCAAATCGCATCTATTCTAAGGATCATATTAACTGGATAGGAGTGTTTCAATCGTGGCAAGAATCATGATGAACACAATGTGCTAGGAATCAGACGAGGATAACACTATGATCGAGTCCATACCCTAGCTTGGCGATGAACTCGCTACGGCGGCAACGGTGGGGGTGAATTCCGTTGACGGCGGCAGAGACCAGCGACTGGAGGCGGCTGGCGACGAGGAGACGATCCGGAGACCCTGGAGGCAGAGCGAGCAATGCACGGGCGAAGGGGTTTGGAGAAATTTCCAAATTTTTGCACGTGAGTATATATAGCCCGACCCTGTCGGTGTGACCGAGTGGAACAACTCGGTGGTACCGAGATGCATAACTGTATACAGTTACAGCAACTCGGTGGGACCGAAAAGTTCAAATCGGTTGCACCGAGATTGAAAACCTAGAGACTTAGTGATCTCGGTGGGACCGAAATGGAGGAGTCGGTCAGACCGAGAATCACAAAGAAGTTTTGGAAGTTTAAGTCTGACAAATCGGGGACTCCGAGTGCTCCTCACACAGAGTGGTTCGAATCTGACTTGATCAAATTTTGTGATGTAGCATGAATAGAGTTTGAGACGAGAAAATCATAGATAGCTAGAGAAGGTTCTTAGGCATTCTTGTCCATCCACTTGGCAAAAAGAAAAGAACCCAAACAATCAAAGCAACAAGTGGATGTCCTTGAATGAGTAAAGTATGCAACCAACATGCTTACACAATAGAATGGCAAATGAAATATGTGGCAAAGCATGCACAACCAATTCTAGCATCTATCAAACAATTGGCGATGACTAGGTCATCTATATATGAGTATATTGACTTAGGAGTCAAATGAGAACATTTGATCATAGGTCATACTCATCGTTTAAGCTCAAGTGGGGTTACCACTTTTATATAATGCATTGATGTGTTCACACCATTAGAGTTGCTTTGACTCAATTCTTAGAGTTAAGCTCCCCCTAGATGTGAGATCCCCTTTTAGAGGGATGAACTAACCTTGGGTTTTGTCGATGATGACTTCATGTAGGTGTTGAAGATGTGGATGCTCAATGTTGATGTAGATCATTTGGAGCAATCCTTTGGAGTGAGTTGCACTTTCAACATACCTACATGGGTTAGTCCCACAAGGAACAAACAAGAATATCCATAGACATAGAGTGATGCACACACAAGATGATGTCCATGAAATCATTAGGTTACCTTGTCCCTTGCCTTACCAACATGAGGGTTTGTGACTCCTTGAACTAGTGCAAGATGTGGAAGTTGATTGCACTTGTCCTTGCCATAATGATATGAGTGAAGAATGTTGGCGGAGTCACCCTCAAGAACTCTCTAGTTCTTCTTCTTCGGGATCCACATCATCTTGATGGGAATCCTTGGAGTTGTAGTTGTACTTGATGAAGTAGAACTTGACGTAGTCTTGGGAACCCACTTGACCAAGGCCTTGGGTGCTTCTTCAAATGCATCAATCTCCTCTTGAAGCTTGTCCTTGCTTTTGTTCTTGTGGTCTTGTGGTGGAAGATCATCTTGTGCGTGTGTTCCCTTGAAGGAAGTAGGATCATACTTCTCTTGTTGAGGAACAAACTTCGTCTTGGGGTATTGATCTTCTTCCCACTCAACTCCATTGGCATTGAACTTTCGTTCAAAACCAACACCTTGATTCTTCTGGTGCCTTCCTTGCTTGCGTACAATTTCCTCGAATTGCTTACTCCCGGCAAGGCTTTTGTATACACCCTTCTCTATAATTCCCTTCACTAAGGTATTTTCTTGCTCAAGTGTAACTTGGCTAAGAGAATCATTAGTGGAATCAAGAGAACTACTAGAAGCAACAATATTTGATTTAGCATAATTATTGTTACTACTAGAGGAAGGATCTTTCTTGTTCTTGTTACTAGACTTGACTTGAGGCATGTAAGTGGATAAGAGTAAACGCTTGGCAATGTAAGAAGAACTTTTCTTACAGAGATCATCATTGATTGCTTTTAAGAACTCATGCTCTTGCTCAAGATTGAGCTTTTCAAAGCGTAACTTCTCATGAGCCCTTAAAAGTTCTTGATGATCTTCGAAGATAGTTTCATGAGCTAACTTAAGAGTGTTTAGTTCTTTAGTTAGAAGCTCAATCTTCTCCTTATCATTGTCATTCGTTTTATCTTGATTAGCATGATTAATTGACGTTTCATCATAGTATTCATCACTAGAGTTGTCAACAAGTAAATCATCATCACCTAGCAAGTCATCTTCATCACTATTGAAATCAACATACTCGGGATGTGTTACCTTTGGACCTTTGGCCATGAAGCATCTTCCAATTCCTTCATTTGGTGAGTCAAATATGTCGTAGGAGTTGGTTGACACAAGTGCTAGACCGGCAACACCTTCATCTTGAGTATATTCGGAGTCGGAGTGATAGCTTCTCTCGGAGTGATTGTCGGAGTCGGAGCCGGATACCCATTCACCAACATGAGCTTGATGTCTTCGTTTTGTGTAGCTCCTTGATGACTTGTCCTTCCTTTCTGAATCCTTGCTTCTCCGTGAGGGTCTTCGTTCATAACGATCATCTCTACTCCTCCTCTCTCTTGGTGGTGATTCTTCTCTTTTGCTTCTTCTTTTTGGAGAATCTTCTCTTCTTTTGTAGGGTGCCGTACACTCATTGGAATAGTGTCCGGGTCTCCCACAATTGTAGCAATTGCGCTCTCGACTAGAAGATCTTTTGTCATTGTAGGACCTTGACTTGGAGCTTCTTTCTTTGCTTCTACTCTTGTAGAATTTGTTGAAGTTCTTCACCATTAAGCTCAATTCTTCATTGAAGGTTTGTTTCTCACTTGATGATGTGGGGGCTTCACATGAGGCTTTGTAAGCACCACTTGACTTGTTGTGAAGTTCCTCCTTATCCTTGAGTGACATCTCATGAGCAACAATTCTTCCAATGACTTCCGTTGGCTTGAGATCTTTGTAGTTTGGCATCATTTGGATCAATGTGCACACGGTATCATACTTTCCATCCAATGCTCTTAGGATCTTCTTGATGATGAATCTGTCGGTCATCTCTTCACTCCCTAAGCCGGCAATCTCATTTGTGATAAGAGCAAGCCTAGAGTACATTTCAGCGACACCTTCACCATCCTTCATCTTGAACTTGTCAAGCTGACTTTGGAGCACATCCAGCTTGGATTCCTTGACGGAGTCAGTACCTTCATGCATATCAATCAAAGTATCCCAAATTTCCTTTGCATTCTCAAGACGGCTGATTTTGTTGAATTCTTCGGGGCACAATCCGTTGAAGAGGATATCACAAGCTTGAGCGTTGTATTGCAGCATCTTCAATTCATCCGCATTAGCTTCACGGTTCGGCTCTCTCCCATCAAAGAATTCACCTTGCAAGCCAATACAAATAATAGCCCAAACGGCGGGGTTATGTCCGAGAATATGCATTTTCATCTTATGTTTCCAACTAGCAAAATTAGTACCATCAAAGTAAGGACCTCTACGGTGATAATTTCCCTCGCTAGACGCCATACTCTCCTAGGTTGTGAAACCAAGGCTATGACCACCAAAAGCTATGGAAATCAAAGCAAATGGAGACCAAAGCTCTGATACCACTTGTAGGACCTTGAAGTATGTCTAGAGGGGGGGTGATTAGACTACTTGACCAATTAAAAACTTAACCTTTTCCCAATTTTAGAGTTTGGCAGATTTTAGCAATCTTTGGACAAGTCAAGCAATCATCACACAATCAAGCAAGCATGCAAAGAGTATATAGGCAGCGGAAATTAAAGCATGCAACTTGCAAGAAAGTAAAGGGAAGGGTTTGGAGGATTCAAACGCAATTGGAGACACGGATGTTTTTGTCGTGGTTCCGATAGGTGGTGCTATCGTACATCCACGTTGATGGAGACTTCAACCCACGAAGGGTAACGGTTGCGCGAGTCCACGGAGGGCTCCACCCACGAAGGGTCCACGAAGAAGCAACCTTGTCTATCCCACCATGGCCGTCGCCCACGAAGGACTTGCCTCACTAGCGGTAGATCTTCACGAAGTAGGCGATCTCCTTGCCCTTACAAACTCCTTGGTTCAACTCCACAATCTTGTCGGAGGCTCCCAAGTGACACCTAGCCAATCTAGGAGACACCACTCTCCAAGAAGTAACAAATGGTGCGTTAATGATGAACTCCTTGCTCTTGTGCTTCAAATGATAGTCTCCCCAACACTCAACTCTCTCTCATGGGATTTGGATCTGGTGGAAAGAAGATTTGAGTGGAAAGCAACTTGGGGAAGGCTAGAGATCAAGATTCATATGGTAGGAATGGAATATCTTGGCCTCAACACATGAGTAGGTGGTTCTCTCTCAGAAATGGTAAGTTGGAAGTGTAGGTTTGTTCTGATGGCTCTCTCCACGAATGAAGAGGAGGTGGAGGGGTATATATAGCCTCCACACAAAATCTAACCGTTACACACAATTTACCAAACTTGGTGGGACCGAATCAACAAACTCGGTCGGACCGATTCAGTAAACCTAGTGACCGTTAGGATTTTCGGTGGGACCGACATGCAACTCGGTAGGACCGATATGGTTAGGGTTTGGGCATAACGTAATCTCGGTGAGACCGATTACACAAACTCGGTGAGACCGATTTTGGTAATTAGCTAACCAGAGAGTTGGTCAGGTAAACTCGGTGGGATCGATTCACTCTTTTCGGTGAGACCGAAATGTTACGAAAGGGAAACAGAGAGTTTACATTGCAATCTCGGTGGGACCGATCGCTCACTTCGGTTAGACCGAAACGTTACGAAGGGAAACATAGAGATTACAATCCCTCTCGGTGAGACCGAGATCCCTATCGGTAAGACCGATTTGCCTAGGGTTTGTGGCAGTGGCTATGACATTTGAACTCGGTGGTGCCAGATAGAAAGAATCGGTGTGACCGATTTTGGCTTTAGGTTTATGTCATATGAGGATGTGAGAAAGTAGTTGAGCGTATTTGGAGCATATCACTAAGCACTTGAAGCAAGAGGCTCATTAAGCAACACCTCATCCCTCCTTGATAGTATTGGCTTTTCCTATAGACTCAATGTGATCTTGGATCACTAAAATGTAAAATGAAGAGTCTTGAGCTTTTGAGCTTGAGCCAATCCTTTATCCTTGATATTTTGAGGGATCCACTTTCATCATCCATGCCATGCCATTCATTGAGCTTTCCTGAAATAATAGTCTTGGAATAGCATTAGCTCAATGAGCTATATGTTGTTATGAATTACCAAAACCACCTAGGGATAGTTGCACTTTCAAAATGGCTGATAAATCAACTGCTATACCTGTCGGTATTTGTGAGGATGTGCCTGCTGTGGTTGCAAATTTCACTATCTTAATGGACTTTGTTATTCTTGATATTCCTGAGGACGATAGTATGTCTATTATCCTTGGTAGACCTTTTCTTAATACTGTAGGGGCTGTTATTGATTGCAACAAAGGCAATGTCACTTTTCATGTTAATGGTAATGAGCATATGGTACACTTTCCGAGGAAACAATCTCAAGTTCATAGCATCAATTCTATTGAAAAAGTTCCAACTATCATTTTTGGAGGTTTTGAATTTCCTCTTCCTACTGTCAAGAAAAAGTATGATATTCTTATTATTGGGGATTTTCATATCCCCGTGTTATTCGGAATGAGTTTGTTAACAAGACTTGATCAACCTTGTTAGTGGGTTCATTTTGATGACCACGAGATGGATGAAACTAGAAGGCACAACCTTCTGTACCCTCTTTTTACTTTCTGTTATTTAGAATAAATAAAACAAAAATAGTATTATCCGTCTGTTTTCTGAATTATCCGTGCATTAAAAAATAGTTCGAAAATAAAAGTGCTCCAAATGCCCTGCAAACTTGGTATGATTTTTTCTGGAATATTTGAGGATTTTAGGCACTGAAAACACTGCAGGAGGGGCAAGCACCAGGCCACGAGAGAGGAGAGCGCCCCCCCTATAGGGCGCGCCCCCTGTCTCGTGGGCCCCTGGTGGCCCCCCTCCACTTATGCCAGCAGCCACACACTTCATCTTCTACCCAAAAAAATCCCCATCCAGCTCAAGCACGAGCTCTAGCTTGTTTTGCTGCGATTTTCGATCTCCTTGCTCAAAGCTCCATTCACAAAACTGCTTTGGGAGATTGTTGCTTGGTATGTGACTCCTCCATTGGTCCAATTAGTTTTTGTTCTAGTGCTTTATTCATTGCAAATTTTTGCTGCATATGTGACCATGTTCTTGAGCTTTCATGTTAAATTTTTGAGGTCCCAAGTAATTCCAATGCATGATATAGGCTCTAGGCACTTGTTGGAGTAGTTGCTACCATTCTTGTTTAGTTTTATTCACTTTTATGTTGAAGTTACTAAAATTTCAGAAATTTTCAGAAAAAGAAATATGCTTAGAAGAATGTACCAAGGTGGTTGCTCGGCAAAGAAAGGGCCAAGGATTGCTATACGTGAGCAAGATGTTAAATTGCCGAGGGACGCAAATGTACGGGCTTGTGAGTGGCCATCCGACGATTTTATGGTCGAAGCAGGCTTCAAGGAGGAATTTGATGCATATGTGCGTAATGCCGAGCTGGAGGACTTCTTACAAGATAAGTGTCCTCAATACTATCAATTGACTGATTCCATTGTGCAAAGGTTCCAATATAACTGTACGCGTAATTCTCCTAGTGTCATGTTTGATATTTATGATACATCTTATACCATGGATTTAGAGGATTTCACAATTGCTTGCAAACTCCCGCAGTGGGGTAATATTAATGATCCTCACAAATCTGAATTTGGAGATTTTCTAGCTAGTATTACTGTGGGAGTATCTAGGGACATAGCACAAGCTACCATAGGGAGCATTCATTTTCCTGCTATACATTACTTTGCTCTCTTTATTGGCAGATGCATTAACGGTAAGGACGAAGCTTGTCACATGTGTGTCCCTGATCTTTGTGTCCTCAAGAGTGCTATGTCAGGTTATAAAGGTTATAACTTGGGGGCAATAGTTGCACGTAGGTTGCAGAATAATAGTAGAATGGGGGATTTATTTGGAGGAATTTATGCAACCCGTGTGGCTAATTTTCTTAATATAGCCCCATGAGAGGGAGATATGATTTTACCTCCTGTTTATTTGGATAAAGAAGCTATGTTCGATCATCATTTTCTTGAGAGGAATGAACAATTCCTCTATTATCGACTAATCTATGACAGGCGCAACATCGTCCCTGTTACTCTTCCTACCCCCTACCTTTTTGATTATCAGGCAAAAGGAAGATATGTTGTCACCAGGGAAGAAGCAGCTGAATACGAGAGGGGAATGGAGGCAGCTCGCCAACACGCTGCTGCTCAGGAGGCGGTTGCCACTGCATCTCAGTACAACCCCAATTTCACTTATGGATATCAGCCAGGCGGTCATTGGTATTAAACCAACTTAGGCAAAAAGCCTAAGCTTGGGGGAGTACGTATTTCTCACCGACTTTACATTCATGTTCACACACTAGTCGTCGGTGCTCATACGCTTTCATTGTATTAGCCATGCTAGTTTAAATTTCTTTTTCTAGTTTTCTTCTTGTGTTTTTGATAAACCTTAATAAAAACCAAAAAAATAGTTAGTTTAATTTCCATGCTTGTAGTAGAATTAAGATGAAAACCCAAAAAGATTTCTAGTTCTTCTTTTTACTTGTTGGGAGCTTTCCCGTGTAAATAGTTTTATTTTCTTTTCTTTCCTTTGGGGGTCGAGAAGACCATATTGAAATTCTTTAGTGGCTCTCTTATGCATGATTGTATATTTAACTTAGAGCCCATATTACCTTGTCTTCTCTCTTGAGTTGAATGCTTGCAGATTCCAGCTTAGTCCAATGCACGTGCACTCTTATTATTACACACATCGTTCGGTCGTGCAAGTGAAAGGCAATAATGATGATATATGATGGACTTATTGGGATGAGAAAAGCTGGTATGAACTCGACCTCTCTTGTTTTTGTAAATATGATGAGTTCATCGTTCCTGAGTCAGCTATTATGAAGTAAACATATTTGCAATGACATTTCGAGATTATAGTTGCTTGTGCCATGCTTGATTAGCTATGAGTTATAATGATTTACCTTGCGTGCCAACATGCTATTAGAATGATTATGATGTGATATGATGGGATGGTATCCTCCTTTGAATGAATTGAGTGACTCGACTTGGCACATGTTCACGCATGTAGTTGAATCAAATCAACATAGCCTTCACGATATTTATGTTCATGGTGGATTATATCCTACTCATGCTTGTATTCGGTGTGAATTAATTTTAATGCATGTTTACGACTGTTGTCGCTCTCTCAGTTGGTCGCTTCCTAGTATTTTTGCTAGCCATCACCTGTACTAAGCGGGAATACTTCTTGTGCATCCAAACTCCTTAAACCCCAAAGTTGTTCCATATGAGTCCACTATACCTTTCTATATGCGGTATTTACCAGCCGTTCCAAGTAAATTTGTATGTGCCAAACTCCAAACCTTCAAATGAAATTCTGTTTTGTATGCTCGAGCAGGTCATGTTTCAACTAGGGCTGCCTATATCTTCCATGCTAGGTGGGTTATTCTCAAGAGGAGTGGACTCCGCTCCTCATTCATGAGAAAGGGCCGGTAACCAGGATGCCCAGTCCCATGATCCAAAAAGATCAAAGCAAATCAAAATAATTAAACAAAAGTCCCCCAGGGCTGTTGTTAGTTGGAGGCACTCGTTGTTTCGAGCAAGCCATGGATTTATGCTTGTTGGTGGTTGGGGGAGTATAACCTTTACCATTCTGTTTGGGAACTGCCTATAATGCATGTAGTATGGAAGATACATCCATCTCATAGTTGTTGCGTTGACAACAAAAGTATGCCGCTCAAAATGTTATTCAATCTCTATTTTAAAATCGAGCTCTGGCACCTCTACAAATCCCTGCTTCCCTCTGCGAGGGGCCTATCTATTTACTTTTATGTTGAGTCATCACCCTTCTTATTAAAAGCACTCGCTGGAGAGCACACTGTCATTTGCATTCATTATTATTGGTTTATATTGGGTATGACTTGACTGGATCTCTTTTACCATCAATTACAATGTTTAGTCAGTCCTTGATCTTTAAAGGTGCTCTGCATTTATGTTTTGCGGTCTCAGAAAGGGCTAGCGAGATACCATTTTGTTATATCATGTTATAATTATTTTGAGAAAGTGTTGTCATCCGAGTTTTATTATTATGGCTCGCTAGCTGATTATGCTATTGATATGAGTAATTGTGAGACCTAAGTGTTATTGTGAGTATGGTTAGTTCGTAATATTTGCTGAAACTTGAATGCTGGCTTTTCATGTTTACAACAACAAGAGCAAATAGAGTTTGTAAAAGTTTTTCTTTATCACTTTCAGTTTATCAATTGAATTGCTTGAGGACAAGCAAAGGTTTAAGCTTGGGGGAGTTGATACGTCTCCAACGTATCTACTTTTCCAAACACTTTTGCCCTTGTTTTGGACTCTAATTTGCATGATTTGAATGAAACTAACCCGGACTAATGCTGTTTTCAGCAGAACTGCCATGATGTTGTTTTATGTGTAGAAAAGAACAGTTCTCGGAATGTCCTGAAAATCTACGAAGGCACTTTTTGGAATTAATAAGAATTTCTGGGCGAAAGAAATATACCAGGGGGCCCAGGGCCTGTCCACGAGACAGGGGGCACGCCCCCCTATAGGGCGCGCCCCCCTATCTCGTGGCCCCCCTGGACCTCCACTGACCTCAACTCCAACTCCATATATTCATGTTCAGGGAGAAAAAAATCAGAGAGAAAGTTTCATCGCGTTTTACGACATGGAGCCGCCACCAAGCCCTAATCTCTCTCGGGAGGGCTGATCTGGAGTCCGTTCAGGGCTCCGGAGAGGGGGATTCGTCACCGTCGTCATCATCAACCATCCTCCATCACCAATTTCATGATGCTCACCGCCGTGCGTGAGTAATTCCATCATAGTCTTGCTGGATGGTGATGGGTTGGATGATATTTACCATGTAATCAAGTTAGTTTTGTTAGGGTTTGATCCCTAGTATCCACTATGTTCTGAGATTGATGTTGCTATGACTTTGCTATTCTTAATGCTTGTCACTAGGGCCCGAGTGCCATGATTTCAGATCTGAACCTATTATGTTTTCATGAATATATGTGTGTTCTTGATACTATCTTGCAAGTATATAGTCACCTATTATGTGTTATGATCCGACAACCCCGAAGTGACAATAATCGGGATACTTCTCGGTGATGACCGTAGTTTGAGGAGTTCATGTATTCACTATGTGCTAATGCTTTGTTCCGGTTCTCTATTAAAAGGAGGCCTTAATATCCCTTAGTTTCCGCTAGGACCCCGCTGCCACGGGAGGGTAGGACAAAAGATGTCATGCAAGTTCTTTTCCATAAGCACGTATGACTATTTACGGAATACATGCCTACATTACATTGATGAACTGGAGCTAGTTCTATATCACCCTATGTTATAACTATTACATGAGGAATCACATCCAACATAATTATGCATCACTGATCCATTGCCTACGAGCTTTTCATATATTGTTCTTCGCTTATTTACTTTTCTGTTGCTACTGTTACAACTACTACAAAAACCCCAAAACATTTATCTTTGCTTTTGCTTCGTTACCATTATTATCATACTACTTTTGCTACTAAATACTTTGCTGCAGATACTAAGTTATCCAGGTGTGGTTGAATTGACAACTCAACTGCTAATACTCAAGAATATTCTTTGGCTCCCCTTGTGTCGAATCAATAAATTTGGGTTGAATACTTTACCCTCGAAAGCTGTTGCGATCCCCTACACTTGTGGGTTATCAGGAAGTAGCATGGGACTCTGGACGGATCCGAAGTTGGAGCCGCTCCGGCGCCGTGAACAACGGCGGGGGTGAATCGGCTCCGGTATGGTTCACGCGGCCATCGTCGAGGCAGCTCCAGCAGCACGGAGTAAGAGGCACACGGCCCAGTGCACGACGGCAAATGGCCAGCGACTCCGACATTAGGGAGGAGGGCGGCTATGAAATTGGTGCGGTGGGGGGCGCCATGGAGGAGGGGCTGAGGTTTCGCGGCTCGGGAGAAGGAAGCTTCCCGAGGAGAAGGTGATTTGGCGCCCACGATGTATGAATGGGGGGGGGATCGGGAGGGGAGTGGAACCATGTATTACGGATGCATTTGTCTGAAATGTGAGGGGGATTTACATTTCTACCCCTGCCTTTAGGCTTCTCGGCTTGGGTCTGTGTACTGACGGTTGGGGATAGTAGAGTAACTTTGCTTATCCCCAAATAGTGGGCGGGAGCGATTTCAGGCGAGGACGGCGTGTTTTGAAATATACTGGGTGTCAGTGTCAAAACCGGCGGATCTCGGGTAGGGGGTCCCGAACTGTGCGTCTAAGGCTAATGGTAACAGGAGGCAGGGGACACGCTGTTTTACCCAGGTTTGGGCCCTCTCGATGGAGGTAGTACCCTACTTCCTGCTTGATTGATCTTGATGGTATGAGTATTACAAGAGTTGATCTACCACGAGATCGTAGAGGCTAAACCCTAGAAGCTAGCCTATGATAGGGATTGTTCTCGTCCTATGGACTAAACCCTCTGGTTTATATAGACACCGGAGGGGGCTAGGGTTACACAGAGTCGGTTATAAAGAAGGAGATTTAACATCCGAATCACCAAGCTTGTTTTCCACGCAAAGGAGAGTCCCATCTGGACACGGTACGAAGTCTCTTCACGGTCCAACAGTCCGGACAAAGTATATAGTCCGGCTGTCCTGATAGCCCCTTATCCAGGACTCCCTCAGTAGTCCCTGAACCAGGCTTCAATGACGATGAGTCCGGTGCGCAGATTGTCTTCGGCATTGCAAGGCGGGTTCCATCTACGAATACTCCAAAGTAAACCTCGAACAGTTAAATCGTGTCCGGCTCTGCAAGACGATTTTCACATACCATCGTAGAGAGAACGATATTCCACAAATATAATCTGCTGACAACTTTGGATAACGTGACATCACACCATGGTCCAGTCATTATTCGAACCATTTTCCCACAACCATGCACCGCACATATTGCGAGGCGGTTTCCTCGGCATGTCTTGTTGAAGCATAGATCATGTCCCCTTATCACGGCATCCTCATTAATACAGGTACGGGTAACCCAACCGTGCTATTAACGCGGCGCTTGGAAAATGAGCGACTTCATCAGGCAAGCGGGGAGGCGCACCATTTTCGCCACCTCTATAAAGGGATAAGGATCTCCCATTTTTACCCATGCCTTCTTCCTTCTTTGCTCATCCATTCTTGCACCCCTGAGCTCCAGCGCCCTAGTTCACGCCTTCTCCACACAGCCAAACATGTCCGGAGCGGGAGGCAAGTGGGTGGCCTCCACCATCAAGGAGGAGCACATTACGAAGCTCTGGGTGGCCAATACTTGGCCGCAGATATCGCGCACCGGCTCCCGGACGCAAGGCAGATTATTCCGACTCCAGGACCCCACAAGAGGGTTGTGTTCCTCGCCCACTTCGTCCGCGGACTGGGATTCCCACTCCACCCATTAGTCCGCGGGCTCCTGTTCTATTATGGGCTGGATTTTCATGATCTGGCCCCTAACTTCATCCTCAACATCTCGGCATTTATCGTCGTGTGCGAGGCTTTTCTCCGCATCAGGCCCCACTTTGGCCTGTTGATGCGGAGCATCCCACGTTCATCCTCATGTACACTCCGACTACTCTCCAAACCTCAAGATGCCATTGGACACAAGGTGAACTCGCTCCTTTCCGAACCTTCACTTTCTACGTGCGAGACATGGCTACTACCTCCAACATGTGTTCTATGCATGATCAGGTACTTGGAGGAAAGCCACGAAGCCACCACATCCAATGGAAGAGGTAGCGAGGACGCCAAATACAAGGACCAAGAGAAGAAGCTGCCGAAGCTACAACCACCGGACGACCGGTCCAGCCCGGAGGTCCGGCCCCTGAAGACCCGAGCTGAATCTGCGGAAGACCGGAGCCAACGAACGACCGGCGACCGGACGACCGGAATCCATCGGACGTCCGGTGCCCCTGGACCCGAGACAAATCAACGGAAGTCCGAAGAACCCCGGACGACCGGACCCCCATGAGCTTCCGGACGACCGGCGCCTTACGGATGTCCGGACCCTGTCTGTGCACAGTGTATTGGGCCGAGCCCATGTACCCCTTCGCTCTCACTTACCCCTTTGTGACTCTAGACTATAAATAGGCATGTCCCACCTCCTAGCTAGGGTTAGCGTTGATTTAGCTCATTTGTGAGATAGAGCCTCGCTCATCCATCGGATCTCCTCCTCGTGAGAGACCGCGGCCTCTTCGGAGAAGATCCATTTGGATTCAAGACCCCTTTACGGGAAGATCCCCTCGTGGATTCAAGACCTCCTCTCGGAGAAGAACGGCTACCCTTGTATCTTTCCTTTGTTAATTTTGAATCTTGTGCTACCTCATGTGTTCGGTGATCTAGCCCTTGTGTGATCGATTACTTGTCGGTTTAGTGAGTTTCTCTTGTTCCTCTCCGTGTTCTTCCTCGTGTTCTTTCGCTCGTTCATCGTGTTTCCCCGTAGGATCCACTCCAAACGTGAAAGATAGTCACCAGAGGGTTCCGCCCTACATCATCTTGGTATCATGAGCCACGTTTATCACGTTTTTGGAGCCCCTACCCTTTGTTTTCTAGCTTGATTTTGTTGATTTCATCCTAAATCCGAAAATCCCCACCAAAAATAGCCCCCAATTTTTTTTGTGATTTGTTGGTTTGATGATGTTTTGTTGATTTTGATCCATGGGTTTGCTTGGTTTCAAGTGGATCTAGCATTTCCCCAAGTTTCTCCATCTTTCATCCACAAAATCTCGTCAATTTTGACCCTGAAATCTCCATTTTCCGCTCAAAATCACGCCCCCGAACTCGCATCTCGCGTTGACCCCGACCCACCGGACGACCGGAGTTTTACGGACGTCCGGAGCCCCAACGAAGCACCGGACGTCCGACCTTTCCGGACGACCGGAACCCCTAACCCGAACCAAATTTACGGATTTCCGACTTTCCCGGACGTCCGACGCCCCGGACATCCGACCTTCTCGGACGTCCGTAACCTGTAGGTTTTGACTTCGGCTGATTCTTGTTTCGGCCATAACTAATTCATCCGAACTCCGATTTTGATGTTCTTTAGCTTGTTTTGAAGATCTTGACATCCCCCATCCCACAAAAACACCACCAACATCATTTGACTCCATCAAATTTTGTGAATTTTGGCATCTTTGCCTAGGGCTTCCACCACATCATTCGCATAGCCACCACCGACTTCCGCAACCTAACCCATCTTGATCAACTCAAACAAGCTCAACCTAGCCCTTAGCATTTGAGGTTGCTTGAGTAGTGGTTCAAGTCTCCTAAGGTGTTTCAGCTACTTAGGGACAATTGCTTCTTCATCAACCACCTCCACCACTTCCACATAGGCGTGCCCACCATACACTTCTGCCACCCCCAACTTAACCCAATTTTGTTTGAGTTGTGGCTTGTGTCTTCTAAGGTGTTTCGGCTACTTAGGGACGGCAACTTCAACTCGGACACGTGTATATCCATCATTCCGCTTCTGCATTTGCCTAGTGCAAAACCACCACCGCTTTCCGCTACCACCATTTGACATTTGTCATTTGAGATTTTGAGTTCGCGGTTTTTCCGTTTCCTAAGGTGTTTCAGCTACTTAGGGACGAGTCTCCGTCACCTTGGTATCTACATCAAGAACACCACACTCATCATCGCAAAGGACGGTAACCTCGATGACACCATTGTATTTTCCCCTTGCCATTGCATTGTTAACCTCTAGCCCATTTTGCGTTACTTGCCTATCGAGACTAGCCATTTGAGTATTGCCGGCAACGTGACTTGTGCACATTAGTGATCATACTTCCCATAGCATACATACCATATCATATTGGTATCATATCTTGTGTCACAAGTTTGTTCCCGCATATACACAATTGCTATCTTGGTTTGTGCATTGTGCAAAAATTGGCCATACAAAAAAAGAGAGAAATAAAGCTTTTAAGCAAAAGAAAGAGAGCAAAGAAGCTTGTAAGCAAGTGTCATAGCATCATACCATATTGCATATAAGATTGTCATATCCGATCATCTTGGATCATCTTGAGAGAAACACCGGCAACCATACATACATAGCATACTTGGGATAGAAAGTTTATCTATTTTGCATCTTATAGGTTGTGCACAAGTGTCGTATCTGCCTATAGAGCAATCGTGCTAGCGTCTCTCTTGAGTTGTGCAACACGAGTGTTTTCCGTGGATTCCACATTTTGTGCTCATTCCTTGGTTGCACGACCCCATTTATCTATCCGTGTGTGTGTTTCTGTGTGCCATTCTTTGCTATTGGTCCATTTGTTTCACTTGCGAATTTGTGAATCTCTTTCAACATTATTGACTCTTGCTAACATTTTGCATTAAATTTTTGTGCCACTATTCTCACCGAGCTCCACTATAAGCTTTACTTGTGTAGGCGTGAGAACCGACAAGGATTGGTACCAATAGTGCTATTTCATTGTCTGCATTTGAGTGAACTTGATTCATTGTCAACATCGGTCAAGGTACATTGGTATAAGTTCTTCTCTTTCTCCCACTCATTTTTGCTCGAGTCTTGTGATGGATAGGCAAGGCATTTCATCTCCGGTCTACGACAACAACGACGGCGTGAACAACTACATCAACAAAGCGTCCATCTTCGATCTACAACAATAAATGAAAGGCGCACAATCAAGATTGCAAGAGCGCATCGAGAACATCTCCATCGACATTTTCCACTCCGAAGCAAGGAAAAGGGACTACATCGACAAGAAGCTTTCCGCACATAAAGAGGAGCAAGATGCAAGGATGGAGGAGATTAGAGCCTTGGTCAAGTCTTCTTCCCCTTCGTCATCCTCAAGGCGGAGACATTCAAGACACAAGTCTTCGGAGCGCGGACACGATGCAAGTGCAAATCGTCCTCGTCCACATCTACATGGATACCACCATCACGTTCGTGATCAACATCGTCATGAAGGGCAAGTCACCTCCAAGCAACATGTGCACGACAATGATGAACGACATCTACTACGAGCTCAAGCACGACAACGACACCATCATCATGAAGATGCTCCACAAGCGCAAGTGCACAAGTCCCAACGAGCCCTACTTCATGCCAAGTCCAAGCTTCAAGAGAAAAAAAGAAGACCGCGAGACGACCAACACCAAGACGGTGCTACGGCTACATCAACCACTTCGGCATCTTCGGCAAGTGTTATCAAGGCATCTTCGCCTTTGGACATACGACATCTTTGCCTACTTCCCACGAGTACGCCTACTATGTCTTCATCAAGTCCTGGGCGACCACCTACAAGCGAGGGCGACACTTCCATCTTTGGAAGCCCCCCAGGGAAGATGGCCGAACATGGGAAACTCCCTTCGGTCATGGAGACGAGCTACGAGATGCCACATCATATGGGCCTCCCACACCAAGACGGTGACAAGACGGTCAAGCAAGGGCCATCCCCTTCGACCACGGCGACAAGCGCGAACCTCTTCAATGACATGAAGACGGCGCCCACATTGGACTCCTACTCCGAGTCAAGCTACGCGACCGCGCATGGAGACATTTGCACCTACATCTCTCCGACACCCACATATGTAGAGATGCCCCAAGTGCCATGTGAGGAGAGCCACCACCACATGAGTGATATGAGTGACTCCACCATACGTGACATTGAGAGCATTTCCTATGAGAAGATGAGTGTGACCACCACTAGCCCCACACATGAGAGCATGCCACACATCCTATGTGAGGTTGAGCGCCATTTGAGTGACTCCACCAACCATATGAGTGAGAGCATCCTTGAGGGAGTGAGTGAGCCACAACACTTAGTGATTGAGGTAGTTGACACGTCATGCGAGGCCACTATGATTTCTAACGACTTAACCTCTACTCCTAGTGTGTTTTCTTCTTTGGTGCTAGGTCTCCTACATGACGACATGCCTATCATCGACGAATCCAAACCTCCAATGGGAAAACCGATGGCCATGGTGGACAATGATGCACCCCCCACATGGTTCCATCAAAATGAAGATGACAACGAGACGATCTTCAACACCTCACCTACAACACATGAGCGACGCTCCAACGGTAACATAGGTGATGGTGCTTCTCTTGTCCCACTAGTGGACTATCTTGACATCGATTGCTCCCATGATGTTGACCCACCTATTACCATGCTTCATGCTAGTGAAACTTCTTCATGCCTTGGCTTACCTATTTATGATGAATATGATGATGAGCATGTTGAGTTGCCTAGTTGTGATGCTATGCTCCATAGGATATCATGTGAAAATTCTTTTGGTCACATCATGTTTGACAACCCATTGAACTTGTCATATGCTATGCGTGAGATCTCCCATATTGCCTCATTACAATCTCAACATAGTAACTATGCATGCCCCATTAAAATCAATCCCATTTGCACTTATGGCATAGATGACGAGATGATGGTCATTGGCTTTTGTTTTTCATGTGATGATATTGCCATGCTTCCTTTACATGATTTGCGCAATTCATCCACTATGCCATGCCATGATCACATTGAACCAAACATGATTTGTTTTGGATGTTGTCAATATTCTCCATGTGATGTTCCTACTAATGCTCATGAGGAGACCCCCGTAGTTTCCTCATACATATTAGGAGATTTTGATGCATTCCATACTTTGCATGATTCCCATAATTGCGTGCACCTTATGCATTCCATGAATAACAATGCTCTAGATATTTCTAATGATGCATTACACAATTTGAGTCTCCATTATGCTATACATAATAACAAACCTCTCATGATGGATGACATGTTTCTATATCACGCATCTCATTTATTTGAGCATTGGCTATTTTGTGCTAACCGACACATGCATGTGCGCATCATGATGGATGATGTGTATATATACCATGCACACACAATTTTCTCTTTGTCTTTGTTTTGTGTAGGTACTTATGAATACTCGTCAACCTCACAATCCCATGATTTGACGAAACAAGCTCTTGAGAGCAACGATGCTTTGGGATCTCGTGGACTATCCTTACCACCATTCCCTTCGCGCAACGACTACGTGCATCTCTTTTACTTGGCTCTCACACGGCTATGGGCTATTTACCACTTGTCACCTTATGCCCATACTATCATGTTCACTTTGCATGTTATTCTTGCTTCTATGCCTTTGCCATGCAATTGTGACCCTTGCTTGCATCTACCCATGATTCACCATTATGATACTTCTATGTGTATTTGCATGCTTGGTGGAGATCCTTGTTGCTATTGCCATGTTTATCATGTGCCCCATGCTATCGATGCTTGTTGTGTTGGGAGAGTCATGATGACCCATTGCTATTTACATATGGCTTCTCACCAATACATTGATGATATTCTACTCATATCTTGCTTTCATGCTTGTGCTATGACATGTGAATTATTCATGCCAACTATTTGCACACATGACATGCTTGCCATGATTCCTTCTAGTATGTTGCATCTTCGCACTACTAGCATGCTTGACTTGATCGCTATGATTGCTTGCTATGTTGCATCACCCATGTTCCACTATTACTTGCTTTCTTGGGTTGATGACATATATGCTCATGCCTCTCACATGATATATCTTGATCATTGTCTCTTGTGTCCATTAGTTGCCTCTTTCATATCCACTTGTATTGAGTGCAACCATATTATGCTTATTGATCTTAGAGACTTTGACACTTTACTTGTGATGCATGCTTGGTTGATTGAGCCTATTGTATTTGGTTGTTCTTGCATCATATGCCTCGATACTATGAAATGCTCCCTTGTACTTTCTTATGATGAGCATGATGCATACACTTGTTGGGTATCTTACCACTCGAATGATAGGTTTTGCATTTTTGCTAACCTCATTTGTTTTTCCGAGTGTTTATCATGTTCTTTCATTTTGGAGGATTCACAAGGCGGTGCCGTTATGCAACATATTGGTTATGTGAAGGCATACATGATGTACAACTCCAACATCTTTGGGAACTTTCTTGAGGTGAACTCCTTCTCTTTGAGCCATCCTCAAATACACATATTGGATGGGTCACTCTTTCATTGTTGTTTCCTTCTTGTTGTCTACATGATACATCTCGTGAACGGAGGAGCGACATTGGAGATTGGCTACATGGACCTTCACATTGAGGAGCGCTCGCACTTATTGGATGCACCTTCGGAACTCCACTCATGCCTCGACATCGAGCTTTGGTACACCAACACCTCCATATTTGTTGATTGTGCTCATACATGTCATGCTCGATGGGCATATCATAGTCACCACAAGTTTGTACCCCATGCATGGATTGACTCATATTATGCTTGTCTTGTTGCATCTATTTCCATGTCATCCATGATATATGAGCTTGTGCACTTCCTTAGCAAATTTGTTGTGATCTACCTTGATGGCATATTCATACATCATGATCATTTTGTCCACCATCAATTTCATGATAACATACACATGTTGAGCATCCATTGCCATATTCGTGCTATTGATAAACCGTCTCACTATGACATCATTTTGCACCGTGGTTGCATTAATCATATTTACAACACATTTGTGTGCACAATGATTGCATTTCCTCCCATGAATGCTTTGCATCTCATTCTATATCATCTTCATAAGCTTCTTGCGCTTTGTCACGAACAATCTTGCCACACGGACTCATTCTTACATGATTGACACTTTGTGTGCGCTAACCATTGTATTTCCGAGTATTGCTTGTGTTTGCTCTTTTTGCATGTCTATCACTCCGGCGACACCTTGGACTACTTGGATTGCGCCATGTCTTCAACTTCGTCCAACTACAAGTCCGTCTACGACAACCGTTTCCATGGTGATGAGGATCACGATCCGAGGTCGGATCTTTCCCAAGGGGGGGGGGGGAGATGATGCGGAGCATCCCACGTTCATCACCATGTACACTCCGACTACTCTCCAAACCCCAACAGGACTTATGATGAGACCTCAACTAGACGCCATTGGACAAAAGGTGAACTCGCTCCTTTCCGAACCTTCACTTTCTACGTTTGAGACATGTCCACTACCTCCAACGTATATCTGGCCATGGGCCGGGCCGGGCCGGGCTTGGGCCGGGCCTGAAAAAGCCCACGGCAGAAAACTAAGGCCCAGGCCCTCCCAGGCCCTATCAATGGGCCTACTTTTCAAGCCCAAGCCCGACCCATCTGGTAAAAAGCCCTTAGGGCTTAGGGCCGTGGGCCGGGCCTCTTCCTTAAAATGCCAATATGCCAAGCCCAAGCCCGTCTAGGCCCTACTGATGGGCTCAAAACTCAAGCCCAAGCCCGGCCCATGGGCAAGCCCATCAGGCCTAGGCCCTGGATTTTAGGGCCGGGCCTGGGTGGGCTGACAGGGTCGGGCCTGAGATCGCCAGGACTACTCCAACGTGTGTTCTATGCATGATCAGGTACTTGGAGGAAATCCACGAAGCCACCACATGCAATGAAAGAGCTAGCGAGGACGCCAAGTACAAGGACCAAGAGAAGAAGCTACCTGAAGCTACAGCCATCGGACGACCGGTCCAGCCCGGACGTCCGGCCCCTGAAGACCCGAGCCAAATCTGCGGAAGACCGGAGCCAACGGACGACCGGTGACCGGACGACAGGAATCCATCAGACGTCCGGTGGCCCTGGACCCGAGCCAAATCAACGGAAGTCCGAAGAACCCCGGACGTCCGGACCCCCATGAGCTTCCGGACGACCGACGCCTTACGGACGTCCGGACCCTGTCTGTGCACAATGTATTGGGCCGAGCCCATGTACCCCT
Source organism: Triticum aestivum (assembly GCF_018294505.1). NCBI lineage: Eukaryota > Viridiplantae > Streptophyta > Magnoliopsida > Poales > Poaceae > Triticum > Triticum aestivum. The sequence goes on along the minus strand of NC_057804.1, from coordinate 445,440,847 downwards.
TCGCCCTCACTTACCCCTTCATGGCTCTAGACTATAAATAGGCCTCTCCCACCTCCTAGCTAGGGTTAGCATCGATTTAGCTCATTTGTGAGATAAAGCCTCACTCATCCATCGGATCTCCTCCTCGTGAGAGACCACGGCCTCTTCGGAGAAGATCCATTTGGATTCAAGACCCCTTTAAGGGAAGATCCCCTCGTGGATTCAAGACCTCCTCTCGGAGAAGAACGACTACCCTTGTATCTTTCCTTTGTTGATTTTGAATCTTGTGCTAGCTCATGTGTTCGGTGATCTAGCCCTTGTGTGATCGATTACTTGTCGGTTTAGTGAGTTTCTCTTGTTCCTCTCCGTGTTCTTCCTCGTGTTCTTTCGCTCGTTCATCGTGTTTCCCCGTAGGATCCACTCCAAACGTGAAAGATCGTCACCATAGGGTTCCGCCCTACATCACCTGTGGCTCAAGATCTTCAACGTGAAGCCAAAGATAGTGGTCGGCCAGCAGGCGCAGTGCGGTGGCGCCATGGTGGGCAAGATGCCCAACGTCACCTGGCTCGAAGGCTCCTTCATGGAGACCGTGAAGGGGTGGCAATCAGGGTGGTTCTACATCACCGAGCCGTGCGACGCCAACTGGGTGGCGGCCCCCCGAATTCTTGTGCGGCTCACTTCCTGCAAGAGGAAGGGCCAAGCCTGGGGCGCATCCGCGGAGCTGACTGGACTCCAAAACTGTGTCAAAAACATGATAACCAAGAATATCAAGCTCGTCAATGTGGTTCAGGTCATGCTATTTCGCCGGATTCTCCCGTGTCAGAGACGGGCATTCAACATGTGGGAGTTCGACGCGGCCCAACACCAGACACTGCAAGATATCTTTGACACGACGCACAAAGACGCTTGGAAGGTGTTGTTCAAGGCCAGGGAAGTTCCTCTTCCCACCTCTGAGGACCGCGGACTCAGCGCCAAGCGCCAGGCCAATGTGGTAAGCATTCTACATTTCGCAAGATTTGCCCCTCCTCAGTATATTCGTGGGAGAAACTTAGGCCACCGTGCTGAATTTAACAGGAATATGTGGCGACGGCGGAGCAGATCGACTGTCCGGCTCCGTTGCCTGAGGACCCAGTAGACGAACTCCTGACGGAGATGCTGGTTCCGGCACCCTATGAGGTGCCGAAGAAGAAGGCCAAGAAAAAGGCCACGGGGACCAGAAGAAGTTCCCGGCGCAACATGGTGCCGGACTCATCGTCCGAAGACACCGGGGCGCACTCCTCCAATGACAACGAGGAGGAGGAGGAGGAAAACCCTCTCCCTAAAAATGAGGGGGAAGAAGAGGAAGGCCACCCTTTCCGGGGAGGCCGAAGAGTCCAAGAAGGGACGGACCCTCCCTCCGGACCACTCCACAACCGCCGCCTATTGCGAGGAGGAGTGGCTACCCAGGGGCAAGCCCCTGGCGAGATCGTGAGTATCCGCACTCTGTAATACTTTTAGTGCGACTTAACTTCATAGTTTGTTATAACGCCGAACACGCTTATATATGCAGTCTGGCCAGGTCCCATCCTGAGGTATCCTCTTCGGATGGGTCTCTGAGTGATTCGGCAATGAATTCGCTCCCGACGGCCACCTCCCCTTGGCCTGCGGATGACACGGAGGTGTGGTCCCAAAGGGTACCAGAGTAGGGGGGCGGCACTGGAGACGCCCCAAGGCGAAATTCCAGATGCCAGGCACATGGGGAATAAGATTCCCATAGATTATGCTGACGAGAGCTGCAACAAGTTGGGCTCCCAGCCGGACACTGCACCGGAACCTCCAAAATTTTCGGATTCGGGTAGGCAACCCCTCGCTAGGGAGGGCAAGCTGGCCATGCCAATGACCTCCGTTGCGCCAGAGGCGTCGGATAGTCTGCTGGAAGTGCTTCGCGGCGCTTCCATGGATGAAGAGCACCGTACTCTTATGAGTATGGTGATTCAGAAGGTTCGGTCCGCCAAAAGCGGATTGACCAAAGCTAGCACCAACCTCCTGATAGGCTTTGAGGTAAGTGATCAAAAGTGTGAGAAATTATCACCGAATAGACAGTAGCCCCTGATACCCTGTTTGGTGTTCGGAAAGAAAAGCCAAACGGAGGGTCAACTTTAAACCACAGGAATCTAACATTATGTGTCTATGTGAATAAGCAGGCGGTGCTGCTTGCCGCTGCTGCCCGCACAGCGGAGGTCGCCGGACTAGAACGGGACCTGAAGCAGGCCGAAGAGGAGCTCAACCTCACGAAGAGGCAGCTCGAAGAGAACAAAGGTGAGTGATACCCCGTTCACGTGTCGTATAGAGGAGAAAAAATTGGTGACGCTAACAAAAAGCGTCATGATTTTTTAATAGGGGCCACGACCGAAGTGGCGGCCCTGAGGAAAGTGCTATCCAAGGCCGAAGACAAGGCGGCCACGGAGTGCATTGAGCGTGAAAAGCAAGATGCTAGGGTGGGCGAGGTACAGCAAGAGCTCCAGGAGCTCGGCAAGAAGTTCGAGTCCTTGGAGCGTGACTTCAAGATGAAAGAGTCTGAGCTTGCGAAGGCCCTTCTGAGCGTGAAAGACGCCAAGGCCGAATCCCAAAAGGCCCAATAGAAAATCTAGGCGGCCAATAAGATAGCGGCGGGTAATGTAACGCCCTGGATCAGACGCGCCAGGTGTCCGCCAGTTATTCGCCGTCCTTGCCATGTCAATTTCTTGCGTGTTGCATTTTGTCATGTCATCATGTGCATTGCATTGCATTGCATACGTGTTCGTCTCATGCATCCGAGCATTTTCCCCATTGTCCGTTTTGCAATCCGGCACTCCTATGTCCTCCGGCACCCCCTTTTGCCTCTTTTCATGTGCGGGTGTTAAACGTTCTCGGAATGGACCGAGGTTTGCCAAGCGGCCTTGTTATAGCACCGGTAGACCGCCTGTCAAGTTTCGTGCCATTTGGAGGTCGTTTGATACTCCAACGGTTAACCGGGTAACCGTAAAAGCCTCTTTTGTCTTGCAGCCCAACACCCCTCCAAAGTGGCCCAAAACCCAGCAAACTCCCCTCCATGCTCTCGGTCGTTTGATCACGATCGTGTGGGCGAAAATCGTGCCTCATTTGGACTCCCCTAGCTCCCAGAATCTATATAATAGCCCCTCCCCCGAAATTCGCGGATCAATTCCACCCCAAACCCTAAAATTCCCCTCCGCGCCGCGCCGGACATGTCCGTCCGCGCCGGATAAAGCCCACGCTGCTGCCTCCGGCCAACCGGCGTCCGCCACATCGCCCCCGCCGCCATCTCCACCGCGCCAGGCCCGCGGGGCCCGGATCGGGCCCGCGGGGCCCATCCCGCCGCCGCCGTGACCCGCAGGCACTGCACCGCCCGAGCCGCCGCCCGTCCCGCGCCGCCGCACCGGGACCCTGCCGCTGCGCCACTCCGGCGGCTCCCCGCCTCGCCCCGCGCTGGCGTCCGCCCGCGGCTCGGCCGGGGTGCGCGCCGCCCGCCTCCTCCGCGCGTGCCCGCGCCGCCCCGCTCCTCCGTGCCCTCGCCAGCAACCGCCACCGTCGACCTCCGCCTCCGGTCGTAGCCCGCCGCGCCTCCGCCCCGTTGAGCTCCCGGCCGCAGGCACCGCGCCGCCCGACCGCCGCCTCCTCGTCGCCGTTTGGCCTCGCCCCGGCCAGATCCGGGCAGGCGCACCCCGGATCCGCCGTCCTGCGCCCCCTCCGGCCTCGTCCTTGCCGGATCCGGCCTTCACCGCCCCAGGTTCGTCTTCTCCGGCCATCCCCGAGCCCACTCCGGCGAGATCTCCGGCCATCATCGAAATCCATGCAGATCTGAAGGTTGACCCCGAAATTCCTGTCCCCGAATATTTTGCATTTTCATGCCCTGTTCAACGCATCATAACTTGCCGCATACTGCTCCGTTTCATGCGTGTATTATGTCAAATTGTTCGTCTCAACGAGTACTTCATTTCATTACATTGCATCATTTTCATTTGAGCTCATCTTGATGCCCGGAATGCTGTTGGAAGAGGGCTATGTGATGTTAGTTTTAGATTCTTATCAGAACATGCACTTTTGTCATTTTTGCCATTATTGATGTGTGCATCTTATGAACTTGAGCCCTACATATGTTTTGAACTATGCCATGCCATATTTACAGAGGTGTATGCTATGTATTTTTGTGATCAATGTGGTGACTAGCACAAGCATGTAAACTAGGCCTTGTGATGTTGCTGATTTCAGTCCCTGTTCTGTTGTTATTTTTATGCCATGTAAACTTGATGCTACAGAGAGATCCATGCTTATTTTGAGATACTTCAGCAAGGATGTTTTGTACATATGGTTATGAGCTATCCATCCATGCCCTTGTTTGCAATTATGGAGTAGCCTAGCATGTCATTTTCGTGCTCTACTTTTGCTACAAAATGTTTCCTGGCAGATTGTTTACATGTTATTCAATTTTGCCAAGGTTGTTGTAGTTGATCCTTGCATGCTATAAAATTGTTCTTGTCATGCTTAGCTTCATAAACAGGTCTTCTTACTGTTGGTTGCCTTTCCATGCCATGTTTTGCTCTGTGGTGAGTGGTTCAAGCTCATCAACATGCCTACTTATCGTTGTTCCTGCCATGTATGAATCTGTCATATAACTTTCCATGTTTACATGGATGCCATCATTTCTTCTGATCCTTTTTGGCTCATCGTTAGTAAAGGACTTTTGTTCTATGCAATTAGTAGATTCATGCCATGCCTTTGTTTGCCATGATAAGTTCTTGTAACATGTTGTTCGATAGCTCTAAACATTGCAACCTGATGTTATTTCTGCTAAAGTCTGAAACTGTTATTAGTTGCAATCTTGCCATGTGTGTTTGAGCATGTTCTAGTGATTTCTGGAGATAGCTCAGTGTTCATGTTTTGTTATGCTTTACCTTTACATCATGACCATGCCTTTTGTTTTCATATCGAGGTGTTGTAGCATGTTGTTTTGATGCTTGCAATATGCCTAGTTGCTGTTTTGGACAGATTGTTGCTATATCTTGTTTGTAGTGTATGTGTTGAACCGTTGCTCCGTTTTGAGTGTGCTCTATATGAAACTTGCTTGATTTTGCATGTAGTTTCATATTATCATGTCGCATCCATGTTTTGAGAGTGTTTGCTTGATGTTTGTATGCATTTTGCATCAATGCCATGTTTAACTTATTTTTCTCATATCTTCTAGGCCGTAGCTCCGAATTAAATGAACTTTACATATAACTTGACTAGAATCTCGTGTAGATCATCTTGGTGCATCTTAACTTGCTGTTTAACAACTTGAACATAAGGTTTATTCAGATCTGGACCAATTTCGAAGTTTGCCTATGAGGACTTACCGGAATTGTTATATGTTGTTCCCGACCTCATTTAAACTTGCCTTGATGTGTTGTTCTTGTTTGCATCATCTCTTGCCATGAGTAGCTTCATGTAGATTTGTCATGCATCATGCTTGTCTGTGCATCATGCCTTGTTCATGTGTGATGTGTTTACCATGTTGAGTGCTTCTTCTCGATAGTTCCCGTTTCGTTGCGATCGTGAGGATTCGTTTGTCTACGCTTGGTTCGTCTTCGTGGCTTCATCTTCTTCATGGACTTGTTCTTCTTCCTAGCGGGACTTCAGGCAAGATGACCGCTACCCTGGATCTCACTACTATCATTGCTATGCTAGTTGCTTCGTTCTATCGCTTTGCTGTGCTTCCTATCACTTGCTCTTCAAGCCTCCCAAATTGCCATGAACCTTTAACCTTTCTCACCCTTCCTAGCAAACCGTTGCTTGGCTATGTTACCGCTTTGCTCAGCCCCTCTTATAGCGTTGTTAGTTGCAGGTGAAGTTTGAAGATTGCTCAATGGTGGACAGGATTCGTTGTGATCGTGAGAAGTTTGAAGATTGCTCCATGGTGGACAGGATTTTGTTGGGATATCACAATATCTCTTATTTAATTAATGCATCTATATATTTGGTAAAGGGTGGAAGGCTCGGCCTTATGCCTGGTGTTTTGTTCCACTCTTGCCGCCCTAGTTTCCGTCATACCGGTGTTATGTTCCCGGATTTTGCGTTCCTTACGCGGTTGGGTGATTTATGGGACCCCCTTGACAGTTCGCTTTGAATAAAACTCCTCCAGCAAGGCCCAACCTTGGTTTTACCATTTGCCTCACCACCACCTACCTTTCCCTTGGGAGTAATTAACCCGAGGGTCATCTTATTTTAGCCCCCCGGGGCCAATGCTTGTCTAAGTGTTGGTCCAAACTAGAGCACCGTGCGGGACCATTCCTTGGCAACTTGGGTTACGTTGGTACCTGTACGCTTAGCTTATCCGGTGTGTCCTGAGAACGAGATACGTGCGACTCCTATCGGGATTGTCGACACATCGGGCGGTCTTGCTGGTTTTGTTTTACCATTGTCGAAATGTCTTGTAAACCGGGATTCTGAGACTGATCGGGTCTTCCTGGGAGAAGGTATATCCTTCGTTGATCGCGAGAGCTTATCATGGGCTAACTTGGGACACCCCTGCAGGGTATAAACTTTCGAGAGCCGTGCCCACGGTTATGGGTAGATGGGAATTTGTTAATGTCCGGTTGTAGATAACTTGACACCTGATCCGAATTAAAACGCATCAACCGCGTGTGTAGCCGTGATGGTCTCTTCTCGGCGGAGTCCGGGAAGTGAACACGGTTTCTGTGTTATGTTTGACATAAGTAGGAGTTCAGGATCACCTCTTGATCATTGCTAGCTTCACGACCATTCCTTTGCTTCTCTTCTCGCTCTTATTTGCGTTTGTTAGCCACCATACATTGCTTAGTCGCTGCTGCAACCTCACCACTTTACCCTTTTCTTACCCATTAAGCTTTGCTAGTCTTGATACCCATGGTAATGGGATTGCTGAGTCCTCGTGGCTCACAGATTACTACAACAAGAGTTGCAGGTACAGGTTATGCGTTGATCATGATGCGAGAGCGATGTTTACTTGTTTTGGAGTTCTTCTTCTGCTTCTTCTTCGATCAGGGGATAGGTTCCAGGTCGGCAGCCTGGGCTAGCAGGGTGGATGTCGTTTGAGATTCTGTTTGTGGCTCATCCGTAGTCGGATGTTGTTCTCATGTATGTTATATTGTTGTATTCATGTGTCATTGGATGTATTGGATGTATCCCCACTATTATGTAATGTTGATGTAATGATATCCACCTTGCAAAAGCGTCTTCAAGATGCACTTCTATCCTTGGTGGGACCTTCGAGTTCCTTTAGGATAGGGTCGCATCTTGGGCGTGACAAGTTGGTATCAGAGCCTCGACCGACACTAGGAGCCCCCTTGATTGATCGTGTAGTTTGGCCGTTGTTGTGTCTAGAAGAAAACTGTTTTCGAAGTCTAGTTATATCGGAGTGTAGGAATTCTTTTTACTCCTCAGCCCCTTCGTTGGTCTGGTGAGGAATCTTGACGTAGGTGTTTTGAACTACCCCTCTTCCCCTTCAAATTTTTTCTTTAGGTTCACGCAGTTGGTTTTCCGATTGTTGTTCCCCAGCTCTTTGCATCCGGTGCATTTCTCGTCAAGTTGACTCGAGCCTCTCCATCGTTGCCAAGTTAAATCCTCAGTTGTTTTCTTTCCCACCCACCATCCCCTTTTCTTCTCGAAACCGAAGTCCGTAATCGAGTATCCATCCTACTCGTGTGAAGTCTTTGCTTTCTTTCCTCAATGATTTTAACCGGTGTTTTCTCTTCAAGATATTCGTTGGTTCTCCCTTCCAGTTACCTTTGTTTTACCGCCCTCCCACCCTTTCTTCTTCCCGGAGTCTGAGTCTGTTTCGAGCTTCAATTTCATTCATACGGAGCCTCTTCAGTCTTCCCTCAATTATTTCAACCGGTGAATTCTCATTTTGTTCGTCATTCTTCATCTCTTTTTTCTTTTCCGGTGGATTCAATTCTAGTTTTTCGGTAGTGAGTATATTCTTTCTCTCAGCTCAAGTGTTTTCCCTGCTCATTCGCCTCTCGCCAGTTTATCCTTTCGGAGTGTTCAAGACATCTCAGGAGATTCTTCTGTGTTCTAATTAATTCGAGGTTGTCACCTCATTCAAATATTTCAATTATTCCGGTGCATCATCTATCTGTTCATCATCCCTTTCCAACGGTGTTTTCTATTAGTGGGCCCTAACCCACAGGTCTTTTCCCAGGATCTTACCCGACTCTTCTAATTATTCCGGAGCCATCACTAATTCTTTTCAAGTGTGATGTAAGAATGGATCACATCAGTCACATGCTTTCTCCAAGAACGCTTCAAATTCTTTTCATCCATCCGGAGTATTTCAGGAGTTGATTTCTGTTTCTTTTCATCAGAGGCCATCATTCCAGAAGAATTCTTCGTCCTCACATTTGAGCTACCGTTATCCAATTATCCCGGCGTTTCGTTCAAGTGTTCTTTAATCAACTCATGATCTCTTTGTTCTTTTGCATCTAAATCCCCTCTAGCATATTTGTTCTTCAAATTCTTCCCGGTGATTAAGTCTCTTTCATCAGCCATTTTCGAATTCTCACGGTGGTTCGCTCAAGATTCTTTTTCTTTGATTATCATATTAATTCATTCGTTCTTTCAATCCTACTGGTGGTTCATGAAGACTCTCAAGTTTGGAGCTACGTTCCCCCTTAATTCTTTTTCAAGAAGAATAAGTAGTATGCAAAATCCTTTGCTTGTCATCAATTTAATTTGATGAAGGATAATCATGCAATAAATCTTATTCTTATTTCATCCAAGTGATTAATCCCTTCCTTTGGAGTTTGTTCGTGAGGAATAAATTCTAGTTCCAAGTGTTTTCATCTTTTCTTTTCCGGAGTTTAAATTTCCTCGGTCATCTCGTCGGAACCTCCATCTAAATCACCGCAAGGCTTGAATCTTCATTCTTTCATCTTTCATCCTTTATTCTATCTCATTGTCCTTTTTGTTTACCGGAGTTATTCATGGTGGTTCTTCATGATTTAATTCATTCTGCAAGATTTCATCAAGTATCATTCCATCCTCTCGAGTTCATGTTCTAATCCTTCCATTTTCAGCAGCAGTGTTGCCTAAATCATTTCAGTCTTATTCGTTTCTTATCTCGTTCTAACCGGAGTGCTTTCATAGTCTATCTGATTCCGTGAGCTTTCGATTCTCGTCATTCTCGTCGTTCCTCTCTTCTTCTCGAGCGCTCTCGATTGTTTGCTTCTTCTCTTGAGTTCTTGCTTCACCTCATCCCTTTTCCCTTCCGTCTCGGTCCTAAGATCTCAGGACGAGATCTCTTGTTAGTGGAGGAATGTTGTAACGCCCCGGATCTGATGCGCTAGGTGTCCGCCAGTTATTCGCCATCCTTGCCATGTCAATTGCTTGCGTATTGCATTTTGTCATGTCATCATGTGCATTGCATTGCATTGCATACGTGTTCGTCTCATGCATCCGAGCATTTTCCCCGTTGTCCGTTTTGCAATCCGGCACTCCTATGTCCTCCGGTGCCCCCTTTTGCCTCTTTTCATGTGCGGGTGTTAAACGTTCTCGGAATGGACCAAGGTTTGCCAAGCGGCCTTGGCATAGCACCGGTAGACCGTCTGTCATGTTTCGTGCCATTTGGAGGTCGTTTGATACTCCAACGGTTAACCGGGTAACCGTAAAAGCCTCTTTTGTCTTGCAGCCCAACACCCCTCCAAAGTGGCCCAAAACCCAGCAAACTCCCCTACATGCTCTCGTTCGTTCGATCACGATCGTGTGGGTAAAAACCGTGCCTCATTTGGACTCTCCTAGCTCCCAGAATCTATATAATAGCCCCTCCCCCGAAATTCGCGGATCAATTCCACCCAAACCCTAAAATTCCCCTCCGCGCCACGCTGGACATGTCCGTCCGCGCCAGACAAAGCCCGCGCCGCCGCCTCCGGCCAACCGGCGTCCGCCACGTCGCCCCCGCCACCATCTCCACTGCGCCAGGCCCACCGGGCCCGGATCGGGCTCGCGGGGCCCATCCCGCCGCCGCCGCGACCCGCGGGCGCTGCCCCGCCCGCGCCGCCGTCCGTCCCGCGCCTCCGCGCCGGGACCCTGCCACTGCGCCACTCCGGTGGCTCCTCGCCTCGCCCCGCGCCGGCGTCCGCCCGCGGCTCGCCCGGGGTGCGCGCCGCCCGCCTCCTCCGCGCGTGCCCGCGCCGCCCCGCTCCTCCGCGCCCCCGCCGGCAACCGCCGCCGTCGACCTCCACGTTCGGCCGTATCCCGCCGCGCCTCCACCCCGTCGAGCTCCCGGCCGCCGGCACCGCGCCGCCCGACCGCCGCCTCCTCGTCGCCGTTTGGCCTCGCCCCGGCCAGATCCGGGCAGGCGCGCCCCGGATCCGCCGTCCCGCGCCCCCTCCGGCTTCCTCCTCGCCGGATCCGGCCTTCACCGCCCCGGGTTCGTCTTCTCCGGCCATCCCCGAGCCCACTCCGGCGAGATCTCCGGCCATCATCGAAATCCGTGCAGATCTGAAGGTTGACCCCGAAATTCCTAAGTCCCCGAATATTTTGCATTTTCATGCCCTGTTCAACGCATCATAACTTGCTGCATACTGCTCCGTTTCGTGCGTGTAATATGTCAAATTGTTCGTCTCAACAAGTACTTAATTTCATTCCATTGCATCATTTTCATTTGAGGTCATCTTGATGCCCGAAATGCTGTTGAAGAGGGCTATGTGATGTTAGTTTCAGATTCTTATCAGAACTTGCACTTTTGTCATTTTTGCCATGATTGATGTGTGCATCTTATGAACTTGAGCCCTACATATGTTTTGAACTATGCCATGCGACAGAGGTGTATGCCATGTATTTTTGTGATCAATGTGGTGACTAGCACAAGCAGGTAAACTAGGCCTTGTGATGTTGCTGATTTCAGTCCCTGTTCTGCTGTTATTTTTATGCCATGTAAACTTGATGCTACAGAGAGATCCATGCTTACTTTGAGATACTTCATTAAGGATGTTTTGTACATATGGTTTTGAGCTATCCATCAATGCCCCTGTTTGCAATTATGGAGTAGCCTAGCATGTCATTTTCGTGCTCTACTTTTGCTACAAAATGTTTCCTGGCAGATTGTTTACATGTTATTCAATTTTGCCAAGGTTGTTGTAGTTGATCCTTGCATGCTATGAACTTGTTCTTGTCATGCTTAGCTTCATAAACATGTCTTTTTACTGTTGGTTGCCTTTCCATGCCATGTTTTTCTCTATGGTGAGTGGTTCAAGCTCATCAACATGCCTACTTATCGTTGTTCCTGCCATGTATGAATCTGTCATATAACTTGTCATGTTTACATGGATGCCATCATTTCTTCTGATCATTTTTGGCTCATGGTCAGTAAAGGACTTTTGTTCTATGCAATTAGTAGATTCATGTCATGCCTTTGTTTGCCATGATAAGTTCCCGCAACATATTGTTTGATAGCTCTAACCATTGCAACCTGATGTTATTTCTGCTAAAGTCTGAAACTGTTATTAGTTGCAATCTTGCCATGTGTGTTTGAGCATGTTCTAGTGATTTCTGGAGATAGCTCAGTGTTCATGTTTTGTTATGCTTTACCTGTACATCATGACCATGTCTTTTGTTTGCATATTGAGGTGCTGTAGCATGTTGTTTTGATGCTTGCAATATGCCTAGTTGCTGTTTTGGACAGATTGTTGCTACATCTTGTTTGTAGTGTATGTGTTGAACCGTTGCTCCGTTTTGAGTGTGCTCTATATGAAACTTGCTTGATTTTGCATGTAGTTTCATATTATCATGTTGCATCCATGTTTTGAGAGTGTTTGCTTGATGTTTGTATGCATTTTGCATCAATGCCATGTTTAACTTGTTTTGCTCATATCTTCTAGGCTGTAGCTCCGAATTAAATGAACTTTATATGTAACTTGACTAGAATCTCGTGTAGATCATCTTGGTGCATCTTAACTTGCTGTTTAACAACTAGAACATAAGGTTTATTCAGATCTGGACCAATTTCGAAGTTTGCATATGAGGACTTACCGGAATTGTTATATGTTGTTCCCGACCTCATTTAAACTTGCCTTGATGTGTTGTTCTTGTTTGCATCATCTCTTGCCATGAGTAGCTTCATGTAGATTTGTCATGCATCATGCTTATCTGTGCATCATGCCTTGTTCATGTGTGGTGTGTTTACCATGTTGTGTGCTTCTTCTCGATAGTTCCCGTTTCGTTGCGATCGTGAGGATTTGTTCGTCTATGCTTGGTTCGTCTTCGTGGCTTCATCTTCTTCATGGACTCATTCTTCTTCCTAGCGGGACTTCAGGCAAGATGACCGCTACCCTGGATCTCACTACTATCATTGCTATGCTAGTTGCTTCGTTCTATCACTTTGCTGCGCTTCCTATCACTTGCTCTTCAAGCCTCCCAAATTGCCATGAACCTCTAACCTTTGTCACCCTTCCTAGAAAACCGTTGCTTGGCTATGTTACCGCTTTGCTCAGCCCCTCTTATAGCGTTGTTAGTTGCAGGTGAAGTTTGAAGATTGCTCAATGGTGGACAGGATTTGTTGCGATCGTGAGAAGTTTGAAGATTTCTCCATGGTGGACAGGATTTTGTTGGGATATCACAATATCTCTTACTTAATTAATGCATCTATATATTTGGTAAAGGGTGGAAGGCTCGGCCTTATGCCTGGTGTTTTGTTCCACTCTTGCCGCCCTAGTTTCCGTCATACCGGTGTTATATTCCCGGATTTTGCGTTCCTTACGCGGTTGGGTGATTTATGGGACCCCCTTGACAGTTCGCTTTGAATAAAACTCCTCCAGCAAGGCCCAACCTTGGTTTTACCATTTGCCTCACCACCACCTACCTTTCCCTTGGGAGTAATTAACCCGAGGGTCATCTTATTTTAGCCCCCCCGGGCCAATGCTTGTCTAAGTGTTGGTCCAAACTAGAGCACCGTGCGGGACCATCCATTGGCAACTTGGGTTACGTCGGTACCTGTACGCTTAGCGTATCCGGTGTGTCCTGAGAACGAGATACATGCGACTCCTATCGAGATTGTCGACACATCGGGCGGTCTTGCTGGTTTTGTTTTACCATGGTCGAAATGTCTTGTAAACCGGGATTCCGAGACTGATCGGGTCTTCCTGGGAGAAGGTATATCCTTCATTGATCGTGAGAGCTTATCATGGGCTAAGTTGGGAACCCCTGCAGGGTATAAACTTTCGAGAGCCGTGCCCGCGGTTATGGGCAGATGGGAATTTGTTAATTTCTGGTTGTAGATAACTTGACACCTGATCCGAATTAAAACGCATCAACCGCGTGTGTAGCCGTGATGGTCTATTCTCGGCGGTGTCCGGGAAGTGAACACGATTTCTGTGTTATGTTTGACGTAAGTAGGAGTTCAGGATCACCTCTTGATCATTGCTAGCTTCACGACCGTTCCTTTGCTTCTCTTCTCGCTCTTATTTGCGTTTGTTAGCCACCATACATTGCTTAGTCGCTGCTGCAACCTCACCACTTTACCCTTTTCTTACCCATTAAGCTTTGCTAGTCTTGATACCCATGGTAATGGGATTGCTGAGTCCTCGTGGCTCACAAATTACTACAACAAGAGTTGCAGGTACAGGTTATGCGATGATCATGACGCGAGAGCGATGTTTACTTGTTTTGGAGTTCTTCTTCTGCTTCTTCTTCGATCAGGGGATAGGTTCCAGGTCGGCAGCCTGGGCTAGCAGGGTGGATGTCATTTGAGCTTCTGTTTGTGGCTCATCCGTAGTCGGATGTTGTTCTCATGTATGTTATATTGTTGTATTCATGTGTCATTGGATGTATTGGATGTATCCCCACTATTATGTAATGTTGATGTAATGATATCCACCTTGCAAAAGCGTCTTCAAGATGCGCTTCTATCCTTGGTGGGACCTTCGAGTTCCTTTAGGATAGGGTCACATCTTGGGCGTGACAGGTAAGGCATTCATTATGCAAAGCAAGCATGTGGAGGAGACATTTCTTTTACTTACCCGAATTCGGAGCTCTACAAGGGCATTCGCAGATCTGCCACGCAGCATATCAGATGCCACGGAGTTCTACCGTGCCGAAGAGGGGAGCTCGACGGAGAAGCTGTTCTGGTCCCAGTATGCTGGAGCCGAACACCCAATGCCTCTGAGTGACCAACTTAAACAATTGGTTGAACTCCACAGGGTGGCCGAAGTGGCCATGAAGGACTTCATAGTCCGGAAGTGGCCTGGTGAGCCCCTGCCCGATAGCTACTTCGGCCTTATAAAGCGGATGGTAAATGCCTGTCCGCGGCTTGAAGTTATCAAGCAATCCGTTTGTATTGAGGGTGCCCGCCGGGCCTTTGCCCGTGCGAAAATGCATTGGGCCAAGCTGGATGCAGAGAAGCTGGTGAAGGATGGACCACCGGAGGGCAAGGCGCATCGCTACCCCGAGAAATATTATGATGGCGTTATGAAAGGCGCTCGTCTCGTGGCCGATGAATGTACGAAGGACACAATCTTTGATTGAATGTACTCATGTCGTCTTTGTAATATGAAAACAAATTTTTTTGCGCTATATGGCGCTTTGTTGCTTTAAAACATTACCTTCTGTGCGGCTGTTTATAAAATTCTGAAAGTAGGCCAGTCGTCGGCTTCCGCCCCCATGTAACTAGTACTGGGGTGTTCGTGGAAAACCCAAACACTCTTTATCCAAATTTTTGGTCCTCGAAGGAGGTGTTTGGCGCAGCGAACAAGGCAATCTATCGGTGTACTAGAGTAGGGGTACCCTAGTATCCCGAACTTGTGCACGGGCAGCTGCCGCACCCCGCGGCAAGGCTTGCCGGGCGACCGCCAAGGTCCTCCATGGTTCCTTTGGAGCCATTCAAGAACAAAGTATTCAGGCCAAGGAGACAAGGCCCCGGCAAGAGGAGCTTGCTGGGAAGGCCAACCAAGGCATCTCAAGGAACTTGCCGCGATGCGCCACGCGTCCCGGCAAGGCCTGGTGAGCGACAAGCTTCCGGGCGCGACAAGACAACGACCACGGCAAGGCGCTTGCCGCGACAAGCTACCACTCTGTACCCGCGCTCCAGCACATCCACCAACGTGTCGCCCTGGGGCCTTTCGGGCGCGCGTGGCAAGAGGCTGTGCAGCCAGTGGTGCGAGGTGGCAAGCGACGCTGACAAGATTGCCATCATGGCGAGCGGTGGCGTCCCTGACGGTCCCTTTCTGCACTGTTTGGGTGACGCAGACGGGCATTTAATGCCTTTGTCCCCTGCCGTCAGGGTTAGGTATGATACACTGTACAGGTAGTTGTACCAACCGCAACACTTTTCCATTTTTACCCTTGTCTGCGTTGCCACCTGTCGGTGACCCCTTGAGCATATAAAAGGAGGCCCATGCACAACGGAGGAGAGGTTCGGTTCGGTCCGAAGGCAGAAAAACACTCACACTTGGTCTCGTTAGCAGCGAGAGTGTACTGTAGCACTCCGCCCTCCCGAGCAAGAACTCAATACACTCAGACATGCAGCAGTAGGAGTGTTATCTCTCCGGAGAGCTCCGAAGCTGGGTAAACTACTCGTGTGCTTCGCCTCGATCCGCTCTTCGTGTGATCTCCGCCCCCCGCCGAACCGAAAGGGGCTCGGTCCACCGGTCCCATAGGTGTTCGCAGATCAGCTTCCCTGACATCTTTGGCGCGCCAGGTAGGGGGCGTCGAGGTTGTGTGAACCTGATCCGGCATTCACACGAGCTAGATCTTCATCTTCTTCATCGACATGCCACCGAAGAAGAAGGCTTCGGCGGCAGCTGCTCCGTCCACGTCGATCCCACCACCACCGGAGCAAACGGGTGGTGGGGTAGGCGCCAGCGGAAGAACGGACATCGACGAGGAAGCTCATGGTGCTGCCAGACCCAAGGACAAGGCCGCGCAGACCTCGGCGTCCGTACATGTACCGCGCCCATCTCAGGAGGCGCAGGACCGACAGCGTCATGGTATTCGCAGTGCCATACGTTTGTTGGACCAAGATCGAGCTGGTGGATCTCGGGGTGCTCAAGACCAGCATGCACGCCAACATGCCGGCACCAGCGAGGCACGGTCGCCTGGACAGGATACTGCTCCTTCTAACGTAGTTAGAAGTCCGAGCATATCCCGCTCCTCGCACCGTTCGCCAGTGCCGCCCAGCACTCCAGCGGAAGCTTTGGCGCGAGCTCAACTGCTCCTGGATTACCCTCCAACGGAAGACAAGATCGATCAATGGAGGGCCACCATTCAGAGTCTCATCGGCTTCGCCAACAGCGACACTCCGCGGCAGCCGAGTACATCGCTGCCGCGGCAGGACCGCCAGGCACGAGCCGGTGGCGACGAAACTGGGGGGGGGGGGTGCAACCACCATGCACTCTCCACCCCGAAGGCCAAGATCGCCGACTCGCCGGATCCACCTCGACAGCGACTCCACCGCATCATCGGATCCACGAGCTCGTCGCGATCAGCGCCAAGTTCTTCACGAACGACAGCAAGAAGACGCTCGTACTCGCATCGAGCGCCGAAGAGAAGCGCGGCGTCAATCAGACCAGCGCGCTGGGCCCTCTGTCGACATGCATGCGCCAGGGGAACCAGGCGACTTGCCGTACGTGGGAGGTTGCCCTGCATTCAATCGTGAGCTGCCGCAAGTCCAGTGGCCCAGCACGAAGAATTTCAAGCCAGACATACCAGAGAAGTACGACGGCAAGTCGCATCCGTCGGAGTTCCTCAGCATCTACACCATCACGGTACAAGCTGCTGGGGGGCGGGACGATAAGATCCTTGCCAACTACTTCCCGCTGGTGCTCAAGCCCAATGTCAGATCCTGGCTCATGCACTTGCCGGACAACTCCATATCCTCCTGGGCTGACCTGTGCCATCAGTTTGTCGGCGCCTTTACAGGCGGCCACAAGCCTCATGGCCAAGAGAGCGACCTTCATCTGCTCACCCAGAAGGAAGGAGAGCCCCTGCGCAAGTACATTCATAGATTCAGCCGCGTACAGCACAACATCCCAGATGTCCACCCTGCCGCGGTAATCAGCGCGTTCCATCAAAACGTGCAAAACCGCAGGATGCGGGAGGAGATGGCGATGTGCAAGATCAGAGACGTCAGTGAGCTGTATGCCCTGGCCGACAAGTGTGTGCGTGCTGAGGAAGGGAGGAAACTCCCCGGAGAGAATACAGGAGTAGGAGGATCTGATAGTGAGGATGCTGCCCCGACAAAGAAAAACCGGCGGCGGAACAACATGAAGAAGAAAGGCAAAGAGGTGCTAGTCGTTGAACAGTCCGGCAAGAAAGCCAAAGCTGGCAGCTCCGGCAAGGAGATTGCCGTAGGCACCAACCACCAGGCTGTGGCGGTCGCCGACAAGCAGGACGGCACCAACAAGTAGTACAAGATCCACCGCACCAAGGGCCATGACCTCCAGAGCTGCAAGAAAGTCGAGCAGCTTGTCGAGCAGCAAAAGGCGGAATACGAGCGATGCGACAAGGAGAAGGCCCAGGAAGGTGCTGGAGGAGCCGGCAAGAAACGCCCCGGCCGAGGAGGACGCCGTGGCAAGGCCAAGCAGCGGCAAGGAGACAGACCTCCCCGCGGCCGCGAGAAGGATGAAGATGACGAAGACGATGAAGATATGGATGATGACGAGACCGATGAGCATGAGTTCCAGAAAGCCACAGAGATCCTGTGCGTTGACGGCGGAGCTTCTCTGCATACTTCACACCGCCAGCTCAAGCAGTGGGTGCGGGAAGTCAATGCAGCAGAGCCACCCGTCGAGTCACGCAAGCCTCTGAAATGGTCCAGCACGCCTATCATCTTTGATATTGAGGACCACCCTGATTGCATAACTGCGATCGGGTGCTTGCCGATGTTGGTTTCACCAACTATCCGCAACCTCAAGGTCACTAAGATGCTAGTTGACGGTGGGGCCGGCTTGAACCCGATCTCCTCCGCGGTACTCCAGAAACTCCAGATCCCTGACAACGAGCTCGAAGAGACCGGCACATTCCAAGGAATCAATCCGGGAAGAAGAAAGCCGAAGGGAAAGATCACGTTGCCGGTGACATTTGGCAGCGAGTTAAACTTCAGGACTGAGAGGGTCACTTTTGACGTTGCTGACTTTCCATTGCCTTACAATGGGATACTCAGCCGTCCAGCACTCGCCAAGTTCATGGCAGCCTCTCACTATGCATACAACATGCTGAAGATGCCAGGCCCGATAAGTGTCATCTCTGTCCCTGGCGACAAGAAGGATGCTCTTATCTGCGCCGACAAGATCTACCGGGAAGCAGCAGCCGCAACAGATTGCAAGTCATTGCCGTTGAAGCTCCCGGGGCAAAGAAGAAGACCAAGTCCGGCAAGAGTTCTGATGCTCACTCTGGCAAGCGCACCTCTTTGGAGTGCTGTGCTACCATCGAGGACGCACCATCGAGCTCCACCGGCAAGTGTAAGAAGACAATGGTAGCAACACCAGAGACCAAGAAGGTGTCCGCCAAGGAGGACGGCACTGGTGGTACCTTCACCATCAGTGCCACTCTCGACCCTAAATAGGAAAGCGCGCTCGTTGCTTTCCTGCGGGTGAATGTCGACGTGTTTGCATGGCAACCGTCTGACATCCCCGGTGTTCCCAGGAAAGTAATCGAGAACCATCTTGCCGTCTGTCCTCATGCGCGGCCCGTCAAGCAGAAAGTCAGGAAACAGGCAGTGGAGCGCCAAGAATTCATCGCAGAAGAAATCAAGAAATTGGAAGCAGCAGGCCTTGTCAGAGGAGTGCTCCATCCTACGTGGTTGGCCAATCCTGTAGTCGTGCGCAAGGCGAATGGGAAATGGAGGCTTTGTATCGACTTTACCGATGTCAATAAAGCTCGTCCCAAAGACCCATTTCCCTTGCCGCGCATCGACCAGATTGTTGACTCCACGGCCGGATGTGACTTGCTTTCATTTCTTGATGCATACTCAGGATACCATCAGATCTTCATGGCAGAAGAGGATGAGGAGAAGACCGCATTCATCACCCCATGTGGCACATACTGTTTCGTACGGATGCCTTTCGGTTTAAAGAATGCTGGTTCAACATTTGCAAGGGTAGTCCATGACGCTTTTGAGCCGCAAATACACAGAAATGTGGAAGCCTACATGGATGACATAGTGGTCAAAAGCAAGGACAAAGCAACTCTGATTCAAGATTTAGACGAAACCTTTGCAAATCTGCGCAAGATCAACCTTAAGCTTAACCCCGAGAAGTGTGTGTTTGGAGTCCCCTCCGGCAAGCTTCTCGGGTTCTTCGTGTCTCAGCAGGGAATTGAAGCCAATCCCGACAAGATCAGGGCCATTGAGCAGATTGAAGCACCAAAGCGCGTCAAGGATGTACGAAGACTTGCCGGTTGCGTGGCTGCTCTCAGCAGGTTTATCTCTAGGTCCGCAGAGCGCGCCCTGCCATTTTTCAAAATATTGAAAAAGGCAGGTCTAATGAAATGGACTCCGGAGGCGGAGGCTGCGCTGCGGGACTTAAAGAGATACCTGTCCTCCACTCCAACACTTGTCGCACCTAAGCCACAAGAGAAGTTGCTGCTATATATAGCGGCAACCAATCAAGTGGTTAGTGCTGCGTTAGTAGCGGAGAGGGAGGCAGATGATGAGCCAGCAACCCCGGCAGATGCATCCAGCGACAAGCAGAGGACTTCACCGGCAAGCTCTGGTCCCGACAAAGATGGATCTGCGCAGGCGCATGAGAAGATGCAGAAGAGAATGGTGCAGCGCCCAGTTTACTTTGTCAGTTCCCTTCTGCAGGGTGCTAGGTCAAGGTACTCTGGTGTGCAGAAATTGCTTTTCGGCCTTCTCATGGCCTCGAGAAAGCTGCATCATTACTTTCAAGCACACGAGATCACATTCGTCACTCGTTTTCCGCTGAAGAGGATACTGCAGAATCCAGAAGCAACAGGCAGGATTGTCGAGTGGGCACTGGAACTGTCAAGCTTTGGCCTCAAGTTTGAGAGCACTTCAACTATCCAAAGCAGAGCATTAGTGGAGTTCATAGCAGAGTGGACGCCAACACCAGATGAAGAAATTCCAGAAACAAGCATCCTCGTCAAGGAAGCAAGCAAAGAATGGCTGATGTACTTTGATGGTGCCTTCTCGCTGCAAGGCGCCGGTGTGGGTGTGCTACTTGTTGCACCCACCGGAGAGCACCTCAAGTACGTAGTCCAGATGCACTTTCCCAAGGAGCAAGCAACGAACAATACCGCAGAGTATGAAGGTTTGCTTGCCGGTCTCAGGATCGCAGCAGACCTTGGGATCAAGAAGCTCATTGTCAGGGGTGACTCACAGCTTGTCATCCGCCAAGTGAACAAGAATTATCAGAGTCCGTTGATGGAAGCTTACGTTGATGAAGTGAGAAAGCTAGAAGAGCACTTTGACGACCTGCAGATGGAACATGCTCCGAGAGCTCAGAATGACATTGCCGATGGCCTGTCAAAGTGCGCAGCACTTAAGTTACCTGTGGAACCAGGGATCTTTGTGCTCAAGCTGACTCAACCGTCTGTAACGCCATCAACTGGACAGAGCAAGAAGAGGAAGTTGATTTCTGGTGACTATTTTCTGGCAGAGCTACCCGAAGCCGCCGCCAAGAAGGTCCTCAAGATCAACACCAAGGATGCTGAGGAGCAGTCTGCTCCGACAAGCCCTAGGGTTTGTTCCGTTGAAGCAGACGCTCCCGACAAGTTTTGCTCCGGCAAGCTTGTCGGGGAACGTGAAGCTCCGGCCGAGCCGCAGGTTCTCGCCGTAGAAGCGGATGTTCCCGCAGCAGCAGATGTGCCTTTAGTCCTTGTTGTCGAGCCGCAAGATCCAGCATGGGCACAATAGATTGTCCATTTCCTTCACACAGGAGTACTTCCCGAAGAACAAGAAGAAGCGGAAAGAGTAGCCCGGCAGTCAAGTATGTACCAGTTTGTCGACAACACACTGTACAGAAGAAGACTCAACGGCGTGAAATTGAAGTGCATTCACCGGGAAGACGGATAAAAGCTGTTGGTAGAGATACATGGAGGCATATGTGGTCACCACATTGGCGCAAGAGCACTTGCCGGCAAAGCGTTCCGGCAAGGTTTCTTTATGCCGACAGCCCTCCAGGATGCAACTGCACAAGTAACCAAGTGTGAAGCGTGCTAGTTCCATTCCAAGCAGATACACCAGCCAGCTCATGCTCTCCAGACGATTCCTTTATCCTGGCCATTTTCGGTCTGGGGGCTCGACATCCTCGGCCCCTTTCCCCGAGATGTCGGGGGCTTTGAGTACTTGTACATTGCAATCGACAAGTTCACAAAGTGGTCGGAAGTGGAAGCAGTGAGGAAGGTGACAGCACAGTCAGCAGTCAAGTTCTTCAGGTCGATTGTTTGCCGTTTCGGGATCCCTAACAGGATCATCACCGATAACGGCACGCAATTCACGAGCCGCACCTTCATGCAGTGCGTCCAAGATCTTGGCGCCAAGGTCTGCTTCACTTCTGTTGCTCATCCGAGAAGTAACGGTCAAGCGGAGAGGGCAAATGCTGAAGTGCTGCGCGGGCTCAAGACCAGGACTTTCGATAGGCTGCACAAGTGCGGAAAGAACTGGATTGAGGAGCTGCCGGTGGTTCTTTGGTCGATCAGGACGATGCCAAATCGAGCCACTGGCCAGACACCTTTCGCTCTAGTCTATGGAGCAGAGGCAGTTCTCCCCACGGAACTCGTATATGGGTCACCTCGAGTGCTCGCTTATGATGAGCTTGAGCAAGAGCAGCTGCGACAAGATGACGCGCTGCTCCTTGAGGAGGACCGTCTTCAGGCTGCTGTACGAGCTGCTCGATACCAGCAAGCTTTGCGCCGCTACCATAGCCGCAAAGTTAACGCCAGAAGTCTCGAGGAAGGCGACCTTGTTCTTCGGCGCGTTTAGTCCGCCAAGAATTCCAACAAGTTGACGCCAAAGTGGGAAGGCCCTTACCGGGTGAAACGAGTCACTAGGTCTGGCGCTGTCCGCCTTGAGACCAAAGATGGCATTCCGGTGAGCGACTCCTGGAACATTGAGCATCTTCGTAAGTTTTACCCGTAAGGCGCGGTTGCCGGAACCTGTTCCGGCAACCACCTTTTGTACAAGTCTTGCCGATGTTGCATGTAATCCTTTGTACAAAGCCGGGCGCAGACCCCGTGCATAAGTAAAGCTCGTGTGCTCCGCACATCTTGTCAATTTCATGCTTTTTATTTTCTTTTGCATGCATTATCTGACACTTTGTGCAGCACCTACCCCCGGTAAGCAATAACAAGCCGTAAGGCTTCATATCTTTATTTTCTCTTCTTTCTCTTTCTCAAGGAGAGGAAGGTTCCCTCGCCCACAAGTTTGCCGGGGGGAAAGGAGAAGATAATGGTGTGGACCAAGCGTCGTTTGAAGAAGTTTCACCTTACCAAGAAGCAAACGACAGAAAAGCTAAGTTGCTAAAGTTTGAGCAATTAGTTTTAAATTTTTAAGTTATCTTCCTCGAACGACCGTGCTTTGTATGGAAAACCTGTGCGCGGAGGAACCAACTCGTAGCTAGTTGCGCCCTTACTTTGTTTCGAGTCCGCTCAACAACTTAAGTGAGCTGCGACTAGTTGCGACAAGGTTTCTTGTCGGCAGCGGCACCGCCAGCAGGCTGCTGACGTCCCGCACTCAGCGCTCGCGGCAAAGGTGCCTGCGCCGACAAGTTCCCTAAAAGTGTAGGGCAAAAACATACAAAGGAAGGGATCAAGTAAAGGAAATAACATAGCAATCTCTACCCAAAATAGAGTTATATTACAAGATAACTTGTCGCAGCTCTAACAGATTGTTCTCATGACATGACCAGCAACGACAAAGAAAAAGAAAAGACGGGCGGCCTAATCTACGCGATCGCCCTCAACCCTCTTGATCTCGCTCACCTTGTCCACAATGGGTGCGACAAGGGCCTTGAGCGCTTCTAGATCAGCATCCGGCGGCAAGGACCTAAGGACGTTGGTGAGGTTGAGGCCTGGGTTGCGAAAGGCCACCTTCACCAGCACCTTCTGAAGAGCCCCCGCACAGATCCTGCGCGACTCGTCGGCCAGCTGCTTTGGGATCTTCTCCCGGAGTCGCTGGAGGGCCGTCGCCACGCCTTTGAAGAACAAGCTGAGCTTGGCGCTGGGTTGGAGGTGCTCATCGGAGGAATACCCAAAATCCTCCATCCCCAGCTGTGCCAACTCCCTGTCGATAGCTGCGGCAGCATCCACGAGACCCTCGGTCCAGTGCTCCATAGTCTCCCAGAAAGAGTCCTGGGCGGCAGCAGCACTCGCCAGCAGCGCCTCGTCGGCCTTGATCTTCTCCTTCAAGGCCACCTCCTGCTCCCTGGCACCGTCCAGCGTCTGAGTTAAAGTAACCAGCTTCAACTCAAGATCTGCATTGGAGTCCTTGGCGGCGCTAAGCTCTTTGCTCCTCTCAGCGAGACGACCCTACAGCTCGCCGTGGGCGGTGGCGACCTTCTCGCGCTCACGCTTGAGCGCAGCAAGCTCCTCGCCGCTCGCCTTAAGATCGGCCTCCAGCTGCGCCATCTTCGTCTCTAGCTCCTTCTTGGCGGCCTCGGCAGCTGCGGCAGCATCCTTTGCTCCTTGAGAGCCCCGCCAATTGCTTGCTCGCGCGCGGCAAGCTCCTCCTCATGGCTGTCAAGGTTGACCTTGCACTGCGCCAACTCGCCTTCCTGCGCAGACAGCTTCTCGGCAGCAAGCCGCTGCTGCTCTTCAACCTCAGCCTTCCCGAGGAGGAAGGCTTTCCGCTCCTCGGCGAGTTGCTCCCGCTCCTCTGCTAGGGATCGGAGAGCTTCCTGCCTGAGACCCCGGAGCTCCTCCGCGCGCTTCTCGATGTCCACTCCCGCCTTCGCGACAAGCGCTTCTCAGGATGCCAGCTTGGCCTGTCGGGCGCGGTAGAGCGACAACAACTTCCGCAGTAGCCGCTCCTCCTCAGGCTCGCCGCTGCTGCTGCTTGGCGCGTTGACCAGCGTCAGCCCAGCGGAGGCGAGCACCTCTCCATCCAAAATCTCTCCTTCGACCGGCGCCCTGGAGCTTGACGCCCAGGGGAGCTTGATGAAGATGCCATCGCCAGCCTTCAAGTAGGCGCCGGGCTAGGGCTCTTCGGAGCCTGGCGCTGCAGCAGCGGCGGAGGGATCGGCGGTCGGTGTAGTGCCTGACGCTCCCGCGGCCTCGGGGCCGTCAGTGCGATCGCCGGATCCCTCGCCAGCTTCTGCAGCGGCAGCTTTGGCGGCCTCTTCGCCGGTGGGATCATCAGCGCCGGCTTCTCCTTCAGTGGCAGCGACGTCGTCGTTGTTGCCGCGCGCGTTCTCCTCGCCGGCGACCTCGGTTTCCATCGGCTCCATGGCAGATGGATCTGACGACCGGAAAAGGGAGAGAAGTCAAGTGAATATTCAAACAGAAAATCAGAAGAAGAAGAACCCAAGGGGAGTTTTCAGGCAAGAAGATTACCTGCACTAGGATCTTCAGCCGTGGTCTCCGCCACCGAGGGGTCGTTGGTGCTGTCCCTTGCCGGAGAACGCTCCCTTGCCGGAGAATTCTCCCTTGCCGGAGAACGCTCCCTTGCCGGGGAATCCTCCCTTGGCGGTGTAGTCGAAGCAGATGGCATTTCGGGAGCGGCTTCCGGGCACTCCTAGTGAGGCTGCTCTGCTCCTACACAAAACAACAGTCAGATATCAGCAAAGAAAGAGTACCCATGCTCGCCTGACAGCAGGAAGTAAACTATATACTTATGCTGGGGGCTGCGCTGTGGGCTGCTTGGGGGAATAGTGACACGTCCCCTGCTGTCGCGGTGGGTTCGTCCTCGATGACAATCACCGGGACCTTGGCTCTCTTCGCCGCTCTCTGGGCCAGAGTCCTGAAAAGGAATGAGTTCGGAGTAAAGCAAATCAGAGACAAGACAAAACAACAAGAATTGAAGAACTACAAGTACAGCAAAGAATCTTACTCTTCTTCTTCCTCGTCGGAGTTGAGCGCGGAGAGATCGAAGTCCGGCTCGCCTCCGGTGCGACGAGGCAGAGGAGTAGGTTCCCTTGTCCGCTTGGCAGGAGCAGTAGCGGTGGACCGGGAAGACCCCGCTCCAGTTGCCGCAGCGGCGTGAGGCGCTCCCGCGGCAACAGTGCTTGCCGCGGTCGAGCGCGTCGCACGGTGCGGCGGCTGTTGACCCGTCTGCCGCCCCGCTACGTCCACAGCCTTGCGGAGACGCCTTCTTGGTGGAGCTGGGGACTCCGCTTGCGGCAAGCTGTCTGAAGGTTCGGGCCCGACAAGCTCTCCCTCAGCGGGCTCGCTCAACTCAGATTTAGGCCCGACAAGCTCTTCCTCACCGACAAGCTCCTCTCGCTCGGCAAGGCTTGCCGCCTCTGCTGCCTCTGCCTCCTCCACGGTGAATCCAAACTCGCCCGCGGCAGCTGCCGCCACCGCCTCTTCCAGACTAGTGGTGATGTGCTACATCTCCGCATCGGTGGTGTCGCGGGTGAGGTTCTTCTGTTCATCGGGGCGGACCGGCACTTCTACCAAGCTGTCAAAGAATTCCTACACAACGTCGTCTGCAGGCTCTTGCCAAGTTGGAACAATTCCATGCGAATCGCACAGCGGCATCATTGCACGGATGCGGTCGAGCGGGGAATTGTTGCACAGCGGAACGACACTCCTCGGCAGCATGAATGGATGTTGAGGATCGTGCTTGAACAGTTCCAGGAGCATCGCGTCGAGCTCCAAGACAGTGAAGTTGAAGTTGAGGCCTGGGCGCAGCCTCATGATATCCGCCGAGTTCTGGAACTCCCAGGCGGGTCTCCTCCTCTCCTGAAGGGGGGCGATGCGGCGGTGAAGGAAATCTGCGCCAACGGCGCCTACGTGAGCCCGGCAAGCCTGAGGCGTAAGATCCGGGTGACGGCAATCTTCAGCCTATCATCTTCCGGGGCCACGTTGCTCCAATCGTTGCCGTGTACTATTGGGGTTTGGCGCGGGCGGTAAATGGCTGCGGGCTCTCCTCGACGATCCAACACCACTCTGCTCTCCATTCTTCCCACTTGCTGCGGAGCTCTCCCTCCAGATAAGCGTCCTTCTTGCCGGTTCTCGAGATCCAAGCGATTCCGCCGGAAAGAGGCTCCCCTCTCTCAACTCAGGGCATAAAGAAGTGGCGGAAAAGAGCTACGTTTGGGTGGACTCCGACAAAGTTTTCGCAGAGATGTGCGAAAACTGCCATGGTCAGAACGGCGTTGGGGGTGAAGTCAAGGAGGCGGAACCCGTAGGTGTTCATGATGTCACAGAAGAATTCAGAGAAGGGCGGGCAGAGCCCGCAGTAGAAGAACAGCGCGAAGAAGGGATATCCGCTCGGAGCCAGTCCCGAAGCGGCAGCGGAGAGTACCTTCGTGCGCGGATGCGCTCGCGTCTCCGTCGACCAGAAGAGGTAGTAGTACTCCCTCAGCTCCTTCGCGTCAAGCTGAGGGGGGGAGATTGCCCGCTCCTTTCGTAGCGCCGCGAGCCGCTGCGCCTCGGATGACTTCACGCCCTTCCCCTTGTCGGCTTTCGGAGCCATGGCGGAGGTGGTGGGGGAGATCGACGGTGTTGGTGGTGTCGGTGGCAATGGGGGGCGGAGCGCTCCTCTTTTTCGGCTTTGAGAAGAAGGGGGGAAGCGGCGGAGATTTCCGAGATTGGAGTAGCAACCGGCGAGATGGGCGAACTGCCCCTGTTACCCCTGCTTATAAAGAGGGAGGGGGTGGACATTCCGCCTTTCCAAATAAAGAAACCACCCACGATCTCTCCCACGACGCCGCATTCGACGCGTGCCGTTGGGGGAGGGCGTGGTGGATACAGAGTAAGATACGGCGTAACCCAGGCCGTGCGTGCCCGTGCCCTGTTTTGGGCCTGGCCCAACAGCGCTCGGCACCGTGTGTGGCCCAGGCCCGGGGGCTCCTGTCGGTGTACTAGAGTAGGGGTACCCTAGTATCCCGAACTTGTGCACGGGCAGCTGCAGCACCCCGTGGCAAGGCTTGCCGGGCGACAGCCAAGGTCCTCCGTGGTTCCTTTGGAGCCATTCAAGAACAAAGTATTCAGGCCAAGGAGACAAGGCCCCGGCAAGAGGAGCTTGCCAGGAAGGCCAACCAAGGCATCTCAAGGAACTTGCCGCGATGCGCCACGCGTCCCGGCAAGGCCTGGTGAGCGACAAGCTTCCGGGCGCGACAAGACAACGACCGCAGCAAGGCGCTTGCCGTGACAAGCTACCACTCTGTACCCGCGCTCCAGCACATCCACCAACATGTTGCCCTGGGGCCTTTCGGGCGCGCGTGGCAAGAGGCTGTGCAGCCAGCGGTGCGAGGTGGCAAGAGACGCTGACAAGATTGCCATCGTGGCGAGCGGTGGCGTCCCTGACGGTCCCTTTCTGCACTGTTTGGGCGACGCAGACGGGCATTTAATGCCTTTGTCCCCTGCCATCAGGTTTAGGTATGATACACTATACAGGTAGTTGTACCAACCGCAACACTTTTCCATTTTTACCCTTGTCTACATTGCCACCTGTCGGTGACCCCTTGAGCATATAAAAGGAGGCCCATGCGCAACGGAGGAGGGGTTCGGTTCGGTCCGAAGGCAGAAAAACACTCACGCTCGGTCTCATTAGCAGCAAGAGTGTACTGTAGCACTCCGCGCTCCCGAGCAAGAACTCAATACACTCAGACATGCAGCAGTAGGAGTGTTATCTCTCCGGAGAGCTCTGAAGCTGGGTAAACTGCTTGTGTGCTTCGCTTCGATCCGCTCTTCGTGCGATCTCCGCCCCCCGCCGAACCGAAAGGGGCTCGGTCCGCCGGTCCCGTAGGTGTTCGCGGATCAGCTTCCCCGACACAATCAGACTATGCGGCTTTATAACTCTCACTTAGCCATAGAAGTCTACAATTTTAAATTTTGATGAAGCCCCTAGAATTCGGAAAGCCAAATTGGGGCGCTATACACGCCTAAATCGGACAAGGCCGATTCCTCGCCTAAAGCGGAAAAAATCTTTAAGGATTTAAGACTTCTCGAACAGCGACCAGCTCTCGCCGCATCATGATAGTCAGTTTTTGGCTTTCTCTACTGAGGTGCTCGTCCGGAAGAACCGTGACACAATCGCAGTAGTTCTCCGTGTGCTACCTTAGCCGATATAACGGAACGTAAGGTACCAAAACAAGGGAGCCGAGCAAACCCAACTATTGACCCAAGACATGATTCGGAGCCGATGCATATAATGCTATAAGTTCGGGGTGCCGCACTGTCGAAAGTGTTCGGACTTATCTTGCCATATTATGGGGCGCCATAAGAAGCCCCTGGCAAACTGAACGTACCAAAGTGTACGGATGCAATATTAAATAAACATTTTTAGGGAAAAATGTGAAGATAGGAATAATAAGCTGACGCTATATATTATTTCCTGTTGTTATTTAAATAATACGCCCAAGCGTATGTGTACAATTAATGTGTTAAGCAGATGCAAATAGGACTATTTGACATGTCCTATCCAAGGGTGGGCCACATGCGGGTATGTTAAACAGGTATAACGATCATTGACAGATACCACCTGGGTATTCCTGTTGTGCGCAAAGCCTTTTACCTCCTTGGTTTTCCCTCCTGTGATGAGTCCGATGATCTGGCTCTCTGAAGGGGATGCCTGAAAGTAGGGTCCTGAAAGAGAAAGAAGGTTATTTAAAGTATGCAGATCTTGTCGCGGTTGAACCGTACTATGGACCGCATCACCGTTGCGCCTCCGCCTATGCCCATGGTATTTTGAGTGCGTAATTGTGTACGCGCGGCACAAATGCTGCCTGGACGGGACTAGAGCAGAGGCCGGACTACTAGTCATGCTCTTAGCGTGCCTAGCGATCCTGTTGCAGAGTACTCCGGACTCGCTTGGCGGAATTCGGGGTTGTTGTCGCCGGATTGGCGGTCTGCCGGAGAAGGCTGCTTTGTACTTCTGCCGCGAGGACCACAGTGTGCTCTTCTGTACGGAGAGAGCGGTCTATGTTTCCATTGACTGTTATAACCCCGCGAGGTCCTAGCATCTTGAGCTTGAGGTATGCATAGTGTAGTACCGCATTGAATCGAGCGAATGCGGTTCGTCCAAGCAGTGCATGATAGCCACTACGGAAAGGGACGATATCAAAGATTAGCTCCTCGCTTCGAAAGTTATCCGGGGATCCAAAGACCACTTCCAGTGTTATGGAGCGCGTACAACGGGCCTCTACTCTTGGAATTACACCTTTGAAGGTGGTTTTGGTGGGCTTGATCCTTGAAGGATCGATGCCCATTTTGCGCATTGTGTCCTGATAAAGCAGGTTCAGGCTACTGCCACCGTCCATAAGGACTCGCATGAGGTGGAATCTGTCGATGATTGGGTCAAGGACCAATGCGGCTAAACCGCCGTGACAGATGCTGGTAGGGTGATCCCTATGATCAAAAGTGATCGGAGAGGCTGACCAACCCAATGTAAAAATTGCGAATTAAAATCTTGAAATCTCCTTCTAAAGCACAACTACGATAAGATTCTAACATCCTAAACCAAGCGTCTTTTAAATTCTCCTTGTCTTTGTTTGAAGTGGAGAACTTCAAAATCGGGAGACGAAGGTATAAAGACTGAGCTAGCCATAATGACAAGGTAAAAGAGCTAACACACGAGCAAACATAAAAGGCAAGCGAAAGAGAGAGGAAGAGATCGGGAAAGAGAGGGCGAATAAAACGGAAAGGGTGAAGTGGGGGAGAGGAAAACGAGAGGCAAATGGCAAATAATGTAAATGCAAGGGAGATGAGTTTGTGATGGGTACTTGGTATGTCTTGACTTGAGCGAAGACCTCACCGGCAACAGCACCAGAAATCCTTCTTGCTACGTCTTGAGCTTGCGTTGGTTTTCCTTGAAGAGGAAAGGGTGATGTAGCAATAGTAGCGTAAGTATTTCCCTCAGTTTTTGAGAACCAAGGTATCAATCCAGTAGGAGGCTCCTCAAAAGTCCCACGCACCTACACAAACAAACAAAGAACTCGCAACCAACGCAATAAAGGGGTTGTCAATCCCTTCACGGCCACTTGCGAAAGTGAGATGTAATAGAGATAGTATGATTAGATAAATATATTTTTTGGTATTTTATAATAAAGATGCAAATAAAAGTAAATTGGAAGCAAATATGATAAGAGAAAGACCCGAGGGCCATAGGTTTCACTAGTGGCTTCTCTCAAGATAGCATAAGTATTACGGTGGGTGAATAAATTACTGTCGAGCAATTGATAGAAAAGCGAATAATTATGAGATTATCTAGGCATGATCATGTATATAGGCATCACGTCTGCAACAAGTAGACCGACTCCTGCCTGCATCT
The DNA here is from genome assembly GCF_018294505.1 of Triticum aestivum. Taxonomy (NCBI): domain Eukaryota; kingdom Viridiplantae; phylum Streptophyta; class Magnoliopsida; order Poales; family Poaceae; genus Triticum; species Triticum aestivum. The sequence goes on along the minus strand of NC_057804.1, from coordinate 445,410,489 downwards.
ACTACTATTACTCCACACATCGACCGACCCCTGCCTGCATCTAGAGTATTAAGTTCATAAGAACAAAGTAACGCCTTAAGCAAGATGACATGATGTAGAGGGATAAACTCATGCAATATGATATAAACCCCATCTTTTTGTCCTCGATGGCAACAATACAATATGAGCCTTGCAACCCTTTCTGTCACTGGGTAAGGACACCGCAAGATTGAACCCAAAGCTAAGCACTTCTCCCATGGCAAGAAAGATCAATCCAGTAGGCCAAACCAAACTGATAATTTGAAGAGACTTGCAAAGATAACTCAATCATACATAAAAGAATTCAGAGGAGATTCAAATATTTGTCATAGATAAACTTGATCATAAACCCACAATTCATCGGAACTCAACAAACACATCGCAAAAAGAGTTTACATCGAATAGATCTCCACAAGAGAGGGGGATACCATTGTATTGAGATCCAAAAAGAGAGAAGAAGCCATCTAGCTAATAACTATGGACCCGAAGGTCTGTGGTAAACTACTCACAACTCATCGGAGGGGCTATGGTGTTGATGTAGAAGCCTCCATGGTCGATTCCCCCTCCGGCGGAGCGCCGGCGAAGGCTCCAAGATGGGATCTCACGGATACAGAAGGTTACGATGGTGGAAATTGTGTTTTATTGGCTCTCTGGATGTTTTCGGGGTACATAGGCTTATATAGGAGGAAGAAGTAAGTCGGTGGCCGCCCGACGGGCCCATGATACAGGGGGCGCGTCCTATAGGGGGGCGCACCCTACCCTCTCGTGGACGCCTCGGCTGCTTCTTGACTTGCACTCCAAGTCCTCTGGATCATGTTCGTTCCAAAATTCATGCTCCTGAAGGTTTCATTCCGTTTGGACTCCGTTTGATATTCCTTTTCTTCGAAATACTAAAATAGGCAAAAAATACAGCAATACGGGCTGGGCCTCCGGTTAGTAGGTTAGTCCAAAAAATGATATAAATGTGTAAAATAAAGCCCATAAACATCCAAAAGGGGTAATATAATAGCATGGAACAATAAAAAATTATAGATACGTTGGAGACGTATCAATACCCTACTACCTGCTTGATTGATCTTGATGATATGAGTATTACAAGAGTTGAACTACCACGAGATCGTAGAGGCTAAACCCTAGAAGCTAGCCTATGATAGGGATTGTTCTCGTCCTATGGACTAAACCCTCCGGTTTATATAGACACCGGAGGGGGATAGGGTTACACGGAGTCGGTTACAAAGAAGGAGATCTAACATCCGAATCGCCAAGCTTGTCTTCCACGCAAAGGAGAGTCCCATCCGGACACGGTACGAAGTATTGAGTCTTGTATCTTCACGGTCCAACAGTACGGACAAAGTATATAGTCCGGCTGTCCAAATACCCCCTTATCCAGGACTCCCTCAGTGGGCGCGAGCGATTTCGGGTGATAAGAGCGTGTTTTGAAATAGTGGGTGCGAGATATTTCGGGAGAGGAGAGCGTGTTTTGCTGACCATGGTTTATGAATTATTCGACACATGTCATTTCGGCCGAGGAGAAGGCGCGCTTGGATGAAGTTACGAACCTACCCTCGATGTACAACGGGCCAATCGATGCGTGTCCCACATAGGACGGTAATTTCACGTCTCCCATTTATTTTCTCGGGCGAATTCCACCGAGCAAAGGATGTTTAACGGTTCGTTCAAATTTTGGGAGAACGAGCATCCACGTCTACCTTACCAAGTCGATTCGAATCAAATTTTGAAATATTAGCTTGCCACTTCTTTTTTAGATGGAGAGATGATGCTCATGAGTAATGTGTTTTTACATGCTCATTGCTAGCGATTTACTATATGACAAATAGTTGACCCACTCAAAAACGCGAATAAAACCCAAAATGAAATATCTGGATTCAATGAAATAGCTCATTCACTAGGTCAAAATAGTGAACTAAATCCAAAATTGAACACCTCAATCGAGTAGCATGTTGTACAGTATTATAGTACTCCAGGAACATGTTGAAAGTAAAATTAATGAACTTGTTTGATATACGCATATATCCGTTCATGTGTGGATTGCAGAAAACATGTTCTCCAATTTAAATATTTGAATGCAAGTTTATATCGAAACATGGTTTATATCAGTCTTTGATGCATAAAATGCGACCTCCTCCTCTCCCGGACTCCTGCTCTCTCTCTCTCTCTCTCTCTCTCTCTCTCTCTCCGACAATCTTCAATTCTATCGCACGCATCTGACACACAAACCTTGTTGGTCCCTCTCCCTTTCTCTCCATCTCTCTCTCTTTTTGTGTGTCTGGGGGGGTCTTTCTAGTTCGCATGCATATATACTCCATCTATAGGTCTCTCTCGCACACTATGTATGACACTCTAGCTAGTCCAAGCTAGATATCTTGGGTGCACTCATCGTACACACACAAATTCTTTCGCTCATTGCCCGTAACTCTCTCATGCACCACTCTGTCGTCTCGGAGCTCTTACCCCTCTCTCTCAAACTCTCCATCTACCCGGGTCACACATACACCTGCATATCTCACTCGCACTCGATAGGCCCATCTAAAACTCTATCTCTCTCCCTCGTTCTCTCTCCATCTCACGCACGCACACACACAATCTCATACCTAGCTAGCCAAGTATGATGGTCTCTCACTCAATTGTAGGAACGCAGTCCCCCCTATATGTATATGACTAGCTAATCTTAGTCTCCATCACAAACATGTGCATGGTCTATCTCGATTTTTCTCGGGGAATCTTTCTATCGCGCACGCACCTCCCTTGATCTCCCACCCATATAGTCCCCTCACGATCTCGAGGGGATCTCTCTATCACAAACACACCCTCTCTCCCTCCCCATGCGTCCATGTCCTCCATGCGTCCCTCTCGACCTTTGTTCCTTGTTGGCCAGACCTCTATTGGACATGTGCTACAGGGGTGTCTCTCTCCATTGCAAACAATCACACACTAGCTATCTTCGTGTATCTCCTCGCCTCGCTTTTCTATCTCGGAGATGCATGCGTGATATGTTCGCATAAGAAATGAAAAAACACATACTCTCTCTAATTTATCGTTTGTTGTCACTTTCTCTTTCACACACATACTCTTTTTGCACACTTACCGGTTCTCCTTCACGTGCACTTGATCTGTCTCGACTTAGGCACTCTCCTCGGTCCATAGCATATAGATTTATTGAAAAGTCAAACATCACAAAGTTTGACCATGTACGTGGAGAAAAACAATTACATCTAGAATGGCAAACATATACCAATAGATTCACCATGAGATGTAGTTTTGTATGATGTATCTTTGGTATTGTAGATATAAATAACATTTGCTAAACCTGATCAAAGTTTCCAAAGTTTGACTTCTAAAAAATTTACATGCACTGCATTATCGAGTGGATGGAATATCTCTTTCCCCCTCTCGGCTATCTGACACACCACTCAGCCTTATCGGGGCTCCTCAATCTCTCTCAATTTTTATTGGTCAGTTTGGTTCGTGACCTGACCCTCATACCTTGATGGCCAGTATTGCCTTGTGTGGACGTGAGATGTAAAATATTTCTGCCTGGCCATGCTTGTGTGGTGCTGAAGCGTTTGGTTCATGCCTGGGCCAGGCAAAGCATCAACGTCCCATCAATCAGTCCATGCAGCAATTGTTTAATGCTAATATCCATCCAGGCTGCTGTTAGCCTCGTGGCCGCACGACCAGGCACGGCCAGACATTCGAAATCAGTCGCTTGGGCCAGGCTACTTGCAGTATCTGGAGTCCAGCCAGGCTAATTAAAGTGCAAGGGAATCCAGGACAAGCGGGCTTTCTTTTTCACAGAGTAGCAACGAAACAAGCATGCATGAAATCCAGGCACAACCCCAGTCCAGGCAAAAAGATGCTCATGACGCAAACCAAACTGACCTTATATCCCCCTGGTTCACACATACACATGTCTCGCTCACGCTATACATATAGACCCATCCAACACTCTCCGCCCTTGTTCTCTCTCCATGTGACACGCACCCCCCTAAGTACCATAATTCCTCACTCCATCATAGGCGCAAGCACTCTCCCCCTCCTAACTATGATTATCACTCACTAGCCATCAGGAACACACATATTGTCTCCTTCCATCCATACGTCTATTTCGATATCTCTCGGGGCATCTTCTATCGCGCACACACCTTGTCACTCGATCTCCCACCCATGTAGTTCCATCACGATCTCCAGGGGATCTCTCTATGACAAACATACACTTTCTCCTCCCCATGTCTGCATTTTCTCCGTACGTCAGTCTCGACTTCTCTCCCTTATTTGTCAGACCCTTCTTGGCCACGTGATAGGGGTCTTGCTCTCTCGGTTCCAAACAACCACACACTATCTCCTCACCTTGCCTCCGTTGTCGAAGATGCATGTGTGATATGTTTGCATAAGACACGCATGCTTTTTCTCTACTTTTATCGTGTGTTGTCCATGTCCCTTTCACACACGCACACACACTTTTCTCTCTCTCTCTCTCTCTCTCTCTCTCTCTCTCTCGTTAGGGACTTTGTCACGTCCATAAGCATATGGATGTTTGGAAAAGTCAAAGCTCAGAAAAGTTTGACCAGGTATATGTGGAGGAAAACATTTAAATCTGAAACGATCATTAGATTCATCACAACATGTACTTACTTCATACTATCATTTATCTTTGGTATTGTAGATATAAGAAATTTCTTTATAAACTTGGTCAAAGTTTCAAAAGTTTCACTTTAAAAAAATGTTGGAACTACATTATCGAACGGAGGGAGTAGCTCTTTCTCTCTCTCTCTCTCTCTCTCTGCTATCTCTCACGGGCCTCCCCTCTCACTCGAACTCTCTATACCGATGGATTATACTCTCACTGTGTCAGCGTATAGCTCCGTATATTGTTTAGTTGACCGGTCAACCAATCCACATGCTGCCTTGTCAGCTCGTGTTCTGTATCTTCGTGTGCTGGCCTATGTGGCAGTGGGTGAAAATAAATAAACTAGAGGCCCATCTGACACGCGGTGAAGTAAACAAAGTTGAAACCACTCGGGGTAGCACCCGCACGCTAGTAAATTGAGGGCGCATTGAGGATAAACTTCTTGCGCGCGAAGGACGCACTCGCGCACAATTCACCACTGCGTGGCGGCATGCATAGAAGGACGCACTCGCGCACACCCAGCACACAACACACACCAGCACACGTGTACACCGGCGTCGCCGCCGGTTGATATGGACGGCGAGGCAGCCAACAAGCGGAGGCGGCTCGAGCCAAAACCGCATCCGGCGAGCCTGGACTTCATCAGCAGCCTCCCCGATGACATGCTGCTCATCATCATCGGCCTCCTCCCCACTAAATCTGTCGTGCGGACCGCCGTGCTCTCCCGGCGGTGCCACCCCCTATGGCGCTGCGTCCCCCTCAATCTCACCGTCAACAACTGCCTCTGCGATGGGGATTGCAAACGCATGGCCGCAGTCTCCAAGATCCTTTCATCGCACCACTACTAGGGAAAAGCCTATACACAAAATCTTACCAGCAGCGCTCCTCAAAACAAGACGCTACTGCTATTTAGCAGCAGCGCGTGATAGCAAAACGCGATGCTGAAAGGAAAATAACAGTAGCGCGTGCGCACCAAACCACGCTACTGCTCTAATTGCCTGACCTCGCCATCCAGCTAGTTATAGCAGTAGCGCCCTATATAGAAGTTAGCAGCAGTGCCCTTCTAAGAAAATCACTACTGCTAAGATCAGCCCACAAGTTTAGTCCCACCTCGCTCCGCAAACAGGGTGTTTACCGCCTTAAATATGTTACTTTTGAAACTATCACAACCAGTTGGTCTTCACTGAACTCTATGTGTAGAATTTGTGGCCGCAATATGAGTCCTCTCCGAGTCCTCTCCGGTTCCTATCGGAGAGGACTTATATTGACAATTCAGATTGTACACAAAAAGATCATTGATGGCCAATGTATTTTTGCATTGACGTATTTGTGTATACTTACACTTAGCAGTAGTGCTTTTAACTGCAAAGCGCTACTGGTAGTCCAACTTAGCAGTAGTGCGCAACAATGCACAGTGCTACTGCTATTCAGATTAGTTGTAGCGCATTTTGGCAAACGTGCTTCAACTAACCCTACCTTATCCCCACGCATGCAACCGACCCTCTCTCTCACTCACACTCTCCCCCTCTCAGTCACTCTTGCCCGTGCGCCGATAACCGTCATCGTGCGTCGTCGCCGCTGCCGCCTTCGTCCGTCCGCCGGCGAGGTACTCCCCTCCTTCCGTCCCTCCTCCCTCCTCCTCGCACCGCGCCCTCCTCCCTCCTCCTACGGCCGCCCCTCCTCCCTCCTCCGCCGGCAGCCCTCCTCCCACCGCCCTCGACCTCACCGCCGCCACTCGAGCCCACCCAGCACCGCCGTCTCCCGATCCCGATCCCGCCCTCGCCGCCCTACCTCTCCGTCGCCCCCCCACCCCCTTTCTCTCTGTTTAGTTAGTACTAGATGTTGTTTAGTAGTAGTAGATGTTAATTTAGGGTTCACAGATAATGATTTTTAGTAGTAGTAGATGTTAATTAGTAGTAGTGATGGTACTAGTTAACTAGGGCAGTATGATTAATAGTAGTTGTAGTTGAACTACTTTAGTTGTAGTTGAACTAGATTAGTAAGTAAATTAATAAACTAGTTGAACTAGTTGAATTAATAGAACTAATGTATTTTTAGTAAGATAATTAATATAACTAGTTCAACTACTTTATTTTTAGAAAGAACTAGTTTTTTTTCTATTTATAGTAAGTTTATATTTAGTAAGAACTAGTTGAATTAATAAAACTAGTTGAACATGTCATATTTGTTGTTATTTTTTTAGTTTAAGCAATTATTCGGGATGTATTAGTGATAACTTATACGGTTTTTGCTTTTGCAGAAATCAAGGAGCCCCTCCATCATCCCTGTCGTCGTCCCCGTCACCGACCCCCTCCGACATCAAGGTGAGACCAGCCAAATATCCATGTATATCTTGTGTTGCTCAAATAGGATATGTGGTTGCCCAAGTGGCCGTTCATGTTCAGTTTACACCTCCGAGTGGCCTATGTTTTGCCGGAGTGTTGATTAATTTCTGTTCTGGCAAATTTCAGGCGCTCGATATGTCCTTTTTTAGCAAATGTCATGCCAGATTTTTCCGTGAATTCTGGCATGACTTGTGCTAGAATATGTAGGAAATATCGAGTGGCCTGGATTTTCTCGAAAAATAATGATCTAATTTAGGTTTTTTAGTACATATATTTAATTATACAAGTTTAATCTTCGAATTATGAACGTAGGAAATGTCGTACTCGGATGACGACAGTCTCCCGGGGGAGTGCAGTTGGTGCCACGACGATCGAGGTATGTGCGACAGGTTCGTTGAGCTGGACGAAGATCGGCGCTTCAGCATTAAGCCCGAGGAGACCTTCGATGTTGAAAAGATACACAACAACGACAAGTGTTTTTTCGTAATTAAGCATGAATTCAACTATTTCAACGTCTAATTTTCATCTTTTACAATTCGACTAGCTTATCCCATGCCATCCAAGACGCTTTGTCTTGGAGAGGATGGGTTTTGAAGACCATGAAAATTTTGAAACAAAGAAAATACACCTAAGGACCCATCATGATATGGATTTTGAAGTAAATTTGTGCAATGCTCAGAGCGTAACCCATTTTGGTTGCCAAAATTGGGAAGCACTTTGCAAAATGTATGGTTTTATGAGGGTATGATTGTCACCATGGATCTTGGTGATCCTGACATCGAGCAAGACAATATGGACATTTGGGTCCTTGTTGATACGCTTCCGATTGTACCGCTATATGAGTTTCTCAAACATAGTTATTAACTAATTTATATTGTTTATTTCAAAATAGTTGACAGCTTATTTCCATTGACAGCTTATTTTGATTCTTCAAAGACTGTGCGGAAGATGGTAGACAAAACCCACTACACCGATGGCTCCGAATTAACTTATAAGGAGAAAAATCATCTGATCGCATTTTGTACTCTTCTTGAGGATTACAATAACTATTATCGAACTCCTCCAAATTATGGTGAATACGTGCCACTAGTGCACGTGTTGAACCACAGTAACTTCTCTGGAGATACCCTGGTAAGATTTTTTACTATTACGACATCCGTGCATCTTTTGCATACTTCTAAAACTAGTACATCATTGCTAACTACGAAGTTATTACTATGTTTTTGAATAGAAACTCCCGATGGATTGTGTGCCTCATCTGATGTATCTGAATGGTTGCCTTACAGTTCTGAACATACTGCCAGGCAAATCTAGGGAGCTCACCTGTGCATATCGGATTTCTAAAACCGGTGAACACACGTTCATCAAAGAATGGAAAAAATGTTTGGACATTCGCAAGGAGGTTCTTGGAAGTAACATTCAGCGAAAGGCAAGAATTGGAGACAAGCTAATCTCCATTCTCCATAATGGAGAGTCAGGGGCTATCTTGTTTTTTGCTATTTTACCTTAGAAAATGTAGTAGGTCTTAATCGAATGTAGTAGGTCCTATGAGGTACAATATGTTTATTATGTGGTAATGTGTTAGAGTTGATAATGAGGAGTACTTGTGATTACGACTAGTGACCAATTTGTTATGTGATGTCATTGATGAAAACGATGTCTTGAGGAGGTGTTATAAGACAATGATGTATTATGATGATAAGTTGTTAATGATATGATGATGATGATGATATTATTATATCATTGGGTGAAAGAACCGCGGATTAGTTTCAAGTGGATGGACATCCACTTGAAACTAGTCCACGGTTCTTTCACCCCGTGATGTAATAACTCATTATGATGTAAAAGCAATCTCTAAATTCCTGTTGTATGAAAACTTGTGTAAAGGTGTATGAATACAACATGAAATAAAAAAGAAATAAAATACTAAATAATAGTAGTAGCGCGGGCAAGGAGAAGCGCTACTACTAATTACCAGTAGCGCTCCTCTGGAGAAGCGCTACTAGTAAGTCAATTTAGCAGTAGCGTGGGTCTAGGCATGCTACTGCTAAGCTTTAGCTGTAGCGCCTTATCAGTAGCGCTCCTGCCCGCGCTACTGATAGGCCTAAAACCCGTGCTGCTGCTAGGCTTTTCCCTAGTAGTGCACCCTGGGCCAGCCAGACGCCTTGACATCCGCATGTTCAGTACCAACTGCAAGGTCCAACCCAAGTTCGACAAGTGGTTCTTATCCCCCGCCCTAGATCAGCTCGAGGAGGTTAGCTTTGAAGCTAGACGATGTCGCTCTCTGAGGCCGTCCATGCTCTGCCTCACGCCAACGCTGCGCCGCGCCAGCTTCAGCTCCTGCTATCTTCCCCAGATTAATGTCGTGCCTGCCCTTCTTCTCCCTTAACTCAAGCAGCTTGACCTCTTCGATGTTGTCATCTCGAAGAAGGCTATGGAGCACCTGCCCCGCAGCTGTACTGCGCTCGAGTACCTTCGTCTTGAGAAGATACACGGGTTCATTAGCCTCCACATCGCCTCGAGGAATCTCCGATGGACTTATGTGTCTTGCTGGCCCCGCAACAAGACATCAATTGGGAAGAGATCACTCTAGCTATTCCAGGTTATGGTCACTGAGAATGCGCCTTTCCTTGAGAGATTGCTTGTATCAGATCTAGAAGGTCCAACAAAAATTAGGGTCATTGATGCGCCAAAATTGACAGCATTGGTGTACTCGTCTGCCAAATTCTCCAAACTCTTTATTGGATCTGTAATCGTTCAGGTACAACACTCATCTTCTTCTCCATCTTCTTGAAATTCACATTTTTAAATTTCTTCTTGATGTATTTACGACCGTCTTCCAGAAAATGATTCCCACAAGCTTGACCCAGTCCATGCGCACAGTGAAGATCTTAGCACTAAAATCTGTCGGCCCCAATCTGGATCAAGTTGTTGGATTCCTTACATGCTTTCTGTGCACGGAGAAGCTACTCATCGAGGTGAAACTTCTTTCCTATAAGTAAACGGTAATCACAACGTAGCTCAATTTTTTTCGTAATTTTCCCAAATTACGATGACAAGTGTAGTGTTCAAAACTGCATCTACGCACTGCACCGAAAGAAATGTTTTTAGTATTTTTTCTCACGTGATCACCTGCATCATTTTTATGTTGTACTACTATAGTAGCCTAGGCTAGTCATAGTGGAAAGTAACTTAGACTACTCCAGTAACTCTATGGTTACCCTAAGAGCAAGTACTACCTCCGTCCTGGTTTACTCTTCCAATTTTGTAGTATCAAAATTTGACCATAGATTTAACTGGAAAAATGTTAATGCATGTCACTAAGAACTATATCGTTGGATTCGTATTTGAACATAATTTCAAATGGTGTAATTTTTAGTGACATGCATTGGCATTTTCTTAGGTAAATCTATGGTTAAAATTTTATACTAAATATGAGGTAGTATTCCCTTCGTCCCAAAATTCTTGTCTTACATTTGTTTAGATACGGATGTATCTAATACTAAAATGTAACTAGATACATCCGTATCTAGACAAATTTAAGACAATAATTTTGGGATGGAGGGAGTACAGAAGTGGGCTATGTAGGCCAAAACATGTGCCAAATTCACTTGTGATGCATTTGGCATCAATGCCCCTCCATTGCTCACCTGGTGTCCCAATCTGGATCACCTACTTTGCTCCGGTGCCAAATTAACTCACGCAATGAAAAAACACTATGTGGGAGAGAGAGAGTACTGAGGCAATAAAAAAACACTTGTTTGGGAGAGTGAGAGGCTAGTGTAGTTGGTTTGATTGATTTGTTTATACATGTGGGTCTGTGTTCACAACGGTGCCAACTCTCTCACATCGCGAGAGCGGTGCCAAAATCTTTTGATTTGACATCGATGCGTATTATGTGGCATACTTTTGCGAAATATGGCATCGGCCACATAGTGGAAGGCAAAAAAATGCCCAAGCTCTTCACGTGCTCCTAGTTAAATGAGAGGAAACAGAGACAGAGAGAGAGAGAGAGAGAGTGAAACAATATCACTAGCCAACCAACCCTATCAGATGAGCGAATGATATTGGTACCTCTTGATGACAAGGCAATCTTATGCAGCCAGCTGCTCTAATATGTTCTCTTCTTTTGCAGATAAAAAAGACCCGAAAGTGAAAAATGTGCTGCACTATAACAATCTCATCAAATGCCTTGATATCCATCTTACAGAAATTGATTTGATCGACTACTGAGGCAGCACATCTGAGATTAAATTGGCCAGGTTCTTTGTTCTGGAGGCAAGTGTGCTCAAGGTAATGAGGTTTGGCGTTCTCTGGCGCAACAATGAATGGCGTGCTGATCACCGCAAGCGTCTAAGCCTAAATGACAAAGTCTCCGCAGAAGCTGAATTTGTTTTTGAAACATCAAGTGGCCAGAGACTCGAAAACTTATTTGCCCATTAGTGACTTGTCAGGGCGGTGGATTTTTGTTTGTACGATAATGCTGCATCCACCTAAAGTAACGAAAGTTCTTACGTACACTTCCTAGTAATTCCCTCTTCATAGGTGCAGCATTACTCCTAACATTTGTAATATCAGTTTGAAACTTGTAATATTGCCGTGTTCTATTCATGCGTTTTCAAAATCCTACGAATCAAACAGGTCCTGAGTTGGTGATGATGTTGTGCCTCCCATCTTTCACCAATAGCAGTCGGATCTAGATCTGACGCATACAAACCAAGCTTCTCCATTTTTGCAAAAAGATGCCCGCACTTGTTCCCTATTTACAAACAACTCCTTGTCTCTCACAATCAGCCTTATCTCCTCCCCACCACATATAGAAGGCCGTGGAAAAATCTGGCGCGATGGTCGCTGCCGGAGCCGTCCACCCCCAATCTTGGTGTTCTGTGCAATGCACGGGCATCTACGCACGGGAAATTATGTCGAACAGGGCTAGTTGTAAGCAGGTAGCTCTACAACCATGATGATAGTGACTGCAGACGGTGAGGATGACTATGGTATGCTGAACATGGCACCTATACTCAGGTGTCATCTCCGGCGCAGGGTCTTGTCACTTCACTGTGAGGAGCAGCACGTAATAATTTGACCAACGGGTAGTACAGTGCTAGTACTCCTACTACTACATTGGTAGTACTACTACTAGTACTAGTAGCACCACCGTCTGGATTTAGGAGTACTACCACATCCATTTGGATTTTAGTATTTGACTAGCAATATCTAGTAATGCATGTCACAAAAAATGTACTACTCCCTCTGTAAATAAATACATGGTGTTTTATTCCTATCGGCGAGAGAACTTAATGTTTTTTGCTAACTAGTGTACTAATAGGATTACATGCAATGAACTAAACACTGCATGTCATGTTTGGTCGTCTCAAGTCATTGAAAGCATGCACAGCCCACATCTCTCATTGGTTGATATGTCACGAAATAAGAAACAAGGAGGGAGTTAATGCACCGCGCCTGAGTGTTTTGGGATTATTTGGTTTTCGTAAGGTGACTTACACAACATTTTTGTTTACATGCATTAACATTTTATTAGTTAAATCAAAGGTCAAAACTTGGCCCAAAATGCAAAGGGGACCAATAAACCAGTAAACATCAAACTTCTCTCGTTTGGCCCCAACTAGAGGTCCGGTGAGATGACTATACTGCACCGGCACAGAGGGGGACGCAGCTTCATTGACTTACGGTAACTGCCTTTGGGTGAATGACATGTGGGCCCAGGGGGTGGCTGGCCCACCTATCATACAGCCAAAGGCAGGTGCAGTAGAGGGCCGAGGAGTAGTACGAAATCCTACGCACCTACGCACGCTAACTAAGGGCAAGAGTGATCACTCAAATCGCAAGATCAGTTGACTAGAAGCTAAGCTGGACCCATGGATGCGATGAGCGCGGGCATCAGCCGGCTGTGCTAGATGGTTCACGATGCCGGCCTGCAGCCCGGCACCGAGGAACGTCTCCAGGTAGTATTTCTTGAGGCCGCCAGGGCGGGGCCGCATGGACGACAGCTTCGTCTCCTTGTTCGACGAGGTCCTCATCGATTTCCTCGACAAGTTCACCGTCGTCAATAAGCTCGCGGACGACTTTGACGTAAGCCTCCAGCCGACGCGCCCAGGCTCTGCGATGCCCGCCACCCTCAACGGCCACTATGGTGACAACCTCTTTGACGCACTGGTGGCCCTGCGACTGCCCGCCGTCGCACCGGAGAATGTCCACCTCGAGGTCGTGCTCGCCGCACAGCGCCTAGCGCAGCAAGACACCATCGACATAATCACCCACGTCTATGCGCAAATCGTCCACAAGGACTACTACATGCAAGAGGAGGACGATAGGATGCTGGCCTTCTTAGACCACAGGGCAACCTTGGACGGCACTGTTCAGAAGCACGTTGAGCTCGCCGCCAACACCGCTGCTCCTCACATGTCGGTTGGTGACCCGGCGCACTAGGGCGTGAGGATGTCGTTGATGGATTCGTATGTATTTTTATCTTTCCGTCAAATCCATGTAGTAGTATATGATAAACGGTAATTATCTTACCTTTCGCATCAACTTAATAATTTTCGTACGTACTCCATGCATGAACGACGCCAGAACCAAACTTCTCATTACTCTAGGCAAAATTGTTATTTTCTATCTATCGGTCGCGCCATGGAGCAGAACCGAATTTTACAAGTTACGAGTTCAAAAGGAAAAGCCTGTCGTGTTCGCGTCGCACCCCCACAGGGTTGGTCCGGCACGCCGCTCAAGCAGGAATGCGTGCGGTGTTGCATTTTCACTTACAAGTGGGACCACAGTTGAGCAAACTGACTATCAGCAAACCCCCACCCCACCTACCGCGCGATGGCTGAGAAAATAGGAGGGAGAAGAGATGGTTGTAGCACGGACTCCAAGAAAATTGGTGTCGGATGGGACTCGTGTGGGTGGCGTGTGTCGTACTGCTAGACGTGAATGCTAGTTATGGCCCATGCCACCCCACTATATCGAGCCTATATCGAGGTACGTAGAACAAATTTCCTGCAGTCCGTACTCAGCCCTCCTCTATCTCTCTTCTCAGCCAGCCAGCGGACGCGCGGAGCCCATCGTCTGTTTGCTCACATGCGGTCCCACATGTCAGTGAAAACGCAAGCGGACCGACTGAACATGCACATCTTTCACCTCGATGTGCTAGTGATGAAAAACAAATCCAAGAAAGATCTTTGGTGGCCGCTTTTGGAGTTACTCAAGAGTAGTAAGATTATATTTACATTTTAACCCAAGATGCACATCTCGTGGCTTCAACTACCACTCTATTTGCTTTCATGACACGACCTGGATGCTGGATGTCCCATGTGTCGGCAGAAGGAGGAAGAACCCGACCAAATCTTCGATTGTGCTTTCGGATTAGACTAGTTGTGCTAACTTAAAAATTTTATTGTGTACTCCCTCCATTCCAAAATACTTGACTTCCATTTGTCCAAAAATGGATGTACCTATATACTAAAACATGTCTAGATACATATATATTTTGACAAATAGAAGGCATGTATTGTGCAACGGAGGGAGTAGAATGGATGCAAGTTTCTGTATTGGGAAGAAGAGTACATCCATATATTGATAGAGCGCAATTTAGTAGATGTTCTATCACTTTTAGCTAGCACAGAGGCTAGAGATGAGATTAGTGCACTTGTTGATACTCCTACTAGAAGATAGGCTAGACATGAGACTAGATGCGAGGAAGCAATGTCTACTTCTTTACACTCGAAGAAGAAAGAAGCACGCCAGATCGAGCCTCCGCAGTCAACAATGAATGCATCGAGAAGGCACTAATCCAACTTACAAGAGTAGTAAAATGTATTCTTGTGGTTCTTGTTTTCTTGGGTCTTGCTTTTTTAGTCAAAATTATCGTTGGAGTTTGTGCAAAATGGAGGTCCGTTTGGGGTCGTGCGTTGGAGTTGGCCTTACAAGTGGGACTGCAGTTAAGGAAACCGACTATCGGCAAACCCCCACCTTGCCGGCCGTGCGATGGCTGAGTTAGAGAAACGATGAGGTTGAAGAGATTGCTCTAGCACGGACTCCAAGAAATATGGTGTCAGATGGAAGTTGTGCTGGTGGCATGTGCCTTACTCCTGGACGTGAATGCTTGTTCTGGCCCATGCCACCCTACTACTCCTACTACTTACTATATAGTACTAGTATCGAGGATTCGAGGTGCTGGTTACGTAGTACAATATGGCTACAGTAAAAACACCCGCACGACGCGCGAAGCATGTGAAGCTAGTACAAATAGTGTACTACTATTGTTGATTGGCCTCATCCGATAACCTGTTGCAATGCACATACAATTATGTATTCGGAAAATATTTTTTTGCCTCGTCGCACCACTCACTCAGAGAAGCGACTCGAAAGCCATTCATAAATTTAGTAAGTTTATCACAGGCATATCATTTTATTACATACACCAGGTCATCAACCCACATCGACAACGAGGATACATTATAAATACTAAACTTTCACCACACAACAAATAACAAGCAATGAAATGAACTTCAACTCAACCATTCCTCGGTGTTGGAAATGCTTGCTTTGAACCACAAGTGATTCTCTGGGACGGGCCATCCATTATCGATCTAGAGACCAACGCAAGACTGATCATCCAGGCTGAAGCGGCCTACTATATCAGTACCAGGGTAGGGAACCACCCAAATGTCCGAGGTATAGACACAACTGCTTCTCATAAATGGTAGTAACGTTGTGTCAACAACAGTTGGATCGCCTTTCACCATCATTGGATAGTTTTGTCCAAGGAAGAGCGAGTTTTCTCCAAGACTATCAATTCTGTACCAGGGAGAAGGAGTTGGCGCTAGCTCACTAGTATCCATCCCGAATACCATGCAACGGGTGTTGGAATAGGTCCGGAGAGTGCGACCATGGGAGACTACTCCTGCTTCCTTAGCAGCAACATCATCAGTGGGCTGTATACACACAAGAAGAGGTGATCCATCGGAATTAGTTGCCAGGCGCCAAAGAGTATATGGGCGCTGCTCGTCCTCATGCTCGTGATCATCACCATCGTCATCTCCCCCTTGGTTATAAAAATTTTCAAGTATAGGTGGTGGAATGTTCACAGGACCTTGGAAACACAAGAAGAAGGTTAATTAGTAAAGGGAAACTTGCAAACCCACATGCATGTGGATGAAACAATTATAATTACAGTGGAAGACAAACATACCGAAACTACGAGGATGCCATGCAAAAACAGTGCCACGAGTGGTGGCAGCAAACACAAGGCCCTCGTATTGAATTGCATCACAGTACTCATCCGTGTACAGAAACTGATTTTTGAGCAATATCCATCGAGTCAAACCACCAAGGACGGCAACAAACTTGTCGAAGATAGCAACAACTTCATAGTTGTTGTAATTCCAAGAGCGGTTGGGAACTTGAAAAATTGCTATCTTCCGTAGAAGACAGTCACCATGATTGTATTTGAACGTGCGTACAATACCGGTGTGCTCAACCTCTGGGCAGTCTGCTGAGATTTTGGAAGTGGAACCCGGTCACGAGTGTACACATTCACAAGTTCCCACTTGTAGTTGGACCCAATGTAAACAACCCAATCTCCATTTGCGCCTACCCAAGCCTTGCCCTCAAGCGATGGCATCTTAACATCATACGTATCATTATCAAGCGGCATCAACTTGCACAGGGCGAGGCCTCCGTCATGCCGGCGCCAGTCATCAGGGTCACAACAAAGAAGATAGGGGAGATCAAACCACTCCTTGACTCTTGGGTTCCTTGTAATGATGTTATTAGTTGAGTCAAGAATGGGCTTGAACGAACCTGCCATGCTAGCCGAGGTGATGACGTTGCACCGATCAATGAGTTCCTCCACCATGTCATCTTTCAGATCGGGGCAAGAATAACGGGGTCGTTTCCGGCCTGTTCCCTCCATGGAGAAGGTGATCGAACAATGGCAGAAGAAAGAGTGAAGGGCTGAAGGAAAATGGAGGAGGGAGAGGAAGAGGGTGCGACAACAGTTCCAAATCGAGAGGGAAAGGCGAAGAGTCGATGGACGGTTGCCAGTTTGCCACGGTTCACGAAGAGGCGCCCCGGCCTACACGTTGGTTCAGAAATACTCCTACTACTCACCGTCGTCTCACTGATATGTTGGAACGGGACCACATGTCAACGAAACATGGTGTGTAATTTATCGTGCAAAATGCGATCTGGCCGCGTTGGCCCGAGGTGCCGCATTAGTTATTGACCTTTATTTTTTTAATGGCGTGCCGTTCAGTTTTGAAGCACGACTAACTGGTACTGTATGCAGAGAAAATATAAACTACTCTACCACTACTCCACCTCCAGTACTAGTAGTATAAAAAAGATATATAGGATGGAGCTTCAGTGCTTTCTTGCCAAGGGCTGCCCACTTGCTTCTCACACTACCACCCTCTCTCCAGATCTAAAAAGACGACCCCTCTCTCCCTCCTCACTGGTGGTCACAGATCCGCTGGGGGAAGAAAAGGACGTGCAGCGATTATGCACTCGTCGTCGGCGAGCGAGGTCACGCGCTGACGACAAGGCCGTCCTCTCAGACCTAGCGCCCACGCGGGATGGCCTCCGTCCCCAAGCTAACTGCCGTAGTGTGTGCGGAGGACAATGACCACGAGCGAAGCCACTTCCCGCCGACCCTCAGGTATGCTACCTCTTTTCGAACCATACCCTTGTTCTATTGCCCCATCTGCCACGTCGTTGCATGTGGATCTTTTTCCACTCCACCATCTTCCCAATTTGCTATCCTCTGCTCTGCTGGCCACACAGACGAAAACCATAATTTGCACTATTAAAGGAAACCCTAATTGATGCAGACTAATCCATGTCTAGGTTGAATAAGCAAAGGAAGGGATAATGTACTGTCCAAGAGAGTAGGCATCAAACCCGCATCTAGGTTGAAAAGGGGAAAATTAGTAGCTAAGGAACGAGTCTCGTGTCTCTTGGTTGAAGAAGGGTAGAAAGGCATGACAACGCAATAGAGAATGACCAGGTCAATTGGTTTGTTGTCCTCACATAGGAAAAAGGTGGCTAAAGAGAACAAAAATGGGACGTAATCCACATATGCTGCTTGGATATTTGTTGCTCTGGGCAACCATACCTCCCTCAACGCTCTGCGTCCATGGAGGTACATCGTACTGCTGCGCCCACTGTCCGAATGGGCCTCCCATGCTCTTATTGCCACTTTTTTTGCTGTTAGTATAATGCCAGCAGTCAAGTCAAGCAATGCTACGGCTAAAGTGATGCCACATTTAACTAATGCCGCTCTCAGTCTAATGCCACCGATAAATTTAAGCAATGCCATTTAATGTCACTGGATTATTTCAGGGTTAGCTGTTGATTGTGGATGTATTAAAGATTTTTCAGCTAAGGCATTCTAATGTTGTTGCACAGCCAGTATACCAATGATGAAACTTGTTACTACCTTCAGATTTTTGCACTGTTAATGCTTATAGATTACATACCTTACTTTCATGAGATAAGTTAATTTTTTGTATAGTGTCACCAAAATGCCAAGGCGCTGATGTCATTTTATTTTGGTTAAACTGCACAGACAATTATGAAGACAAGAGGAAAGGTCAAGAGTGGGCACCTCCTCCTCCGGCAGTTCTCTTGATTCGTTCGATCAAGTTTTTATGTTTGATCGATTATCAAGATTGGGATAGAAATTTTTAAGGTCCCCCCGAGTTCGAAATGATATTTACCTTGGAGGTACATGGTTTGCAATTTTTTTATACTGTCATTAGTTAATAATGCTAGTTACCTTTAGACTTCTGTATTTGGTTTAGTGCTCATGCACAACTAGTATACCAATGCTGAAACTTGTTACCTTTACATTTTGTATTGTTAATTCTTATAGAAACCTTCCAGTGCTAGATTTTATTGAAATCTGTTCAGTAAAACCATTGTACTGTACCCTGTAATAAACTAACTACTCTACTATTGCACTAGCCACTGGATTAGTGTATATTTGTAGTATTCGAATGGTGTTGCATTAGCGTATGGACATAAATAAAGTGTGGCAAGCTTTCTAAGATATGTGCTCAAGAAAACTACTACCTGTTTTTCTAAATACTAGACGTTTGGGTACTTTAAATTGAACCGTGAAAACGTCTTATATTAAGGAACAGAGGGTGTTGAGTTCACTCAAATTATCCCGGTAAAGCTAGTCACACCTTTGTTAAAATTAATGTTCATTATGTTATCGGAGGAGGTCTGTATGTTTGTCTCTAATGCCTCTCGACTACATACCCGACATCATGATGTAATTAGTCATTTCCTTTTGTATAGTGTCACTGAATTGTCAAGGCAGTGATGGCATTTTATTTTAGTAGAACTGCACAAAATTTGCTTAAAAGAAGAGGAAAGGTCAGGAATGGCTCAGTTTTTCAGAAAAAACTATGTATGCCTTCCTGACATCAGCCGTTGTTGCTTTATTTATTCCTTCAAACAGGTGGTTAGAAACAGCCTTGCTACCTTTTCCCATTAAGAAATTGGAATGCTTATATTTGTGAGTCTATGCTTCAATTAGTGCCACTTTTATAGTAATCATACTTTCAATATCTATGCAAACAGGGATGCTCGATTTTAGTGGAACTGCACAAAAAGTCCAACTGGTTCAACATTTGGAGCATGTTTTTTTTCAAACCTTTATATCTAATTGGTGGCACTATGAGTTGTTCATTACGAAGGTACATGGTTTGCTACTATCTTGCTACTCTTTTTGTACTGTCATTAGATAGTAATACTAGTGGTTTGCATGTGAATATATTGGCAGGGTGGACCTACATTGGAGGTGCAGGACAGGATTCAATGATTGGATGCTCAATTTCGGTTGTATCGATTTCACCTCTTCCATCACTACGAACATGGTGTGGTATATGTTTACTAGCTGCTTGATATTTGTGCAGATAGAGATGTCTACCCGTTGCTATTTGGCAAACAAACAAAGTGTACGCAATTTTGGTTGAACTGCACAAGAGAATAGTATAGTCACTACATGCAGTGCCATTTGAAAATAGACACAAAGATTGGATAGTCACTTCATGGACTGCAGAAAAGTAGTATTGTACTATTTACTGGCCAACACTAGGTGCTTCATTGCTTTGGTCTGATTATACAATGGGCATCATTTTCCCTAAGTTAAAGTTGGTATTCCGAAAATAGTCACGCGGTGTGTTCGAGAGAAGACCAAATCATATTGTAGTGGATGTTCCTCCATCATGTGTGGTTCATTCTCATGGTTCCAGCTGTTGGTGAAACCACTTACGTTTGCAAGAGGAATTGTAGACTTCACAAACAAATTTGTCTTTCAGTCTGTACTGAATGTTGGCCAAGAGAAGCATCCATGTTAGTAGGAAGAACAGATGTTATTTCTAGATCTTTGCTTTTGGAGCTACATATTTGTATATGATCTATGAATCATTGAGATGCATTACCATGTTGATCTTATGTATGGGAATCGTACTAGTTAGTTTTAGTTGCGACGCAATATCCGAAGTGGCTGATCTTTGCTTTTGGAGCTACATATTTGTATATGATCTGTGAATCATTGAGATGCATTAATAGTTACTTATTTCTATTCACTCAGTGTTTACAAGTTACTGATCAATCACTAGCTAGCCTACAAATGCGCTCCTGGCAGTTTTATTTGCGACGCAAGATGCGAAGTGGAAGTTTTTTGAATAAAAATGCCTACCTCTGAAGAAACTGACAAGCTACACTATCGATCCTACACGGATAAAAATGCCTACCTGTGAAGAAACTGACAAGCTACACTATTGATCCTACACGGATAAATAGCGGATCACACATGTACTACCTCCTTTCCGGTTTGCAGGGCTCAATTCAAGAAACAACCTACTCGATCCTACACGAATAAATAGCAGATCACGCACGTACTAGTACCTCCTTTCCGGTTTGTAGGGCTTAATTCAAACCTCTCACCAACCAAGGTACTCCCTCCGTCCGGGTTTATTAGTCCCGTGAGCAAAGCAGCAAGACCAAGGCATGGCAATAATTAACGGCATGCAGAAGTTTAAGCCTAATTAATTCCAGCAATTTAAGTGGCTGCATGCGTGCCCTCGGCTGCGACTTGTTGCATGCTGCTTCGCGTTCTGCCTGCAAGCGATTCTGAGTGCCTGCATGTAGTCGGCCATAATTAAGGCAGCTAACTGATGCGAAAAAAGATACGCTTTAATTGTTGCGGGCTTTTAAATCAGTGGAATCATTATTGACAAGGAGGGAGATGATTCGAGTGCACTCATTTGACCGCCATGCCGGCGTGCGACCCAGACGGGACAGGATGGCACAGTCATAATTTCAGTTTCCCTAGTTTTCCACGGCAAGCTGGCGCGCTAAGACATTATGCATTGAATTCCGATGACCGCCGCGCTACCTTCCCCCTATAAGTATTGTTTCCCGGCCTTCTCCGGTGCCACCATGACCCAACTCGCCATATCCTCATAAGCCCCCACCGGCCTGACGTCGCTCGCCACATCCGCCATGCCCCCGCCTGTCCGCGGTAGGCGACATCGGAGGCGGTCACCGCCGGAACTAGTGTTCGGTTTTTCACCGGAAGGCAGACGGAGGGAGGAGGCATTCTATTTGTCTTTAGATGGCAATGCGCAAATCGAGGAGTTGTTGGAACGCGACCGCATGGCGGAGGAGCAGGAGTTGTTGGAGCGCGACCGCCTGGCGGAGGAGCAGCGTATCGCCGATTTGCGCCGCCAGCGGGACATGGAGCAGCAGCGCACCGATGCTCTAAGTCGCGAGCAGAGCGCCCGCAACTGGGCCGACTACATGGAGGCCGGTGCCCGACAAATAGCCTTGGAGGCTGTCGGGCACGCATGCGTTCACGACACCGATTTTTACTACCAGCTCGTCAAGTGGGTTTCTCGCTTGGAAGCCGAAGCTTCGGTGGACCACGCCGGCATGGAAAGGGCCAACGCGCACGAGCAACGCGCCCTATCGCACCTCTGGCAAGTCCGAGGCGAGGCGCAAGACACCGGTGCCGGCATTTAGCGTGTACCACAGATGGCGGCCGGCATCGTCTAGTTAGCTAAGAGTAAGTTAGTACTTGTACGCTACTAGAGTATTAGTGGGAGTAGATAGTTAACTTGGCTATGATGGTTGTCAACGTGGAAGTTCAGTACTCTATATGTGAATCAGACCTGTTACTTTGCTTTGAATGTTGAACTTTCCGTTTGAACGTATGGAATGGGCTGTTATTTTTTTAAATGGGTTGTATTTGTCCTCCACGGGTTTAGAGGCTGACTTGTGGGCCTAGCAAGTTGACGCATACACAATCAGGAGATGATTGTACGTGGAGAGGATGACAGCAGGGACCCGCCAAGGTCATGGCAGTACGCAAGCAAGTGCCTCCTTATTTCAAGCCAATAAAAAAATGGCTCCTCCTAGTGGATTTCTGACATCTGGATCCCATGCCATTGTCAATGTAGTCAATAAACGAGAGAATTGCACAACAAGCGGTTGACACCAGGGACCCAACAGCTCGCCCAGTTATTTTTGTTTTGGGTTAATTTGATAAATGCCACTCCAAATCTGGTGTATCTGAGAAATGCCACTGCAATTTCCAAACTTTGAAAAATGCCATCTCATGCCATTTCTAGTGGCATTTTTCGAAGTCTGGAGTGGCGTTTTTCAAAGTTTGCAAACTGTAGTGGCGTTTTTCATAGTTTGCAAAAATTGCAGTGGTATTTTTCAAAGTTTGGAAATTGCAGTGGCATTTTTATGAATTGCCATAATTGGAGTGGCATTTATCTAATTTGTTTTTGAGACGGAAGCAGGGTGTCAACTGGGCTGTGCGGGACACTCTGGCCTGTCTAGAGAGCCTTCTCTTTTATGTTTACCACAGACCAGCCCAGTAGTTTTTTTTCTTTCTGAAAATGGCTAGCCCGGTTTTTTTGTGATTTGTCAAGTAAGTCGCTTTATCAGGTCTGTTGGGCTGCAAATCTTTCAAGACGAGGAGAGCTTCATTCGTTTGGCCGAGAAAATGGCCTATCAGTAATGAGAAATGGGATGTACATTTTTAAAACACATCAAACCGGCAATTAGTTTCAAATATCTTTTTTCCATTTCAAGATTTTAAATTGCATTGATTTTTACGCGTGGACAATTTATTGGATTTTATATTGATATACATTTATTTTTAAAATCAGTCTGGATGTGACTCGAAATTTCGGGATTAAAAACAGTTCAGACCGCACCGACATATGCAAAATTTCGTATAATTTTCTAACCGTGGCCACAATATGGGCTGTAATGCTAACAAAAAGAATATGCGCTCCAAAAAAACCCGTAAGAATTAGCAAATGGGCTGTAAATTATTTGAAATAATGGCAGATGGGTTGTATGCTGTTTTCCACAGATTTGAGGCTTTCCACAGATGGCATGTATACTGTTGGATGTCCATCCAACGGCCGTCGTGCTTCTTCAATCTCTGCTCTTCCTGCTCCAGCCACTCAAACAAGCGCCGGCGGGACTGCCTGCTCCCTCCTCCCCGCGGCCGGCTGTGCTGCCGCGCAGGCCTCACCACCCCACCGTACTCCCATCGCTGGCCTAGCCATCCCTCTACTCACCCACAGTCCCACACCTGCTGTTATTCTCCAGCGACGGCAGACGAACCAGTAAACCCTCGTACAATCGTACTCCCCTCCGCGTGGGAAACAACTGCTGAGTCTTCCCTGCCTCCGTGTCGTTCCCTTCCTAGGCCTCGCCGTCGTCCACCGCCGTGGTGCTCTCAGCGCGGCCTGGTCAACATGGTCAACGACCGACATGCATCTGAAGTGGACTGTATGTGGAGAGGCCAACAGTTGGGTCCACGGCCGCACGCAAGGAAATGCCTCCTTATTACGCGCAAAATTATGATTCCTCCACCTGACATCTGGGACCCACTGAAAGGGCCTCTGTATTTCATGAAAAAACATTACCGCTGCTGACAGCTCGGACCCACCAGCTATATCTTCGCACGCAAGGAACTGCCTCCTTATTACACACAAAAAAACGAATACTCCCCCTACTAGCTGGGACCCAGTATAGTGGGCCTACTAAGTTGATGGGGATGAAGGGCTTTGTCAACTTAGTCAATATGCACGATTCTAGCTCAACTGACCATGCAATCTCCATCCAACGGTCATAGTGCTTCTTCAACCTCTGGTCTTCTTGCTCCAGCCGCCCAAAGCAGCGCCAGTCATGCCGCCTGCTCCTACCTCCCGTGACCGGCTGTGCTGCCGCGGAGGCCTCACCACCCCCATAATACTCCTACCGCTGGCCAGGCCATCCCTCCACTCCACTCACCCACACCCCCTATTATTTTGTGGCGACGGCAGCGCAATCGAACCAGTGAACCCTCGTACTCCTCTCTGCATGGGCATCCACTACCTCGTCTTCCCCGACTCCGCGTCGTCCCCCTCCTAGGCCTCGCCGTTGTCCACCGCCGTGGTGCTCTCGGTGCAGCGTGGTCAATGTGGTCAATGACCGAATTCCATCGGAAGAATACTGTACGTGGAGAGGCTGACAGCTGGGTCCATGGCCGCCACAAGGAAGTGCCTCCTTATTACGCGGAAAATAATTATTCCTCCACCTAACAGCAGGGACCCACCGGATGGGCCACCAGTATTTCGCAAAAAAAATGTTTGCCCCTGACTGCTGGGACCCACCCGACGGGCCACCGTATTTCGTGAAAAAACGTTCCCCCGGCTGTCAGCTCGGACCCACCGGAAGTTCCTCCTTATTACGCACAAAAAAATGAATACCCCCTGCTAGCTGGGACCGACCTTGGTGGGAGGCTGACTTGTGGGCCTACTAAGTTGACAGGGACGGAGGGCTTTGACAACTTAGTCAATATAAACGATTCTAGCTCCAGTTATTGTATGATGTCCATCCAACGGCCGTAGTGCTTCTTCAACCTCTGGTCTTCTTGCTCCAGGTGCCCAAAGCAGCGCCGGTCGTGTCGCATGCTCCTGCCTCTCGTGGCCGGATGTGCTGCCGCGGAGGCCTCACCTCCCCTACTATTCCCACAGCTGGCCAGGCCCTGCGGTGACGGCAGCCTCACACCGCAGCCGAACCAGTGAACCCTCGTACTCCTCTCCGCGTGGGCTTCCACTGCCACGTCTTCCCCGGCTCCCCGTCGTCCCCTTCCTAGGCCTCGCCGTCGTCCACCGCCCTGGTGCTCTCAGCGCAGCGTGGTCAACATGGTCAAGGAACGACTTCCATCGGACATGGACTGTATGTGGAGAGACTGACAGCTGGGTCCACGACCGCAGCAAGGAAGTGTCTCCTTATTACGCGGAAAATAATTATTCCTCCACCTGACAGCGGGGACCCACCGGATGGGCCACCGTATTTCGCGAAAAAATGTTTCCCCCTGACTGCTGGGACCCACCAGCTACATCTTCGAACGCAAGGAAGTGCGTCTAGGCAAAAAAATATTCGCCCCCCTGACTGCTGGGACCCACCAGATACACCTTCGCACTCAAGGAAGTGCGTCCAGGCAAAAAAAAATGATTCGCCCCCCTGACTGCTGGGACCCACCAGCTACATCTTCGCACGCAAGGAAGTGCGTCTGGGCAAAAAAAACGATTCGCCCCCCTAACTGCTGGGACCCACCAGCTACATCTTCGCAGGCAAGGAAGTGCCTGACAGTCGGGACCTACCTGGTCGAAGCATACGTAGCGTTGTCATCCTGGTCATGAACATGCACGTACATACTGGTCGATGTAGAGGTGCGCACGTGTCGTAGTAGAGGCGCGCACGTAGCATGTACACGTACGTACAACGGCCAGGGTGCAAGAAAGAAAATACGGCCATGTATGTGTACACACGGGCGGGGTCTCGAACGCCTACTCGCACATACGTACATGGCTGGGTCGGAATGGAGAAACATCATCGTCGTCGTGTTCATGGGGAGCCAACCGGCTGGGTCGAAATGGAATGCGTGGTCGTGTTCAATGGGAGGGCTTGGATGGAACAGGCGATGGAAACGAGGCCTGGCATACCGCACAACAGAGGAAACGGACCTCCTACGTTCGGAACGGGGTCCTGTTGATCGGGAGGGGTGTGGCGTACTGCAAAACGGAGGAAACGGACCTCCTACGGTCGAAACGCGGTCCTGTTGATCGGGAGGGGTGTGGCGTACCACAACACGGACGAAACGGACCTCCTACGGTCAAAACGGGGGTCCTGTTGATTGGGAGGGGTGTGGCATACCGCAAAACGGACGAAACGGACTTGTGTTGGAGTGCTACGGTCGAAACGGGGGTCATGTTCATCGGGAGGGGTGTGGCGTACCGCAAAACGGGACTCCATGGGATACTGTTCATCTCCACCGTCGACCTCCTCCAGCCTCCACGGGCTCCTGTTCATCCAGCGTCCACCACGCGCTACTCCATCGGCTACTGTTCAACCACCCCTCCACCGTCTACTGTTTAGCCAGCCCTCCACACCACAGGGTCCTGTTCAACCACCCCTCCACGGGCACCCCTCCACTGTCTACTGTTCATCCAACCCTCCACACCACGGGGTCCTGTTCATCCAGAGGCAACGCCACCGTTCACTGCCCATCCACCCCCTCCTCCCGCAACACTCACTGTTCATCCCAGAGGTAGCATCAATCGGCTTCAGTTAGCAGCAGTAGCGAAGGAATCACTTGATCGGGTTCAGTTAACAGCCATCGATCAATCGCTCGGGTTCAGTATCGTGTAACCTGTAGTGCAATCGCTCGGGTTCAGTTAGAGCCCAACGCCTCGCTTGGGTTCAGTTAGAGCCAACGCCTTGCACACACGCGCGTACGTGTATGAGAGAAACGCGCATCGCTCGGCCCCCGACCTCCCACCGTAACCAGCAACTCCCCGAAATTTTCCTCCCCCTCGCTTCTACCACGGTTTTTTCCGTCATGGACGGCCCAAAGAATGTCATGCAGCTGCGTCTCCGGCCCACCCAGGATGAAAAGCCCATTTTCTGTCATGGTTTTTTGTCATAGAAGTAGAAGCCCACCACATCTATGATGATACCGGGTTTTGTCACAATTATCGTCATAGAAGTGTCATATGTATGACAGAAAAAAATTCATTCGGCCCAAAATGTCACGGATGCGTCTTTTTTTTGTAGTGATATAAGCGCCATGTAATTACTTTACTTTATTGCTAACCGTTAGCCATAATAGTAGAAGTAATAGTTGGCGAGACAATTTCATGAAGACATGATGATGGAGATCATGATGATGGAGATCATGGTGTCATGCCGGTGACGATGGTGATCATGCCATGGCTCGAAGATGGAGATCAAAGGCGCAAGACGATATTGGCTATATCATGTCACTTTATGATTTGCATGTGATGTTTGTCATGTTTACACCTTATTTGCTTAGACGACGGTAGCATAAATAAGATGATTCCTCACTAAAATTTCAAGGAATGTGTTCCCCCTAATTGTGCACCATTGCGAAGGTTCGTTGTTTCGAAGCACCACGTGATGATTGGGTGTGATAGGTTCTAACGTTCGCATACAACGGGTGTAAGCCAAATTTACACATGCGAAACACTTAGGTTGACTTGACGAGCCTAGCATGTACAGACATTGCCTCGGAACACGAGAGACCAAAAGGTCAAACATGAGTCGTATGCTAGATGCGATCAACATGGAGATGTTCACCGTTGATGACTAGTCCGTCTCACGTGATGATCGGACATGGCCTAGTCGATTCAGATCATGTATCACTTAGATGACTAGAGGAATGTCTATCTAAGTGGGAGTTCATTAAAATAATTTAATTAGATGAACTTAATTATCATGACCATAGTCTAAATTGTCCTTGCAAATTATGTTGTAGATCAATATCTCGCGCTTTAGCTCCCTGTTTTAATACGTTCCTAGAGAGAGACTAAGTTCAAAGATATTGTGAGCAATTGTGTGGACTAGGGCCGCAGTCTGAGGATTGTCCTCACTGCTACATAGAAGGCTTCTGTCCTTGATGCACCGCTTTATGTGCCAACCCCTCTAGCGTCGTCTGTGGATATTGTGAACATCTGGCAGACACGTTCTGGTGACTACTTGATAGTTTAGTGCGCCATGCTTTACAGTTTAGAATCGGGGCTCCAAAGGCGTTTTTGAATGCCATGGAACATATGAGATGTTCCAAGAGCTGAAATTGGTATTTCAGGCTCATGCCCGTGTTGAGAGGTTTGATACCTCTGACAAGATCTTTGCCTACAAGATGGAGGAGAATAGCTCAGCCGGTGATCATGTGCTCAGAATGTCTGGGTACTTCAATCGCTTGAATCAAGTGGGAGTTAATCTTCCAGATAAGAGAGTGATTGACAGAGTTCTCCAGTCACTATCACCAAGCTACTAGAGCTTCGTGATGAACTATAACATACAAGGGAAGTTGATCCCGGAGCTGTTCATCGTGCTTAAGGCCGTGAAGGTAGAAATCAAGAAGGAGCATCAAGGGTTGATGGTTAACAAGAGGTTTCAAGAAGGGCAAGGGAAAGAAGGGAAAGTTCATGAATGGAAAGCCAGTTGCCGCTCCAGTGAAGAATCCCAAGAACCCAAACCCGATACGAAGTGCTTCTATTAAGGGAACAGTCACTGGTAGCGGAACTGCCTCAAATACTTGGTAGATAAGAAGGCTGGCAACATCAACAAAAGTATATTTGATATATGTGTTATTGACGTGTACCTTACTAGTACTCCTAGTAGCACCTGGGTATTAGATACCGGTTCAGTTGCTAATATTGGTAACTCAAAACAAAAGCTACGTAATAAACGGAGACTAGCTAAGGGTGAGGTGATGATGTGTGTTGGAAGTGTTTCCAAGGTTGATGTGATCACCATCGCACGCTCCCTCTACCTTCGGGATGAGTGTTGAACCTAGATAAATGTTGTTTGCATTGGTATCTGCGTTGAGCAAACATGATTAGATCATGTTTATTGTAGTGTGATTATTCATTTAAGTCGGAGAATAATGGTTATTCTGTTTACATGAATAACACCTTCTATGGTCATGCACCCAATGTGAATGGTTTATTGAATCTCGGTCATGGTGATTGATAACCCACAAGTATAGGGGATCGCAACAGTTTTCGAGGGTAGAGTATTCAACCCAAATTTATTGATTCAACACAAGGGGAGCCAAAGAATATTCTCAAGTATTAGCAGATGAGTTGTCAATTCAACCACACCTCAAAGACTTAATATCTGAAGCAAAGTATTTAGTAGCAAAGTAGTATGGAAGTAACGGTAACGGTGGCAAGAGTAACAGTAGCAGTTTTGTAGCAATCGTAACAGTGGTAACGGAGAAGTAGCTTAGCAAGGATCAATATGTGAAAATCTCGTATGCAATGGATCAATGATGGATAATTATGTCGGATGCAATTCATCATGCAACAGTTATAACATAGGATGACACAGAACTAGCTCCAGTTCATCAATGTAATGTAGGCATGTCTTCCGAATATAGTCATATGTGCTTATGGAAAAGAACTTGCATGACATCTTTTGTCCTACCCTCCCATGGCAGCGGGGTCCTATTGGAAACTAAGGGATATTAAGACCTCCTTTTAATAGAGTACTGGACCAAAGCATTAGCACTTTGTAAATACATGAACTCCTCAAACTACAGTCATCACCAGGAAGTGTCCCGACTATTGTCACTCCGGGGTTTGCCGGATCATAACATGTAGTAGGTGACTATTGACTTGCAAGATAGGATCAAGAACTCACATATATTCATGAAAACATAATAGGTTCAGATCTGAAATCATGGCACTCGGGCCCTAGTGACAAGCATTAAGCATGGCAAAGTCATAGCAACATCAATCTTAGAACATAATGGATACTAGAGATCAAACCCTAACAAAACTAACTCGATTACATGGTAAATCTCATCCAACCCATCACCGTCTAGCAGGCCTACGATGGGATTACTCACGCACGGCAGTGAGCATCATGAAATTGATGATGGAGGATGGTTAATGATGACGATGGCGATGAATTCCCTCTCTGGAGCACCGAACAGACTCCAGATCAGCCCTCCCGAGGAAGATTAGGGCTTGGCGGTGGCTCCATATCGTAAAACGCGACGAATCCTTCTCTCTAATTTTTTCTCCCTGAACGTGAATATATGGAGTTGGAATTGAGGTGGGTGGAGGTCCAGGCGGCCCACGAGGCAGGGGGCGCGCCCTGCACCCTTGTGGACAGGGTGTGGGTCCCCTTACGTTGATTCTGTCATCAATATTTTTTATTAATTCCAAAACGTGACTCTACAGAGCACCCCTAAAGATCAAGGACTGACTAGACATTGTAATTCATGGCAAAAGAGATCCAGCCACAGTCATACTCAATGTAAATTTATAGCAATGCATGCAAATGACAACAGTGCTCTCCAACTGGTGATTTTTTATCAGAAGATGATGACTCAACATAAAAGTAAATAGATAGGCCCTTCGCAGAGGGAAGCAGGGATGTAGAGAGGTGCTAGAGCTCGAGTTTTGAAACAGAGATAAATAATATTTTGAGTGAGATACTTTCATTGTCAACATAACAACCAAGAGATCTCGATATCTTCCATGCTACATACATTATAGGCGGTTCCCAAACAGAATGGTAAAGTTTATACTCCCCCACCACCAACAAGCACATTCCTTGGCTAGCCCGAAACAACGGGTACCGTCCAACTAACAACAATCCTGGGGAGTTTTGTTTGCAATTATTTTGATTTGATTTGAGCATGGGACTGGGCATCCCGGTTACCGGCCATTTTCTCGTGAATGATGAGCGGAGTCCACTCATCGTGAGAATAACCCACCTAGCATGGAAGATATAGACAGCTCTAGTTGATACATGAGCTATTCGAGCATACAAAATAGAATTTCATTTGAAGGTTTAGAGTTTGGCGCATACAAATTTACTTGGAACGGCAGGTAAATACCGCATATAGGAAGGTATGGTGGACTCATATGGAATAACTTTGGGGTTTATGGAAGTGGATGCACTAGCAGTATTCCCGCTTAGTACAGGTGAAGGCTAGAAAGAGACTGGGAAGCGACCAACTAGAGAGCGACAACAGTCATGAACATGCATTAAGATTAACCAACAATGAGTGCAAGCATGAGTAGGATATAAATCACCATGAACATAAATATCGTGGAGGCTATGTTGATTTTGTTTCAACTACATGCATGAACATGTGCCAAGTGAAGCCACTCGAATCATTCAAAGGAGGATACCACCCTATCATACCACAACACAGCCGTTTTAATAGCATGTTGGCACGCAAGGTAAACCATTATAAACTCCTAGCTAATTAAGCATGACATGAGCAACTACAATCTCTAATTGTCATTGCAAGCATGTTTCATTCATAATGGGCTGAATTAGGAAAAAACAAGATAGGTCGAGTTCATACCGGCTTCTCTCATCTCAATCATTTCATCATATATCGTCATTATTGCCTTTCACTTGCACAACCGAACGGTGTGGATAATAATAATAGTGCACGTGCATTGGACTAAGCTGGAATCTGTAAACATTTAATTCAAAGGAGAAGACAAGGTAATATGGGCTCTTTGTTAGATTAACAATAATGCATATGATGGCCACTCAACATTTTCATCGTGGTCTTCTCCTCTTGACTCCCAAAGAAAAGAAAAGAACTTCAAAGAAAAATGAAACTATTTACACGGGAAAGCTCCCAACAAGCAAAAGAAGAACGAGAAATCTTTTGGGGTTTTCTTATTTAATTACTACTATGAGCATGGAAAGTAAACTAGCTAAAAGCTACAACTAATTTTTGTGGTTTGTTTTTCTCAAGGTTTTTCAAACACACAAGAAGAAAGCAAGAAAATAAAAGAAACTAGCATGGATAGTACAATGAAAAAGTATGAGCATCGACAACTAGAACGAGTGTGAACATGAATGTAATGTCGGTGAGAAATACGTACTCCCCCAAGCTTAGGCTTTGTCCTAAGTTAGTCTATGGCCACGGCTGGCCTGGCGGATATCCAAAGTCATAGTCGGGGTTGTACTGAGATGCAACAGCTACAACTTGCAGAGCTATAGCCTGGAGGCGAGCTTCCTCCGTCCTCCTCTCATATTCATTTGCCTCCTCCCTGGTTATAAAATATCTCATGTTTGCATACGCATCAAATTCATCCTTGAAGCCTACTTGGACCATAAACTCTTCCGACGGCCATTCACAAGGCCGCACTTGAGCTTCCCTTGGTGGTTCAAGGTCCGGCTCATGTATCGCGAGCCTTGGTTCTTGCTTCCTTGAAGAACCACCTTGGTACATTTTCCTAAATATTTTTTCCTCTAAAAAATTTCTGAAATTTTGAGTGACTCAAAATAAAAGTGGACCAAACTCAATAAGATTGATAGTAACTACTCCCACAAGTGCCTAGTGGCTATATCATGCATTAAAACTACTTTGGACCATATAAATTTGACATGCAAGCTCAAGCACAGGGTCACCTCAGCAGCAAAAAATTGCAATAAATAAAGCACTAGAACAAAAACTAATTGGACCATTGGAGGAGTCACATACCAAAGAACAACCTCCCAAAGCAGTTTGTGAATGGAGCTTTGAGCAAGGAGATCAGAATGGCAGCAGAACGAGCTAGAACACGGGTTTGAGCTACGGGATGATTTTTTCTGGAGGAAGACGAAGTGTATGGGTGCTGGAATAAGTGTAGGTGGTCCATGTGGGGCCCACGAGGCAGGGGGCGTGCCCCAAGGGGGTGGCCGCGCCCTGTGCTCTCGTGGCCAAATGGTGGGTCCCCCCTGGTGTGTTCTAAGTGCTAGAAATTCTTAAATATTCTACAAAAAATCATACTCCATTTTCAGGGTATTTGGAGAACTTTTATTTTCGGGGTACTTTTTTATTGCACGGATAATTCAAAAAACAGGCAGAAAATACCATTTTTTCTTTATTTAAACAAAATAACATAAAGTAAAAGGAGGGTACAGAAGGTTGTGCTTTATAACTTCATCCAGCTCATGCTCATCAAAAGGAATCCACTAACAAGGTTGATCAAGTCTTGTTAACAAACTTCTTCCGAATAACATGAAACAGGAGAATTTTCAAATAACTCTAGGTTACCTGAACAGGGATATGTATGTCCCCAACAATAAGAATATCATATTTCTTTTTGACAGTAGGAAGAGGGAATTCAAAACCTCCAATAGTAATCGTTGAAATTTTTCCAATAGAATTTATACTATGAACTTGAGGTTGTTTCTTTGGAAAGTGTACCATATGCTCATTACCATTAACATGAAAATTGACATTGCCTTTGTTGCAATCAATAACAGCCCTTGCAGACTGCAGTATTTAGAAAAGGTCTACCAAGGATGATCAGCATACTGTCATCCTCAGGAATATCAAGAATAACAAAGTCCGTTAAAATAGTAACATTTGCAACCACAACAGGCACATCCTCACAAATACCGACGGGTATAGCAGTTGATTTATCGGCCATTTGCAAAGAGATTTCATTAGGTGTCAACTTATTCAAATCAAGTCTATGATATAAAGAGAGAGGCATAACACTAACACCGGCTCCAAGATCACATAAAGCAGTTTTAACATAGTTTCTTTTAATGGATCATGGTATAGTTGGTACTTGTGGATCTCCTAGATTCTTTGGTATTCCACCCTTAAAAGTATAATTAGCAAGCATGGTGGAAATTTCAGCTGCCGGTATCTTTCTTTTGTTTGTAACAATATCTTTCATGTACTTAGCATAAGGATTCATTTTAAGCATATCAGTCAAACGCATATGCAAAAAGATAGGTCTAATCATTTCCGCAAAGCGCTCAAAATCCTCATCATCCTTTTTCTTGGATGGCTTAGGAGTAAAGGGCATGTGTTTCTGAACCCATGGTTCTCTTTCTTTACCGTGCTTCCTAGCAACAAAGTCTCTCTTACCATAATGTTGATTCTTTGATTGTGGGTTATCAAGATCAACAGCAGGTTCAATCTCTACATCATTATTATTACTAGGTTGAGCATCAACATGAACATCATCATTAACATTATCACTAGGTTCATGTTCATTACCAGATTGTGTCTCGGCATCAAAAATAGAAATATCATTGGAAGTCTCAGGTGTGTCTATAACAGGTTCACTAGAAGCATGCAAAGTCCTATCATTTTTCCTTTTTGTTTTTCTTAGAGGACTAGGTGCATCAACATTAGTTCTCTGAGAATCTTGCTCAACTCTCTTAGGATGTCCCTCGGGATACAAAGGTTCCTGGGTCATTCTACCACCTCTAGTCATAACTCTAACAACATTATTATTGTTCTTATTATTTAACTCATTGAGCAAATCATCTTGTGCTTTAAGTACTTGTTCTACTTGAGTGGTAACCATGGATGCATGTTTACTAATAAGCTTAAGGTCACCTTTAACTCTAGACATATAATCACTCAAGTGTTCAACCATATAAGCATTACGTTTCAATTTTCTACCAACATAAGCATTGAAGTTTTCTTGTTTAACAATAAAATTATCAAACTCATCCAGGCATTGACTAGCAGACTTATTACGAGGAATATCACCTTCATCAAATCTATAGGTAGAATTTACCTTTACTACCTATGTCGGGTTATTAAGACCATGTATTTCTTCAATGGGTGGTAAATTCTTAACATCTTCAGCCTTAATACATTTTTCTTTCATAAATTTCTTGGCCTCTTGCATATCTTCAGGACTGAGAAATAGAATACCCCTTTTCGTCGGAGTTGGCTTAGGAGTTGGTTCAGGAAGTGTCCAATCATTATCATTACTCAGTATATTATTCAATAGAAATTTAGATTTCTCAACAGTTCTTTCCCTGAAAACACAACCAGCACAACTATCCAAGTGGTTGTCGGTGTCAAAACCGGCGGATCTCAGGTAGGGGGTCCCGAACTGTGTGTCTAAGGTCGATGGTAATAGGAGGCAGGGACACGATGTTTACCCAGGTTTGGGCCCTCTTTATGGAGGTAATACCCTACTTACTGCTTGATTGATCTTGATGAATATGAGTATTACAAGAGTTGATCTACCACGAGATCGTAATGGCTAAACCCTAGAAGTCTAGCCTATATGATTATTCATCAAGCGCCGGATCGGATACACTGTCTGGCTCCGCTGCCCGAAGACCCAGAAATTCCACTTCTGACGAAGATGCTGGTTCCGGCGCCCTATCAAGCGCCGGAGAAGAAGGCCAAGGGGACAAGAGGTGGTATCCATTGAGGGAGTCCTGGATTAGGGGGTATCCGGACAGCCAGACTCTATACTTTGTCCGGACTATTGGAGCGTGAAGATACAAGACTCAAGACTCCGTCCCGTGTCCGGATGGGACTCTCCTTTGCGTGGAAGACAAGCTTGGCGATCCGGATATTATATTTCCTTCCTTGTAACCGACTCCATGTAAACCCTAGCCCCCTCTTTTGTCTATATAAATCGGAGGGTTCGGTCCTTAGAGGGACGATCACAATCATAATCATCATAGGCTAGCTTCTAGGGTTTAGCCTCTATGATCTCGTGGTAGATCTACACTTGTACTACTCATATCATCAATATCAATCAAGCAGGAAGTAGGGTTTTACCTCCATCGAGAGGGCTCGAACCTGGGTAAACATTGTGTCCCTTGCATCCTGTTACCATCAGCCTAAGACACACAGATCAGGACCCCCTACCCGAGATCCACCGGTTTTGACACCGACATTGGTGCTTTCATTGAGAGTTCCTCTGTGTCGTTGCTGCAAGGCCTGATGGCTCCTTCAATCGTCAACAACGCGGTCCAGGGTGAGATATTTCTCCCCGGACAGATCTTCGTGTTCGGTGGCTTCGCACTGCGGGCCAATTCTCTTGGCCAACTGGAGAAGATCGACAGCTACGCCCCTGGCCACCAGGTTAGGTTCGGAAACCTGAACTACACGGCTGATATCCGCGGAGACTTGATCTTCAACGAATTCGGGCCTGTGCCACGAGCGCCAGACGGTCACGATGAGCACGGCTTAGACCTGCTGTCGGACAATGCTTGGGATGTCGTCCCTGCGGTAGACCCGGACCTAAATCCGGAGGAGACTGCATTGCCTAAGGACAGATGGATGGACTCCGTCACGCAGGCCGCACACTCATCGACGGTAGAGCCAAACACAGTCTGTGACACCGGACCCCCGGACTCGTATCCGGCTGTAGGTTCCAGTCTGCGCTCTCCTGAGCCCGCTGAACCTGGTTGGGCTCCTATAATGGAGTTCACCGCAGCGGATATCTTCCAACACTCGCCATTTGGCGACGTGCTGAACTCGTTAAAGTCTCTCTCTTTGTCAGGAGGCTCATGGCCGAACTATGTCTAGCTCGAGTGGGAAGCAGGCAATGAAGGAATTCTTTGCCCACCCACCACCCACTTCATTGCCACGGTTGATGATCTAATCGACGTGCTGGACTTCGACTCCGAAGACATCGACAGTAATGGCTTGACAGTAATGGACGACGACGACAAAAACAGGAACCACCGCTCACGGGGCGGTGGACAACCACCTCCTCATACGATATATATATGGTGGACACTCCGAGGGAAACCAATGGCGATGAGGCAACAGAGGATAACCCCTCAGGGAGAAAAGCAAAGCATGGGCATCGTCGGTGCCGCTCCAAGCCCCGCCACAGCAATACCGGCCCAGGAGATGAAAACAATCCGAATGGTGCCGAAGAGGAATAAAACTCTGATCAGCCTGCCTTCGAGTAGGCCGAGCAGGAAGACGGGCAGGTCAGCCCAGATGAACAGACAACGGATGGATATCTGGAGGAGGACAACTACATGCCCCCCTCCAAAGACAAGATTAGCCTCGGCGACGATGAGTTCGGCGTGCCTGAGGACCCCGTCGAGCAGGAGCGCTTCAAGCGTTGGCTTATGGGCACTGCGAGGAGCCTGAAAAAGAAGCAGCGACAACTTCAAGCTGATCAAGACCTGCTCACAGATAGATGGACTGAAGTCCTGGCAGCCGAGGAATATGGACTCGAGCGCCACACGGCTGACCGGCCACCTCGTGGATGGGATAAAATGGCATATCAGCCTGAATACCAGCCTGCACCCCCACGCCAATACACCATGGCCCAGGGCAATAGGCAAGACCTGCAAGATGTACTGGAAAACAAAGCAGGATAGACAAGATTGATCTACGAATCGCGGGGGCGCGCCCCAACACGCAACGATGACTGTCACGCCGGATACACTATGAACAAGTCCGGCCGGTCCGAACACAGCAACCCAGACCAATTCGAACTGCGTAGCCACATAGCCCGGCACAGAGGCGTCGCACACCCCCTCTGCTTCACTGATGAAGTGATGGATCATGAATTCCCAGAAGGGTTCAAACCCGTAAACATCGAATCATATGATGGCACACCAGACCCTGCAGTATGGATTGAAGATTTCCTTCTCCATATTAACATGGCCCGCGGAGATGATCTACATGCCATCAAGTATCTTACCCTTGAGCTCAAAGGACTCGCCCGACACTGGCTAAACAGCCTGCCCGCAAATTCCATTGGCAGTTGGGAAAACCTGGAAGACGCGTTCCTCGACAACTTCTAGGGCACATATGTGTGACCACCGGACACCGACGACTTGAGCCACATTACTCAACAGCCCGGAGAGTCAGCTAGGAAATTCTGGACTCGGTTCCTAACTAAAAAGAACCAAATAGTCGACTGTCCGGACGCTGAAGCCTTGGCGGCCTTTAAGCATAATATCCGCGACGAGTGGCTCGCCCGACACCTCGGCCAGGAAAAACCCAAGTCCATGGCAGCTCTCACGACACTAATGACCCGCTTTTGCACGGGCGAGGACAGCTGGTTGGCTCGCAGCAGCACTACGCCACATTCTGGCACTTCGGATGTCCGTGACAATAACGGCAAGCCACGGCACAACAGACATAAGCGACAGAACAACAACGACAACACTGAAGACACGGCAGTCAACACCGGATTCAGCAGATCCAAATCAGGTCAGCGAAAGAAGCCGTTCAAAAGAAACAATCAGGGACCGTCCAGTCTGGACCGCATACTGGAACGCTCGTGCCAAATTCATGGCACCCCAGACAAGCCAGCCAACCACACTAATAGAGACTGCTGGGTGTTCAAATAGGCCGGTAAAATAAACACCGAAACCAAGGACAAGGGGCTGCACAACGACGATGACGAGGAGCCCCGGCGTCCGAACACGGGGGGACAGAAGAAATTTCCTCCCCAGGTGAAAATGGTCAACATGATCTACGCCACCCACATTCCCAAGCGGGAACTGAAGCGAGCACTACGGGACGTCTATGCGATGGAGCGAGTCGCCCCCAAATTCAACCCATGGTCAGCTTGTCCGATCACTTTCGATCGTAGGGATCACCCTACCAGCATCTGTCATGGCGGCTCAGCTGCATTGGTCCTAGACCCAATCATCGACGGATTCCACCTCACGTGAGTCCTCATGGATGGCGGCAGCAGCCTGAACCTGCTTTATCAGGACACAGTGCACAAAATGGGCATCGACCCTTCAAGGATCAAGCCCACCAAAACCACCTTTAAAGGTGTAATTCCTGGAGTAGAGGCCCGTTGCACGGGCTCTATAACATTGGAAGTGGTCTTCGGATCTCCGGATAATTTCCGAAGCAAAGAGTTAATCTTCGATATCGTCCCTTTCCGTAGTGGTTACCATGCACTGCTTGGACGAACCGCATTCGCTAGATTCAATGCGGTACCACACTATGCATACCTCAAGCTCAAGATGCTAGGACCGCGCGGGGTCATAACAGTCAACGGAAACATGGACCGTTCTCTCCGTACATAAGAGCATATTTCAGCCCTCGCGATGGAAGTACAATGCGGCCTCCTCCGACAAACCACCAATCCGGTGACGAAAACCTCGAGCACCATCAAGCGAATCCGGAGCACCCCGCAACAGGATAACCAGGCACGCCAAGAGCGCGACTAGCAGTTCGGCCTCCACTCAAGCCCTATCAAAGCAGCATTCGTGCCACGCGTACACAATAACGCACTCAAAATACCATGGGCATAGGCGGAGGCGCAGCAGTGACTTAGTCAACAGTGCGGTATAACCGCAACATACCTTCATAACCCTCCCTTTTTATCTTTCAGGACACTGCTTTAGGGTAGCCTCTTCAGAAGAGCCGGATTGTCGGACTTACATAGGAGAGAAAACCAAGGAGGCAACAGGCTTTGCGCATAAAAGGAAATACCCAGGTGGAATCTGTTCACGATCATTATACCTGTTTTATACACCTACATGCAGCCTGCCCTTGGATAGGACATGTTAAACAGTCCTATTTACTTCTGCTTAAACGCACCCATTGTAAACATACGCTTAAACGTATTATTCATCAATGGGAGATAATATATAGCGTCAGCTTATTATTCCTATTTGCGCATTTTTTTACAAATGTTTATTTAATATTCATCCGTACACCTTGGTATGTTCAGTTTGCCAGGGGCTTCTTATGGTGCCCCATAATACGGCAAGACAAGTCCGAACACTGTCAACAGTGCGGCACCCCAAACTTATAGCACTATATGCATCAGCTCCGAATCACGTCTTGGGTCAATAGTTGGGTTTGCCAGGCTCCCTTGTTTTCGTACCTTACGTTCCGTTATATTGGCTAAGGTAGCGCAGGGAGAACTACTGCGATTGTGTCCCAGTTCTTCCGGACGAGCACCTCAGTAGAGAAAGCCAAAAACTGACCGGCATGATGCGGCGAGAGCTGGACGCTGTTCGAGAGGTCTTAAAATCCTTAAAGGTTTTTTCTGCTTTAGGCGAGGAATCGGCTTCGTCCGATTTAGGTGTATATGGCGCCCCAATTCGACCTTTCGAGTTCTAGGGGCTTCGCCAAAATTTAAAATTGTAGACTTCTATGGCTAACTGAAAGTTATAAAGCCGCATAGACTGATTTCCTTGTTCGCTGCGCCGGATACCACCTTAAGGGACAAAAAAATTGGATAAAGAGTGTCCGGGTTTTTCCAGGAACACCCCGGTACTAGTTGCATGGGGCGGAAGCCGACGACTGGCCTACTTTCAGAATTCTATAAACAGCCACACAGAAGGTAATATTTTAAATCAAAAGCGCTACATAGCGCAAGTAACTTCGTCTTTACATTACAATAATGACAGAAGTACATTTACTCAAGGATCGTATCCTTGGTACATTCATCAGCCACGAGACGAGCGCCCTTCATAACGCCATCATAATATTTCTCGGGATAGCGATGCGCCTTGCCCTCTGGCAGCTCGTCCTTCACCAGCTTCTCCGCATCCAGCTTGCCCCAATGCACCTTCGCACGAGCAAAGGCTCGGCCGGCACCCTCAATGCAAACAGATCGCTTGATCAATTCAAGCCGCACACAGGCATTTACCATCCGCTTGATCAGGCTGAAGTAGCTAGTGGGCAGGGGCTCACTAGGCCACATCCGGACTATGAAATCTTTCATAGCCACTTCGGCCGCCCTGTGGAGTTCAACCAACTGCTTCAGTTGGCCACTCAGAGGCATTGGGTGTTCGGCCCCAGCATACTGGGACCAGAACATCCTCTCTGTTGTGCTCCCCTCCTCGGCACGGTAGAACTCCGCGGCGTCCAATACGCTGCGTGGCAGATCTGCGAATGCCCCTGGAGAGATCTGAATTCGGGTAAGTAAAAGAAACGCCTCCTCCACATGCTTGCTTTGCATAAAGAATGTCTTACCCGCCGCTATCTTCTTGGCTGCCTAGATTTCCTGCTGTGCCTTTTCGGTTTCGGCCTTGGCGTCTTTCATACTCGCAAGGGCCTTCGCAAGCTCGGCCTCTTTCATCTTAAGATCATGCTCCAAGGACTCGAACTTCTTGCCGAGCTCCTGGAGCTCTTGCTGTACCTCACCCACTCTAGCATCTTGATTTTCGCGCTCCTTACGCTCCAAGGCTGCCTTGTCTTCGGCCTCGGACATCGCTTTCTTCAAATATGCCACTTCGGTGGTGGCCCCTATTACAAAGTCGCAACGCTTTCTCGTTAGAATAACCAACTTTGTCTATCCTTCATTACATGCGAACGGGGTATCACCCACCTTTGTTCTCTTCGAGCTGCCTCTTCGTGAGGCCGAGCTCTCCCTGCACCTGCTCCAGGTCCCATTTTAATCCGGCGACCTCGGCTGTGTGGACAGCAGCGGCAAGCAGCACAACCTTCTTATTCACAGGCACACTTATTATTAGACTCCTGCGGATTATAATTGACCCTCCATTTGGCTTTTCTTTTCGAACACCAAACAGAGTATCAGGGGCTACTACCTATCGGGTGGTAATTTCGCACATTTTTATTACTTACCTCAAAGCCTGTCAGGAGGCTGGTGCAAGCTTCGGTTAGTCCACTCTTGGCAGACAGAACCTTCTGAATCACCGCACTCATAAGAGTATGGTGCTCTTCATCCATGGAAGCGCCGCGAAGCGCTTCCAGCAGACTACCGACGCCTGGGGCATAACGGAAGTCCTCGGCACGGACGGCTCGCCCTCCCTAACGAGGGGCTGCCCGCCTGAGTCCGGAACCATTGGAGGTTTCGGAACAATATCCAGCTGAGAGCCCGGCTTACTGCGGCTCTCATCGACACGATCCGCGGGGATCTTGAACCCCGTGTGTTTGACATCTGTAATTCCGCCTTGGGGCGCCTCTAGAGTCACCTCCCCCCGCTCTGGGAGCCTTTGGGACAACACCTCCGTGTCATCCGCAGGTCAAGGAGTAGTGGCCATCGGGAGCGAGTCCATCGCTGAATCACTCAAGGACCCATCCGAAGATGATACCTCCGGATGGACCCGAGCCGGACTGCATATATGTTCAGCATTATAACAAGACTATGAAGCAAAGTCGCACTAAAGTACAATAGAGTGCGGAGACTTACGATCTCGCCAGGGGCTTCCCCCTGGGCAGCCACTCTTCCTCGCTGTGAGCGGCCGTGGTGGAGTAGTCCGGAAGGGATGTCTTTCCCTTCTTGGACGTCACAGCCACCCCGTCCGGGGCGGCTTTCCTCTTTTTCTCCTCCCCAGTGCGGGGAGTAAGAGTTTGTTCCTGTTTCCCCCCGCCTCCGCAGGAGGAATCTGCCTCGTCGTTGTCGAACGACGAGGGTATGACGGCCTTGCACCGGGGGCCTTTCCTGGTCACCTGGTCCGCCTTCTTAGGCCCCCTATCCTCTCCGGATGGGGCGGCCCCTTCCTCCCCTTCGGGGGAGGAGTGTGCCTCGTCGTCTTCGGACGAGGCGTCCGGTACGACCTTACAACAAAGACCCTTCCTGGTCCCCGGGCCTTCTTTTCCGGTGCCTTGTAGGGCGCCGGGACTAGCATCTCCGTCAGGAGAGCATCGGCTGGACCTTCTGGCAGCGGAGCCGGACAGTCAATCCGCTCCGATGTCTCCACATAATCCTGATCAAATACACACAATGACTTAAGACTCCCCCATGAATATATTGGGAAGAACCGAATTCGGTGGTAGTCAGAAAACTCACCGGACGGGGGGGGCCGCGCGGCATGAAGTCCGCGGTCCTCGGATGTGGGGGGAGGTACTTCGGAGGCCTTGAACAACGCCTTCCATGCGTCTTTGTGCATCATGTTGTTGAGCTTTCGAAGCGTCTGGTGTTCGGCCAGGACGAACTCCCACAGATTGAATACCCTTCTTTGGCATGGAAGAATCCGGCGGACGAGCATGACCTGGACCACATTGACAAGCTTGATGTTCTTGTCCTTCATATTTTTGATGTAGTTCTGGAGTCCAGTCAGCTCTGCAGGTTTGCCCCAGGCCAGACCCTTCCTTTCCCAGGAGGTGAGCCGCGTGGGGGTTCCGGATCAGAATTCGGGGGCCGCCGCCCAGTTGGCGTCGTGCGGCTCGGTGATGTAGAACTACCCTGATTGCCACTCTTTCACGGTCTCCGTGAAGGAGCCGCTAAGCCAGGTGACGTTAGGCATCTTTCCCACCATGGCCCCTCCGCACTCCGCTTGCTGGCCACTCACGATCTTCGGCTTCACGCAGAAGATTTGTAGCCACAAGACAAAGTGAGGCTTGATGCGGAGGAAGGCCTCGCACACGACGATAAACGCCGAGATGTTGAGGACGAAATTTGGGGCTAGATCATGGAAATCTAGCCTGTAGTAGAACATGAGCCCGCGGACGAAGGGATGAAGTGGAAATCCCAGTCCACGGATGAAGTGGGAGACAAACACGACCCTCTCGTGAGGTTCCGAAATTGGAATGATCTGCTTGGCGTCCGGTAGCCGGTGCGCGATGTCTGCAGCAAAGTATCCGGCCGCCCGAAGCTTCGTGATATGCTTCTCCTTCACGGTGGAGGCCACCCACTTGCCTCCTGCTCCAAACATGTTTAGCTGTGTGGAGAAGACTTGGGCTAGGGCGCTGGAGCTCGAGGAGGCAAATGTGAGCAAAGGAGGAAGAAGGCATGGGTAAAAATGGGGAACCCTTATCCCTTTATAGAGGCGACAAAAGCGGTGCACCTCCCCACTTGCCCGTTGAGAATCACTTACTTCCCAAGCGCCACGATTGATGGCGCGGTTGGGTTACCCATACCCGTATTGATGAGAATCCCATGATAAAGGGGACGCGATCTCTGCTTTGACAAACCGTATCAAGGAAACCACCTCGCAATATGCGCTGTGGCTGGTTGTGGGAAAACGGTTCGAATAATGACCTGGCCGTAATGACATGTCATGCTGTCTAAAAAAGTTGTCAGCAGATTACGTTTGTAAAATATCATTCTCTCTACGGTGGTATGTGAAAATCATCTTGCAGATCCAGACAAGATCTAAGTGTTCGATAATTGCTTTGGAGTATTCGGAGATGGAACCCGCCTTGCAATGCCGAAGACAAGACTGCGTGCCGGACTCATCGTCATTGAAGCCTGGTTCAGGGGCTCCTGAGGGAGTCCTAGATTAGGGGGTATCCGGACAGCCTGACTCTATACTTTGTCCGGACTATTGGAGCGTGAAGATACAAGACTCAAGACTTCGTCCCGTGTCCGGATGGGATTCTCCTTTGCGTGAAGACAAGCTTGGCGATCCGGATATTATATTTCCTTCCTTGTAACCGACTCCATGTAAACCCTAGCCCCCTCCGGTGTCTATATAAACCGGAGGTTCTGTCCTTAGAGGGACGATCACAATCATAATCATCATAGGCTAGCTTCTAGGGTTTAGCCTCTATGATCTCGTGGTAGATCTACTCTTGTACTACTCATATCATCAATATCAATCAAGCAGGAAGTAGGGTTTTACCTCCATCGAGAGGGCTCAAACCTGGGTAAACATTGTGTCCCTTGCATCCTGTTACCATCAGCCTAAGACACACAGATCGGGACCCCCTACCCGAGATCCGCCGGTTTTGACACGGACATCCGTCGCAAGGGTGCTTCGGACATGACGTCCGAAGACACCAAGACTCACTCCTCCATCACCGAGGAGGAAGAGGAGGAGGAAAGCAACTCTCCCCCTGAGGGGGAAGGAAAAAGAGGGCGGCCTCCACCAATTTGGAGGCAGAGGCGTCCAAGAGGGGGAAGGGTTCCCT
The DNA here is from genome assembly GCF_018294505.1 of Triticum aestivum. Classification (NCBI taxonomy): domain Eukaryota; kingdom Viridiplantae; phylum Streptophyta; class Magnoliopsida; order Poales; family Poaceae; genus Triticum; species Triticum aestivum. The sequence continues at coordinate 445,365,845 of NC_057804.1, read as the reverse complement.
CGCGGATAACTCCGCGTGGGACATCGACAGCAGCCCAGAGCGGCACTCTCGAGACAAGCCCCTGGCCAAATCATGAGTACTCGGAAACTCGGACGCATTTATATATCCAGCCTCTCTACTTCATTGTCTGAACATGTTGAATCATGCATTTGCAGCCCGGCTCGGTCCGACCTCGAGCGGTCCTCATCTTCGGGAGATTCGCTGGACCCGGAGGCGATGGACAGCGGGACCCTTCTAGTGGCCTCCTCTCCCAAGGCCATGGATGGCACCGAGGCATTGTCTCGAAGGACCCTAGGCCAGGGAGAGACGCAGGAGGCCATCAAGGCGGCACCAGAGGGTGAAACCTTGGCTGTCGGACACATGGGGGAGAAAATCCCCATGGATACTGGCGATGGGAGCCATATCCAATTTGGCCCCTAGCCGAATACAATTCCAGAGACCCATACGGCTCCGGAATCAGGCAAGCCGCCTCTTTCAAAAGAAGGAGGTGCGCCTATTCCACCGGCGACCTCTGTCCGTACAGTGGCACCGGATAATTTGCTGGAAGCATTGCGAGGCGCTTCCATTGTTGAGGAACACCGTACCCTTATGGGTATAGTGGTTGAGAGGATCTAGTCTGCGAAGAGCAGACTGATCGAAGCATGCACAAGCCTTCTAACAGGCTTTGAGGTAAGCAATGCAATTATGTAAAAAGAATGTCATAGTATAGACATTAGCCCTTGAGACATTGTCCGGTGTTCGAAAAGAAATGCCAGACAGAGGATCAAACAATTTTCGCAGGAGACTAACCAGACGAGTCAATGTGAACAAACATGCGTCATTACTGGTTGCGACCTCTCATACTATTGAGGTCTCCGGACTGAAGCAGAGTCTGGAGCGGGCCGAGGAAGAGCTCGGCCGCGTAAAAAAGCAGCTAGAGGATAAACAAGGTATGCAATGACCTTCTGTATATAAGAAAGGATAGATGATTTGTAATGACTGTCGGTGTCAAAACCGGCAGATCTCGGTTAGCGGGTCCTGAACTGTGCGTCTAAGGCTAATGGTAACCGGAGGCGGGGGACACAATGTTTACCCAGGTTCAGGCCCTCTCTATGGAGGTAATACCCTACTTCCTGCTTGATTGATCTTGATGATATGAGTAATACAAGAGTTGATCTACCACGAGATCGTAGAGGCTAAACCCTAGAAGCTAGCCTATGATTATGATTGTTTCTGTCCTATGGACTAACCCTCCGGTTTATATAGACACCGGAGGGGGCTAGGGTTACACAAAGTCGGTTACAGAGAAGGAAATCTACATATCCGAATTGCCAAGCTTGCCTTCCACGCAAAAGAGAGTCCCACCCGGACACAGGACGAAGTCTTCAATCTTGTATCTTCATAGTCCAATAGTCCGGCGTAAACATATAGTCCGGCTTTCCGAGGACCCCCTAATCCAGGACTCCCTCAGTAGCCCCTGAACCAAGCTTCAATGACGATAAGTCCGGCGTGCAGATTGTCTTCGCCATTGCAAGGTGGGTTCCTTCTCTGAATACTCCATAGAAGATCTTGAACACAAGGATCGTGTCCGGCTCTACAAACAAATTCCACATACCACCATAGAGAGCACAATATTCCACAAGTCTAATCCGCTGACAACTTTTCATAGCATGACATCATGCTACGGCCCAGTCATTATTCGAACCGTTTTTCCCAACCTGCTACTGCACATCTCACAAGGCGGTTTTACCGGCACGTCTTGTCAAAGCAGAGATCATGTCCCCTTATCACGGGACTCTCATTAATACGGGTGTGGGTAACCCAACCGCACCATGAACACGGTGCTTGGGTAATAAGCGAGTTTACAGGGCAAGTGGGGAGACGCATGGTTTCTACCGTCTTTATAAAGAGATAAGGATTCCCTTGTTTCACCCACGCCTTCTTCTTTCTCTACTCATCCATTCTCCCTCGCTCGAGCTCCAGCGCCCAAGTTCTCATCTTCTCCGTAAAACCATTCCAAGCATGTCCGGAGCGGGAGGCAAGTGGATGGCCTCCTCCGTTACGGAGGAGGACATCATGAAGCTTCGGGAGGCCGGATACCTGTCCGCGAACATCGCGCACCGGCTTCCAGCTGAAGGGAAAATCGTCCCTACCCCGAAACCTGAGGAGAGGGTAGTGTTCCTCTCTCACTTCGTCCGCGGACTGGGATTCCCCCTGCACCCATTCGTCCGTGGACTTATGTTTTACTATGGGCTGGACTTCCATGATCTGGCCCCTAAATTCATCCTCAACATCTCGGTGTTCATCGTCGTGTGCGAGGCCTTCCTCCGCATCATGCCCCACTTCGGCCTATGGCCGAAGAACTTCAACGTGAAGCCAAAGGTGGTGGGTGGCCAGCAAGCAGAGTGCGGGGGCGCCATGGTGGGAAAGATGCCCAATGTTACCTGGCCCAAAGGCTCCTATGTGGAGACCGTGAAGGGGTGGCAATCGGGGTGGTTCTACATCACTGAGCCATGTGACGCCAACTGGGCAACGACCCCCGAATTTCGATCTGGCGTCCCCATGCGGCTCACCTCCTAGAAAGAGAAGGGGTTAGCCTGGGGCTCCTCGGTAGAGATAAGCGGACTTCAGACCTGCGCCAAAAATATGATAGGCAAGAAAATCAAGCTTGTCAACGTGGTCCAGGTCATGCTCATCCGCCGGATCCTTCCGTGTCAAGGGACGGGCTTACAATATGTAGGAGTTCGACCTAGCCGAACACCAGCTTCAGACCTGCGCCAAAAATATGATAGGCAAGAAAATCAAGCTTGTCAACGTGGTCCAGGTCATGCTCATCCGCCGGATCCTTCCGTGTCGGAGACGTGCTTACAATATGTAGGAGTTCGACCCGGCCGAACACCATACGGTGCGAGAGCTCTTCGACATGACGCACGAAGACGTCTGGAAGGTGCTATTCAAGGCCACCAAGGTACCACCGCCCATAGCCGAAGATCACAGACTCAGCATAAAGCGCCCCGCCAATTCAGTAAGTTTTTTATATTTTGCAAGATGTGCCTTTCCCCAGCATATTCTCGGGAGGAATCTAAGCCTCCATGCCAATTTAACAGGACTGGGTAGCGATAGCGGAGCAGATTGATTGTCCGGATCCACTACCTGAAGATCCAGCATCGCCTCTCTTAACAAAGATGTTGTTTCCGGCACCCTATAAGGTGCTGGAGAAGAAGGCCAAGAAGAAGGCCGCGGGGACCAGGAAAGGTCTCCGGCGCAAGGTTGTATTGGACTCATCGTCTGAAGACACCAAGGCGCACTCCTCCAACGAAGACGAGCAGGATGAAGAGGAAATCCCTCCGCCCCCCAACCGGGGGAGGGGGGAAGAAGAGGAAGGCCACCCCGTCTGAGGAGGCCGAGGCGTCCAAGAAGGGGAAGACCCTCCTTCCTGACCATTCCACCACAGCCACCTGCAGCGGCGAGGAGTGGTTGCCCTAGGACAAGCCCCTGGCTAAGTCGTAAGTATCCGGACACTATAATACTTCTGGTATGTTTTGCTTTATTGCTTCTTATCATGTCGAACATGCATATGCAGTCCGGCCAAGTCCCACATCCATGTATCTTCTTCGGATGGGTCTTTGGGCCTATCGGCGATGAACAACGATTCACTCTCGATAGCCTCCACCCCCAGGCCCGTGGACGACACCGAGGTGTTGTCTCAGAGGATACCGGACCAGGGGGAGACAGTTCTGGAGACGCTCCCAGGCAAAATCCCAGTCGTCGGGCGCATGGGGGGGAAGACCCCTGGGGGCCACAGCAAGTCTGGCCCCCAGCCGAATACTACTTAAGACCCCCCAGTGGTTCCGAATTTAGGCAGGCAGCCCCTCTCTAAGGGGGGCTAGCCGCCTGTGCCGATGACCTCTTTCCATCCAGAGGCATCCGACAACTTGCTGGAAGCGCTTCGCGGCGCTTCTATTGATGAAGAGCACCGTACCATCATGAGTACGGTGATTGAGAGGGTCCGGTCCACCAAAAGCGGATTGACCGAAGCCTGCGCCAGCCTCCTAACAGGCTTTGAGGTAAGTAATAAAATTGTAAGAAAATATCACAGTATAGACAGTAGCCCCTGATGCTCTGTTTGGTGTTCGGAAAGAAAGGCCGAACTGAGGATCAAATAACATCCGTAGGAGTCTAACATAATATGTCTATGTGAATAAGCAGGCGTCGCTGCTGGACGCTGTCGCTCGTACTGTGGAGGTCTCCGGACTGAAGCGGGACCTGGAGCGGACCGAGGGAGAGCTCGGCCTCGTGAAGAGGCAGCTCGAGGAAAACAAAGGTACACAATACCCCGTTTTTATATATATAAAGGAAAATTTGTTGCTGCTAATAGAAGCGTCATGAACTTTAATAGGGGCCACGACTGAAGTGGCGGCCCTTAAGAAGGCGCTGACTGAGGCCGAAGACAAAGCGGCCAAGGAGCGCACCGAGCGCGAGAAGCAAGAGGCTCGGGTCGACGAGGTCCAGTAAGAGCTCCAGGATTTCGTCCAAAAATACGAGTCCTTGGAGCGTGACTCTAAGACGCAAGAGTTCGAGCTTTCTAAGGCCCTCTAGAGCACACGAGATGCCAAGGCCGAAGCCCAAATGGCCCTCCAGGAGATTCAAGCGGCCAAGAAGATTGCGGCGGGTAAGGAATTCATTATGCAAAGCAAGCATGTGAAGGAGACTTTCTTTTTACTTACCCGAATTTGGAGCTCTCCAGGAGCGTTCGCAGATCTACCGCGCAGCATATCTGATGCCGCAGAGTTCTACCGAACTGAGGAAGGGAGCTCGACAGAGAAGTTGTTCTGGTCTCAGTATGTTGGGACCGAACATCCGATGCCCTTGAGCGACCAGCTGAAGCAACTGGTCGAACTGCACAAGGCGGCCGAACTGGCCATGAAGGACCTCATAGTCCGACTATGGCCTGCTGAGCCCATGCCCAGTAGCTACTTTGTTCTAGTAAAGCGGCTTGTAAATGCCTGCCTACGGCTTGAAGTCATAAAGCGGTCAGTTTGCATTGAAGGTGCGTGCATGGCCTTCGTCTGCGCGAAAGTGCACTGGGCGAAGATGGATGCCGAGAAGCTGATGACGGAGGGGCCACCGAAGGGCAAGGAGCACCGCCACCCTGAAAAGTATTATGATAGTGTCCTGAAGGGCTCCCGCCTTGTGGTGGAGCAATGTGCTAAGGATGTAATATTTGAGTGAATGTACTCATTTGATGTTGTAATATGAAAACAAGTTCGTCTGTGCAATATAACGCTTGTTGATTTAAAATTTTACCTTCTGTGCGGCCGTTTATAAAATCTGAGAGTTGGCCAGTCGTCGGCTTCTGCCCCCATGTAACTAGTACCGGGGTGTTCGGGATAAATCTAAACATTCTTTATCCAAATGTTTGGTCCTTTAAGGAGGTGTTTAGCGCAACGAACAAGGCAATCGGACTATACAACTTTATCACTCTCACTTAGCCATAGAAGTTCTATAATTTTAAATTTTGGCGTAGCCCCTGGTATTCAGAAGGCCGAACTTGGGGCACTACACACGCCTAACTCGGACAAGGCCGATTCCTCGCCCAAAGCGGAAAAATCTTTAAGGATTTGAGACCTCTCGAACACCGACCACCTCTCGCCGCATCATGACAGTCAGTTTTCAGCTTTCTCTACTGAGGTGCTTGTCCGGAAGAACCGGGACACAATCGCAGTAGTTCTCCCTATGCCACCTTAGCCGATATAGAGGAACGTAAGGTAGTAAAACACGGGAGCCGGGCAAACCCAACTATTGACCCAAGACATGATTCGGAGCTGATGCATATAATGATATAAGTTTAGGGTGCCACACTGTCGAAAGTTTTCGGACTTTTCTTGCTGTGTTATGGGGTACACTGAAGCCCCTGGCGAACTGAGTGTACCAAAATGTACGGATGCAATTTGTAATAAGTAAACAGTCAAGGAAAAAAGAAAAAGAAATGTAATAATAAGCTAAAGTTGTACATTATTTTCCATTTTTATTTGAATAATACGTCAAGGCGTATGTATACAAGTAGTGCGATAAGCAAAATAGGACTATTTGACATGTCCTAACCAAGAGCGAGCTGCGTGTGGGTATGTAAAACAGGTATAGCGATCATTATCAGAGACCACCTGGGGATTCCCTTGTACGTCAAAGCTTCTTGCCTTCTTGGTGTCTTCGTCCCGTGATGGGTCCAATAATCAGGCTATCGGAAGAGCCTCGAGAAAATAGGGACCTGGAAGAAAGAAAAGGGGTGAAGGTATACGGGTCCTGGGGCGGTTGAGCTGCATTGTGGACCGCATTGTAGCTGTGCCTCTGCCTATGCCCATGGTATTTTAAGTGCGTAATTATGTACGCGTAGTATGAATTTCACGCTTGACTGGGACTAGGACGGAGGCCGAATTTCTAGGCGAGCTTTGGACGTGCTGGACGATCCTGTTGCAGAGTACTTCGGACCCGCTTAACAGTGTCCGGAGGCTTTATAGCCGAATTGGAGGTCTGCCTAAGAAGCCTGCTCTGTACTTCTGCTACGAGGGCCGCAGTGTGCTCCTCCGTACGGAGGGAGCGCTCTGTGTTTCCATTGACTGTTATAACCCCGCGAGGTCCGGGCATCTTGAGCTTGAGGTAAGCATAGTGCGGCACCGCATTAAATCTGGCAAATGCGGTTCGTCCAAGCAGTGCATGGTAGCCACTTCGGAAGGGGACGATATCAAAGATTAATTCCTTGCTTCAGAAGTTGTCCGGAGATCCAAAGACTACTTATAGTGTGATTGAGCCCGTGCAACAGGCCTCTACGCCTGGTATAACACCTTTGAAGGTGGTTTTGCTGGGTTTGATCCTTGAGGGATCGATGCCCATTTTGCACATTGTATCCTGATAGAGCAAGTTCAGGCTGCTGCCACCATCCATGAAGACTCGTGTAAGGTGGAATCCGTCAATGATAGGGTCAAGGACCAATGCGTCCGAACCGCCATGACAGATGCTGGTCGGATGGTCCCTGCGATCAAAGGTGATCGGACAAGAAGACCATGGGTTGAACTTTGGGGCGACTGGCTCTATCGCGTAGATGTCCCTTAGTGAGCGCTTCCCTTCCCGCTTGGGGATATGGGTGGCGTATATCATGTTTACCGTTTTCACGTGGGGAGGAAATTTCTTCTATCCTCCTGTGTTCGGCGGCCGGGGCTCCTCGTCATCATTGCTATGCAACCCCTTTTCCTTGTTTTCGGCATTCAACTTGCCGGCCTATTGAAATACCCAACATTCTCTGTTGGTGTGGTTGGCTGGTTTATCCGGGGTGCCGTGGATTTGACATGAGTGATCGAGTATGCGGTCCAAACTGGACGGGCCCAGGTTGTTTCTTTTAAATGGCTTTTTCCGTTGACCGGGCTTAGAGCCACCGAATTCGGCATTGACGGTCGTGTCTTCGGCGTTATCGCCATTATGCGACGCTTGTGTCTGTTGCATCGGGGCTTGCCGTTGCTGTCTCTAGCATCTGAGGTGCCAGGATTTCTTGATGTGCTGTTGCTACAAGCCAGCCAGCTATCCTCACCCGCACAAAAGCGGGTCATGAGTGTCGTGAGGGCTGCCATGGACTTCGACTTTTCTTGGCCGAGGTGTCGGGTAAGCCACTCATCACAGATGTTATGCTTAAAGGCCGCTAGGGCTTCGGCATCCGGACAGTCGACAATTTGGTTCTTTTTAGTTAGGAACCAAGTCCAGAATTTCCTGGCTGACTCTCCGGGTTGTTGGGTTATGTGACTTAAGTCATCAGCATCCGGTGGTCGCACATAAGTGCCCTGGAAATTGTCAAGGAATGCATCTTCCAGGGTCTCCCAACTGCCAATGGAGTTTGCCGGCAGGCTATTCAGCCAATGCCGAGCCGGTCCCTTGAGCTTTAGTGGGAGGTACTTGATGGCATGTAGATCATCGTCGCGGGCCATGTGAATGTGGAGAAGGAAATCTTCAATCCATACCGCAGGGTCTGTTGTCCCATCATATGATTCGATGTTCACGGGTTTAAACCCTTCTGGGAACTCATGCTCCATTACTTCGTCGGTGAAGCATAGGGGGTGTGCGGCGCCTCTATGCCGGGCTACATCATGACGCAGTTCGAATGAGTCTGGTCGGTTGTATTCGGCCAAGCCGGATTTGTATTTACTATATCCGGCATGGCGGTCATCGTCGTGCGTTGGGACGCGCCCCTGTGATCCGTAGATCGATCTTGACTGTCCTGCTTTGTTTTCCAATTCGTCTCGCATGTCATGCGTGTAGCCCCGGGCCTTCGTGTTTTTGTTTGATTCGCGACGGGGTGCGGGCTGATATGCCGCTTTGTCTCGGCCACGAGGTGGCCGGTCAGCCGCATCATGCGCTGGTAGTGTGGGCTCTAGTGCCTCCTCCTCAAATTGAGGTAACAACCTGCGCTTTGGGTAACTTTTGCTTGGGCGCTCGAGTCCATATTCCTCAGCTGCCAGGAGTTCAGTCCATCTATCAGTTAGCAGATCTTGATCAGCTTGAAGCTGCTGCTATTTTTTCTTCAGGCTTTTTGTAGTGGCTATAAGCTGGCGCTTGAAGCGCTCCTGCTTGGTGGGATCCTCAGGCACGATAAATTCTTCGTCGCTGAGGCTCAGTTTGTCTTCAGAGAGGGGCATGTAATTGTCATCCTCCGAGTCTCCATCCATTGCCTGCTCATCAGGGCTAGCTTGCCCATCCTCCCGTCTGGCTTGCTCGAAGCTTGGCTGGGCGGGATTGCTTTCGTCTTCGGCATCATCCGGAGTGCTATTATCTCTGGTGTCGGTATCGCTATTTTTGCTATGGCGGGGCTTAGAGCGGCGCCGCTGACGCCGGTGCTTAGATTGCTTCTCAAGGGGGTTATCCTCCATTGCCTCATTGCAATTTCTTTCTTTGGGTGTGTCCACCATATATATATCATATGATGAGGTGGCTGTTCAGCGCCCTGTGGGCAGTGGTTCCTGTTCTTCTCTGGCATCGTCGTCCATACCGTCGATGTCTTCGGAGTCGAAATCAAGCATGTCGGTTAAGTTGTCGACTGTGGCTATGAAGTGGGTGGTGGGTGGGAAATGAGTTTCTTCGTCGTCCGCTTCCCACTCAAGCCGGACATAGTTCAGCCAAGAGTCTCCTGACAGGGAGAGGGATTTCAAGGAATTTAGCACGTCACCCAAGGGCGAGTGCTGGAAGATATCCGCAGAGGTAAACTCCATGATCGGTGCCCAATCATGTTTGTTAGGCATGGATTCGCGCGGTTCGGAGCCTATGGCTAGAGACGAGTCCGAGGGTCCAATGATGCAGACCTCATTGGAGGCAAAGTCTGTGTTCAGCTCTACCGCCGATGAGTGTGCGGCCTCCATGGCGGGGTCTATCCACCCGTCCTCGGATGGCACGATCTGCTCTGGATCTAAGGCCGAGGCCGCTCCAGGTGTGATCTCTCGAACACCGTCCGATGGCAGATCTAAGTCATGCTCATCGTGACTGTTTGGCGCACCTGTCATGGGCTTGAATCCGTCGAAGATCAAGTCTCCGCGGATGTCAGTGGTGTAGTTCAGGCTTCCAAACCTGACCTGATGGCCAGGGGCGTAGCTATCGATATGCTCCAGATGGCCAAGCGAGTTGGCCCGCGGTGCGAAGCCGCCAAATACAAAGATCTATCCAGGGAGGAAAACCTCACCCTGGATCGCATCGTTGTAGATGATTGAAGGAGCCATCAAGACTTATGGCGACGACACAATGGAACTCTCAATGAAAGCACCAATGTCGGTGTCAAAACCGACGGATCTCGGGTAGGGGGTCCCGAACTGTGCGTCTAAGGCTAATGGTAACAGGAGACGGGGGACACAATGTTTACCCAGGTTCGGGCCCTCTCTATGGAGGTAATACCCTACTTCCTGCTTGATTGATCTTGATGATATGAGTATTACAAGAGCTGATCTACCACGAGATCATAGAGGCTAAACCCTAGAAGCTAGCCTATGTTTATGATTGTTCATGTCCTACGGACTAAACCCTCCGGTTTATATAGACACCGGAGGGGGCTAGGGTTACACACAGAGTCGGTTACAGAGAAGGAAATCTACATATCCGAATTGCCAAGCTTGCCTTCCACGCAAAGGAGAGTCCCACCCGGACACGGGACGAAGTCTTTAATCTTGATCTTCATAGTCCAACAGTCCGGCGTAAACATATAGTCCGGCTGTCCGAGGACCCCCTAATCCAGGACTCCCTCAATGACCATAGTGCCATTTTGTTTGTAGGAGTGGCGACCAAGGTGGAGTCTCTCAAGAAGGTGCTGGCCGAGGCGGAGGAGAGAGCGGCCAAGGAACAAGCCGCTCGTGAAAAGTACGAGGCCAGGGTCAGTGAAGTCCAGCAGGAGCTCTAGGACGCCGTCAAGAAATGCGAGTCCTTGGAGCACAACATTACGGATCAAGAGTCTGAACTTGCCAAGGCCCTCCAAAGCACACACGATGCCCAGGTTGAAGCCCAGGGCGCCCTCCAGGAAATCCAGGAGGCCAGAAAAATCGCGGCGGGTAAGGCCTTTATTATGCAGAGCAAATATGTGAAGAAAATGTTCCTCTTACTAACCCGGATTTGGAGTTCTCCAGGGGTGTTTGAGGATCTGCCGCGCAGCGTTTTAGACGCTGCGAAGTTCTTCCGAGCCGAAGAGGGGAGCTCTACGGAGAAGTTGTTTTGGTCGCAATACCTTGCGCCAGAACATCTGGTGCTCTTTAGCGATCAGCTAAAACAGCTGGTCGAACTGCATAGGGCGGCCGAACTAGCCATGAAGGATTTAATAATCCGGCTATGGCCTGTCGAAGCCATACACAGTAGCTACTTCGGGCTCGTGAAGCGGCTGGTCAATGCCTGCCCTCGGCTTGATGCCATCAAGCGGTCGGTCTGCATCGAAGGCGCGCGAATGGCCTATGCCCGAGTCAAGATGCACTGGGTGAAGATGGACGCCGTGTTGCGACTGAGGGACTGCCCGCGGGCAAGGAGCACCTCACGCCCGAGTGGTATTTTGACAATGTCTTGGAGGGATCCCACGTTGTGGCGGGGTAGTGTTCAAAAGACGTTATCTTTGAATGAGTACATTCATGTTATCCCTTCCTGTACTATGAAACAAGATCGTGAGGTAATATAAAGCTTGTTATTCAAAATTTTACCTCCTGTGCGGCCGTTTTTATTAAATCTAAGAGTTGGTCAGTCACCGGCTTCGCCCCCACGTAGATAGTACGGGGGTGTTTGGGATAAATCTAAACACTCTTTATTCCAAAGTTTGGTCCTTAAAGGAGGTGTTTAGCACAAAGAACTAGGCAATCGGACTACGTGGCTTTATCAACCTCACTTAGCCATAGGAGTTTGACAATAGAAATTTAGTCGCAGCCCCTAGTGTTCAAACATTGAAACTTGGGATGCTGTAAACACCTGATCGGATAAAACCGATTAATCGCATAATGCGGAAAAAATTGCAAAAGATTTGTAACCTCTCGAACAGCTGACCGGCTCATGCCGCATCATGACAGTCAGTTTTTGGCTTTCTCTACTGAGGTGCTCATCCAGATGAACCAGGACACAATCGTAGTAGTTCTTCCTTTACTACCCTAGCCGATATAGCGGAACGTAAGGTAGTAAGCACAGGAGCCGGGCAACCCAACTATTGACCAAAGACATGATTCGGAGCCAATGCATATAATGCTACAATTCGGGTTGCCGAACTATACTGTAAAAAAGTGTTCGGACTTTGTTGTCGTATTATGGGGCGTAATGAAGCCCCTGGTGAATTAAGGCGTACCAGATTGTATGGGTGCAATTGATAAGAATATCAGAAAAAATGAAGTAATATGCTAATGCCGCAGAAATTTGGCCGCAAACTATTTTCCATTGTAGTTTGATTAATACGTCAAAGCGTATTTGTACAAGTAGTACAATAAGCAACAGGGCTATTTAACATGCCACGACCAAGGGAGAGCTGTGTGCGGGTCCTTAAAACGGGCATAGCGATCATTTAAAGAGACCACCTGGAAATTCCCTTATACGTCAATGCTTCTTGCCGTCTTGGTGTATCCGTCCCTTGATGGGTCCGGCAGTCAGGCCACCAGGAAAGGCCTGGAAAAAAGAAAGAAACCTAAAAAAAGTGAAAGTATGTGGGTCCTGGACAGGTTGAGCCATACTATGGACCCCGATCTAGTTGTGCCTCCGTCTACGCCCATGGTATTTTGAATGTGTAGTTATGTACGCGCGTACGAATGCCGCAGTTTGGTCGGGACTGGGACGGAGGCTGAATTGCTAGTCAAGCTCTTGACAAGATGGACTGTCCTGCTGCAGAGTAGTTCGGACTCGTTTGACAGCGTCCGAGAGCTTGGCCGCCGAATTAAGGTTATTCCTGAAAAGGCCGCTCTGTGCTTCTGCTGCGAGGGCCGCGGTGTGCTCCTCGGTACGGAGGGAGTGTTCTGTATTTCCATTGACTGTTATGACACCGTGTGGCACCGCATTGAATTGAGTGAATGCGGTTCATCCGAGCAAGGCGTGATAGCCACTACAGAAGGGGACGATATCGAAGATCAATTCTTTGCTTCGGAAGTTGTCCGGGGATCCGAAGACCACCTCCAGTGTGATTGAGCCCATACAGCGGGCCTCTACACCTGGTATGACACCTTTAAAGGTGGTTTTTGTGGGCTTGATCCTCAAGGGATCAATACCCATTTTGCGCACTGTATCCTGGTAGAGCAGGTTCCGGCTGCTGCCACCGTCCATGAGGACTGCGTAAGATGGAATCCCTCAATGATTGGATCAAGGACCAGTGCGGCTGAACTGCCATGACGGATACTGGTCGAATGGTCCCTACGATCGAAGGTGATCGGGCAGGACGACCATGGGTTGAACTTTTGGGCGACTGGCTCCATCGCGTAGACATCCCTGAGCGCGCACTTGCGCTCCCTCTTGGGGATATGGGTAGCGTATATCATGTTCACCGTTTTAACCTGGGGGGGGACTTCTTCTATCCCTTGTGTTCGGTGGCCAGGGCTCCTCGTCATCGTCCTCACTTTGTGACCCCTTCTCCTTGTTCTCGGCATTTAACTTGTCGGCCTGTTTAAAAACCCAACACTCTCTGTTGGTATGATTGGCTGGTTTATCAGGAGTGTCATGGATTTGACATGGTCGATCGAGTATGCGGTCCAAACTAGACATGCCCAGATTGTTTCTTTTATATGGCTTCTTCTGCTGACCGGACTTAGAGCCACTGAATCCGGCGTTAACCGCCGTGTCTTTGGTGTTGTCACCGTTGCTTCGACGCTTGTGTCTGTTGCGTTGGGGCTTGCCGTTGCTATTTTTGGCTTCAGAAGTGCTAGGTTTGCTTACATTGTTATTGCTACGGGCTAGCCAGCTATCCTCGCTCGTGCAGAAGCGGGTCATAAGCGTCGTGAGGGCTGTCATAGACTTCAGCTTTTCTTGGACGAGGCGTCGGGCGAGCCATTCGTCATGGATGTTGTGTTTAAAGGCCGCTAGGGCTTCAGCATCCGGACAGTCGATGATCTGGTTCTTTTTAGTTAAGAACCTAGTCCAGAATTTCCTGGCTGGCTCTCCGGGCTGTTGAACTATGTGACTTAAGTCGTCGGCATCTAGAGGTTGGACATATGTGCCCTGGAAGTTGTTGAGGAGGGCGTCTTCCAGGTCTTCCCAGCTGCCAATTGGGTTTTCGGGCAAACTGTTCAACCAGTGGCGAGTAGGTCCCTTAAATTTTAGCGGGAGGTATTTGATGGTGTGAAGATCATCACCGCGGGCCATGAGAATATGGAGAAGGAAATCTTTGATCCATACCACGGGGTCTGTTGTCCCATCATATGATTTGATGTTCATGGGTTTAAATCCTTCCGGGAATTCATGTTCCATTACTTCATCAGTGAAGCAAAGGGGGTGTGCGGCGCCTCTATATCGGGCCAAGTCGCGATGCAGCTTAGATGGAGTTCATCTGTGGTCTTCGGCCCGGGCGTGGTTGTATTTGTCACGTCCGGCCGGATGGCCATCGTCGCGCATCGGGGCACACCCCCACAATCCGTAGATCGATCTGGTCTGACCTGCTTTGTTTTCAAGGTCATGCCGCAAGTCATATGTGTATCCCCGAGTTGTTGTGTCTCTGTTTTTATGGCGAGGTAGTGCGGGCTGGTGTTCGGCTTGAGTTACCGCTTTGTCCCAGCCACGTGGTGGTCAGTCAGCCGCATTACACGCTAGTAGGACGGGCTCCAGCGCCTCGTCATCAAATTGGGGTAACAATTTGCGCTTCGGGTAACTTTTGCTTGGGCGCTCGAGGCCGCATTCTTCGGCTGCTAGGACATTAGTCCACCTATCGTTGAGCAGATCTTGATTAGCTTGAAGCTGTTGCTGCTTATTTTTTAGGCCTTGCAGTGGCTATTAGCCGGCGCTTAAAGCGCTCCTGATCGATGGGCTCCTCAGGCATGATAAATTCTTCGTCACTAAGGCTCACCTCGTCCTCGAAGAGTGGAAGGTAGTTACTATCCTCCGAGTCTTCATTCATGGCCTGTTCATCAGGGCTAACTCGCCCATCTTCCCGTTCGTCCTGTTCGGAGGTTGGCTCAACGGGGTCTTCATTGTCTTCAACATCGTCCGGAGTATTATTTTCTCCTGTGCCGGTATTCCTGTTTTTTCCATGGCGTGGTTTAGAGCGGCGCCGCTAACGTCGGCACTTTGGCTGTATCTCAGGAGGTTTATCCTCGACTATATCCTTTTCATTGTCGTCGTTGTTCTCTTTGGGTGAATCCACCATGTATACGTCATACAAGGAGGTGACTGTCCAGTGCCCTGTAAGCGGTGGTTTTTGTGCCTGCTCCTCTCCGGCATCGTCGTCCATACCATCGATGTCTTCGGAGTCGTAATCGAGCATGTCGGTTAAGTCTTCGACAGTGGCTATGCAGTGGGTGGTGGGTGGGAAACGGAATTCTCCGTCATCAGCCTCCAATCCGAACCGGATATAGTTCGGCTGAGAGTCTCCTGACAAGGAGAGGGCTTTGGCGGTGAGTGCCGGAAGATATCCACGGAGCTGAACTCAACGATCGGCACGTGATCAGGTTCGATGTGCGCGGATGCACGCGGTTCAAAACCTATGGCCGGAGACGAAACCGAGGTTCCGGTGACACAGGCCCCGCTCGATGTTGGATCTTTGTGCGGCTCTAATGTCGATGAGTCTGCGGCCTCCATGGCGGGGTTGAGCTTCCCATCCTCGGACGGCGCGATCTGCTCCGGATCCAAGGCCAGAGTAGTTACAGGCGCTATCTCCTGGGCACGGTCTGATGAAAGATTTAGGTCATGTTCATCATGGTGGCGAGGAGTAGCTGCCATGGGCTCAAGTCCGTCGAAGATCAAGTCTCCACGGATATCGGCAACGTAATTCAAGCTTCCAAACCTGACCTGATGGCCAGGGGCATAGCTGTCGATCTGCTCTAGATGGCCAAACGAGTTCGCACGATGTGCGAAGCCGCCGAATACGAAGATCTGTCCGGGGAGGAAAACCTCCCACTGGACTGCATTGTTGTAGATGATTGACGGAGCCATCAAACCTTTTGGTGACGACGCAGCGGAACTCTCAATGAAAGCACCAATGTCAGTGTCAAAACCGCGTATCTCGGGTAGGGGGTCCCGAAGTGTGTGTCTAAGGTCGATGGTAACAGGAGGCTGGGGACACGATGTTTACCCAGGTTCGGGCCCTCTCTATGGAGGTAATACCCTACTTCCTACTTGATTGATCTTGATGAATATGAGTATTACAAGAGTTGATCTACCACGAGATCGTAATGGCTAAACCCTAGAAGTCTAGCCTATATGATTATGATTCTGGCCTACGGACTAAATCCTCCGGTTTATAGACACAGGAGGGGACTAGGGTTATACAAAGTCAGTTACAGAGAAAGGAATCTACATATCTGAACGCCAAGCTTGCCATCCACGCAAAGGAGAGTCCCATCTGGACACGGGAAGAAGTCTTCTGTCTTGTATCTTCATAGCTCATCAGTCCGGACCATGTCACATAGTCCGGCCGTCCGAGGACCCCTTAATCCAGGACTCCCTCAGTGGTCTCTGGAAGCATCGGTTAGTCCATTATAAAAGATATCAAGTATTCCATTTTTCTTTAGAGGATGATCAGGCAAAGCATTAAGTAATCGGAGAAGCCTCCCCCAAGCTTGTGGGAGACTCTCTTCTTCAATTTGCGCAAAATTAAATATTTCCCTAAGGCAGCTTGTTTCTTATGAGCGGGGAAATATTTTGCAGAGAAGTACTAAATCATATCCTGGGGACTACGCACACAACCAGGAGCAAGAGAATTAAACTATGTCTTAGCATCACCCTTTAATGAGAAAGGAAACAATTTAAGGATATAATAATAGCGAATTTTTCCCTCATGAGTAAATAGGGTGGCTATATCATTCAATTTAGTAAGATGTGCCACAACAGTTTCAGATTCATAGCCATAAAAAGGATCAGATTCAACCAGAGTAATTAACTCAAGATCGATGGATAATTCATAATCCTTATCAGTAACGCAGATAGGTGAAGTAGCAAAAGCAGGGTCATATTTCATTCTAGCATTCAGGGACTTTTCTTTCAGTTTAGCTAATAGTTTCCTAAGATCATATCTATCATTGCAAGCAAAAAGGTCTCTAACAGTTTCTTCATCCATAACATAACCCTCAGGCACAACAGGCACTTCATATCTAGGGGGAGAATCTTCATCATCACTTTCATTAATATCATCAGTTTCAATAACTTCATTCCCTCTAACCCTAGCAAGTTGTTCATCAAGAAATTCACCTAATGGCACATTATTATCAAGCAGAGAAGTAGTATCATCATAAGCATCATCCATAGCAGAAGTGACATCATCAATAACATGCGACATATCAGAATTAGTAGCAGGTGCATATGTAGGTGTCGCAAATTTACTCATAACAGAAGGTGAATCAAGTGCAGAGCTAGATGGCAGTTCCTTACCTCCCCTTGTAGTTGAGGGGAAAATCTTGGTTCTTTCATCTTTCAAGTTCCTCATAGTGATCAACGGATATAAATCCCAAGTGACTCAAAGAATAGAGCTATGCTCCCCAGCAACGGCGCCAGAAAAAGATCTTGATAACCCACAAGTATAGGGGATCGCAACAGTTTTCGAGGGTAGAGTATTCAGCCCAAATTTATTGATTCGACACAATGGGAGCCAAAGAATTCTCAAGTATTAGCAGCTGAGTTGTCAATTCAGCCACAGCTGAAAGACTTAATATCTGCAGCAAAGTATTTAGTAGCAAAGTAGTATGGAAGTAACGGTAACGATAGCAAGAGTAACAATAGCAGTTTTGTAGCAACCGTAACAATGGAAATGGAGAAGTAACTTAGCAAATATCAATATGTGAAAAGCTCGTAGGCAATGGATCAATGATGGATAATTATGTCGGATGCAATTCATCATGCAACAGTTATAACATAGAGTGACACATAACTAGCTCCAGTTCATCAATGTAATGTAGGCATGTCTTCCGAATATAGTCATACATGCTTATGGAAAAGAACTTGCATGACATCTTTTGTCCTACCCTCCCGTGGCAGCGGGGTCCTATTGGAAACTAAGGGATATTAAGGCCTCCTTTTAATAGAGTATCGGACCAAAGCATTAGCACTTAGTGAATACATGAACTCCTCAAACTACGGTCATCACCGGGAAGTGTCTCGACTATTGTCACTCCGGGGTTTGCCAGATCATAACATGTAGTAGGTGACTATTGACTTGCAAGATAGGATCAAGAACTCACATATATTCATGAAAACATAATAGGTTCAGATATGAAATCATGGCACTCAGGCCTTAGTGACAAGCATTAAGTATGGCTAAGTCATAGCAACATTAATCTTAGAACATAATGGATACTAGGGATCAAACCTTAACAGAACTAACTCGATTACATGGTAAATCTCATCCAACCCATCACCATCCAGCAAGCCTATGATGGGATTACTCATGCACGGCGGTGAGCATCATGAAATTGATGATGGGGGATGGTTGATGATGACGATGGTGACGGATTCCCCTCTCCGGAGCCCCGAACGGATTCCAGATCAGCCCTCCCAAGGAAGATTAGGGCTTGGCGGCGGCTCCATATCGTAAAACACGATGAATCCTTCTCTTTCATTTTTTTCTCCCCGAACATGAATATATGGAGTTGGAGTTGAGGTCGGTGGAGGTCCAGGGGGGCCACGGGGCACGGGGGCACGCCCTGCACCCTCCTGGACAGGGTGCGGGCCCCCTTACATTGATTCTTTCACCAATATTTTTTATTAATTCCAAAACGTGACTCCTTGGAGTTTCAGGTCATTCCGAGAACTTTCATTTCTACACAAAAATGACACCACGGCAGTTCTGCTGAAAATAGCGTCAGCCCGGGTTAGTTCCATTCAAATCATGCAAGTTAGAGTCCAAAACAAGGGCAAAAGTGTTTGGAAAAGTAGATACGTTGGAGAAGTATCAGTGATACACATGTTCATAACATTGATGCCAAAAGATGTAGAGTTGATAATGATAGTACCACTTTCTTGTGGCACTGCCACTTAGGTCATATTGGTGTAAAGCGCATGAAGAACCTCCATGCCGATGGACTTTTAAAGTCACTTGATTTTGAATCACTTGACACATGCGAACCATGCCTCGTTGGCACGATGACTAAAACCCCGTTCTTGGAACAATAGAACGAGCAAGTGACTTGTTGGAAATCATACATGCTGATGTGTGCGGTCCGATGAGTGTTGACGCGTGCGGTGGATATCGTTATTTTCTCACCTTCACCGATGAATTGAGTAGACATGGGCATGTTTACTTAATGAAGCATAAGTCTGAAACGTTTGAAAAGTTCAAGCGACTTCAGAGTGAAGTTGAAAATCATCATAACAAGAAGATCAAGTTCATACGATATGATCAAGGGGAGAGTATCTGAGTTATGAGTTTGGCAATCACTTAAGACAAGGTGGAATCGTTTCACAGTTGACGCCACCTGGAACACCATAGCATAATGGTGTGTACGAACGTCGTAATCGCACTCTATTGGATATGGTGCGATCTATGATGTCTCTTATCGATCTACCGCTATTGTTTTGGGGTTATGCATTAGAGACAATTACATTCACTTTAAATAGGGCACCATCTAAGTCCATGGAGACGACACCGTATGAACTATGGTTTGGCAAGAAACCTAAGTTGTCGTTTCTTAAGGTTTGGGACTGCGATGCTTATGGTGATAGGCTTCAACCAGAAAAGCTCGAACCCAAAGCGGACAATTGTGTATTCATAGAATACCCAAAGAAGACGATTGGGTATACCTTCTATCTCAGATCTGAGGGCAAAGTGTTTGTCGCTAAGAACATGTCCTTTCTTGAGAAAGAGTTTCTCTTGAAATAATTGAGTGGGAGGAAGATAGAACTTGATCAGGGTGTTGAACCTTTACTTCAACCAGAGAGTATCGCAGCACAGAAAGATGTTTTTGTGGCACCTATGTCAGTTGAAGAGAAAGCTAATGATGATGATCATGAAGCTTCAGATCAAGTTACTATCGAACCTCATAGGTCGACAAGGGTGCGTACTACTTCTGAGTGGTAACCCTATCTTAAAAGTCATGTTGTTGGACAACTGTGAACCTACGAGCTATGGAGAAGCGATGGTGGACCCGGATTCCAACAAATGGCTAGGAGCCATGAAATCCGAGATAGGATCCATGTATGAGAACAAAGTATGGACTTTGGTGGAATTGCCCGATGATCGGCAAGTCATTGAGAATAAATGGATCTTTAAGAAGAAGACAGACGCTGATGGTAATGTCACAATTTATGAAGCTCGATTTGTCTCAAAGAAGTTTCTAACAAGTTCAAGGAGTTGACTGTGATTAGACTCTCTCAATCATAGCGAAGCTGAAGTCTGTTAGAATTATGTTAGCAGTTGCTGCATTTTCATTTACGAAATATGGTAGATGGATGTCAAAACAAAGTTTCCTTGACGGTTTCCGTGAGGAAAGGCTGTATGTGATACAACCAAAAGGTTTTGTCGATCCTAAGGATGCTAAAAGATATGCAAGCTCCAGCGATCCTTCTATGGACCGGAGCAAGCATCTCGGAGTTGGAACATACGCTTTGATGAGGTGACCAAAGATTTTGGGTTTATACAAAGTTTGCAAGAAACTTGTATTTACAAGAAAGTGAGTGGGAGCACTACAACATTTCTGATAAGTATATGTGGATGACATATTGTTGATCGGAATTGATGTAGAATTTCTAGAAAGCACAAAGGGTTGTTTGAATGGAGTTTTTCAAAGCAAGACCTGGGTAAAACTGCTTACATATTGGGTATCAAGATCTATAGATCAAGACGCCTGATAAGACTTTCACAGAGCACATACCTTGACATGATTTTGAAGGAGCTCAAAATGGATCAGTCAAAGAAGCAGTTCTTGCTTGAGTTGTGAGGTGTGAAGTTAAGACTTAAAGCTCGACCATGGCATAAGAAATAGAAAGGACGAAGGTCATCCCCTATGCCCTAGCCATAGGCTCTATATGATATGACATGTTGTGTACCGCACCTGATATGTGCCTTGCCACGTGTCTGGAAAGGGGGTACAAGAGTGATCCAGGAGTGGATCATTGGACATCAGTCAAAATTGTCCTTAGAGGAATAAGGAAATGGTTCACGGTTATGGAGGTGATAAAAAGTTCGGCGTAAAGGGTTACGTCGATGCAAGCTTTAACACCTATCCGGATGACTCTGAGTAGCAAACCAGATACGTATAGTGAAGCAACCATTTGGGACAGCTCCAAGTGGAGCGTGGAAGTAGCATCTACAATATGACCTAGAGATTTGCAAAGTACATACGGATCTGAATATTGCAGACCCATTGACTAAACCTCTTCCACGAGCAAAACATGATCAGCACCAGAACACTATGGGTGTTTGATTCATCACAATGTAACTAGATTATTGACTCTAGTGCAAGTGGGAGACTGTTGGAAATATGCCCTAGAGGCAATAATAAAATGTTTATTATTATATTTCCTTGTTCATGATAATTGTCAATTGTTCATGTTATAATTGTATTAACCGGAAACCGTAATACATGTGTGAATACATAGACCACAATATGTCCCTAGTGAGCCACTAGTTGACTAGCTCGTTGATCAATAGATGGTTGTGGTTTCCTGACCATGGACATTGTATGTCGTTGATAACGGAATCACATCATTAGGAGAATGATGTGATGGACAAGACCCAATCCTAAGCATAACACAAGATCGTGTAGTTCGTTTGCTAGAGCTTTTCTAATGTCAAGTATCTTTCCTTAGACCTTGAGATTGTGCAACTCCCGGATACCGTAGTAATGCTTTGGGTGTATCAAACATCACAACATAACTGGGTGGCTATAAAGGTGCACTACAGGTATCTCCGAAAGTGTCTGTTGGGTTGGCACGAATCGAGACTGGGATTTGTCACTCCGTATGATGGAGAGGTATCTCTGGGCCCACTCGGTAATGCATCATCACAATGAGCTCAATGTGACTAATGAGTTAGCCACGGGATCATGCGTTACGTAACGAGTAAAGAGACTTGTCGGTAACGAGATTGAACAAGGTATAGGGATCCCGATGATCGAATCTCGGGCAAGTAACATACCGATGGACAAAGGGAATTGTATATGGGATTGATTGAATCGTCAACATCGTGGTTCATCCGATGAGATCATCGTGGAACATGTGGGAGCCAATATGGGTATCCAGATCCCGCTATTGGTTATTGGTCGGAGAGGCATCTCGGTCATGTCTGCATGGTTCTCGAACTCGTAGGGTCTACACACTTAAGGTTCGGTGACGCTAGAGTTGTAATGGGAATTGTATGTGGTTACCGAAAGTCGTTCGAAGTATCGATGAGATCCCGGACGTCACGAGGAGTTCCGGAATGGTCCGGAGATAAAGATTTATATATGGGAAGTCCTATTTTAGCCACAGGAAAATGTTCAGGGTTTTTCGGTATTGTACCGGGAAGGTTCTAGAAGGTTCCGGAGTGGGGCCCACCTGCATGGGGGGGCCCACATGAACGTGGGTAGTGGGGGAAAGTCCCCACACCCCTGGTCAAGGCGCACCAAGATCCCCCCCTTAGAAGGAATAAGATCATATCCCGAAAGGATAAGATCAAGATCCCTAGAAAGGGGGATAACAATCGGTGGGGAAGGGAAAGGATGGGATTTCTTTCCTCTCACCTTTGCCAATGCCCCAATGGACTTGGAGGGCAAGAAACCAGCCCCCTCCACCCCTATATATAGTGGGGAGGCGCATGGGAGCTAGACCCTAGCCCCTGGCGCGACCCTCCCCCCTGCTACACCTCTTCCTTTTTCCGTAGTGCTTGGCGAAGCCCTGCCGGAGAACCACGAGCTCCATCGCCACCATGCCGTCATGTTGTTGGAGTTCTCCCTCAACTTCTCCTTCCCCTTGCTGGATCAAGAAGGAGCAGACATCCTCGGGTTGTACGTGTGTTGAACGCGGAGGCGCCGTCCGTTCGGCGCTTGGATCGGATATTTCGCGATTTGAATCCCCGCGAGTATGACTCCATCAATCGCGTTCTTGTAACGCTTCCGCTTAGCGATCTTCAAGGGTATGAAGATGCACTCCCCCTCTCTCGTTGCTAGCATCTCCTAGATTGATCTTGGTGACACGTAGGAATTTTTCTGAATAATTACTACGTTCCCCAACATATCTAACCATCTTGTGGCATTTTCTAATATACATGTATAACTCAAGCACACGATTATACCGCAAATTGCGTTGTCATCTAGACCAAAATCACTTAGGGAGGAAATGCCCTTTCAGGGTGGTTTTCCTCACTTAGGATTTCTTGACTGGAATGACGCGAGGGGGATGCTCAAGACAACACTTGTCTCAAGACAACACTTGTCTGAAATTCAACTCGAGCAGCCAACCACAAATGGTTAGAGGTAGGGCCTATTTTTCTGGCAAAAAAAGAGGTAGGGGCTATTTATAGTTGGTGCACAGACCCACACGGGGCGAAATGACCATTGGAAGGGGCGCATGTTGGAAATGTAGATAACAAAAAAAAATCATGCCTACAAATAAAAACCAGGATCACTATGAAGATGAAAATATGTTTGATCAGATCTTTACCAACGACCGCAACAAAGAGAAGACGTTGGTCAAGATTGTTGCACATTCCCGCGGCTAGATTATACCTCCCAGTCGTGGGAATTTTTTTCGATTGTGGATCGAAGCTACGATCCCCTACGGGTATCCACGCGTACGGAGTCACCGATCCATCAGAGCTTCATTGTCCAGAACCGAGAACTACCGGAGACTAGAGGTGGGGTGTAGCAGCCTTGTGACGGAGATAAATTTTTCGTGAGAGAGAGTGAGAGGGGCGCAACCTTCAAGCACGGAGTTGTGTTTGTTTCCGTTGCGCTTGGACGCAGCCAACTCCCTGTGGGCTTTCTCATTGTGTTTCTCTTCATCACCCATAGTCCATGTTAGGGGCACCTGCGTGACAGGATCTCTCCGAGTGGTCACCGCACTTGTTTGCTATACACCGCTTATAATGGACCATAACAATAAATCGCCCATGCCGTGCAGTTAGTGGGTCGGGTAGTACGGAAGTGGCAACACAATAATTTTCTCCACGTTCCTTTCCTACCTTTCGCTTTTTTCGGGTTTTGCTTAGATCTTTTATCTTTTATAGTGCATGTGGTTTTATGTGGCATTCCGGTTCCACTCTCTTGTTTTACAACAAAATTTCATTTTTCTTTCCTTTTATTTTTTCTATTTATATTTTATTTATTGTTGGTTTAGTTTCGGGCTTATTAATCTTAATTTGATATTTTCAATAAAAAATATATCAAACACTTTTAAAATTACATGAAAATTAAGTTTGAATCTGTGGACCCTTTTCAAAATTAGATGAGCATCTTCATTAAATATCCTAACACTTCTTAAAAATGGTGTACAGTTACAAAAAATAGATGAATATTTCTAAAATTGCACGAACATCTTTTAAATGTGAGAATACTTACACAAGCAATTTTTATGCCAGAACACATTTTGAAGTTACATGAAGATTGTTTGAAAATGCATGAATACTTCTTTGAAATTACATAAGCATTAGGCGTGGATAATTTCTAAAACTACACAAATATTTTTTTAAATGAGTGAATTGTTTTTGAAATTATAACATTTTTTATAAAATGTGCTCACTTTCTCCAAGTACACCAACATTAACCGAAGTCATCTTGCCGAACTCATTCATTCCCCAAAAGCGTTATAAAAATCCTAGACTCGATGAGGCGTGCTTTCTTTTGGGCCGCAGAGGAAACGTGCACCGGTGCTCAAT
This sequence comes from Triticum aestivum, assembly GCF_018294505.1. Taxonomy (NCBI): domain Eukaryota; kingdom Viridiplantae; phylum Streptophyta; class Magnoliopsida; order Poales; family Poaceae; genus Triticum; species Triticum aestivum. Next base: position 445,341,409 of record NC_057804.1, on the reverse strand, counting down.
GCTTAGTTGCTTGGAAAAATGTGTGCAAACCAAAAAACTGTGGTGGTCTAGGCCTCAAAAACTTATATAAGCAGAACAACTGTCTGTTAATGAAATTCGCGGTCAAAGCGCTACTCCCGAATACAACACCATGGCTAGATTGGATTGCCTTGCAACACCCCAATGCTCTTATCGCCCCACAAAACAGCCACTCCTTCATTGGACGCACTATAAACCAGCAACTCCCAGCACTACATGCCATCTCCTTTGTACTAACACACTTCGGCACAAACACTTATTTCTGGCTAGACACATGGATTGATCAGAAACCTCTCGCTACGTTATTCCCCTGCCTTTACTCTCACACCACCCTACCCCTAGCTCGTGTGGCTACTATTTTTAACTACGGTTTAGATTCAATCCTACGGAACCGCCTAACCTCTAATGCTGCTGCCGAGTTGTGTTCTGTGTTGTCCCTCCTGCAGGATTTCCAGGTGTCGCCCGGGCCAGACGAGCGCTACCTAAATGGTTGCCTAGGCTTCTCCACCAGGGCAGCCTATTCACTCACCATGGCCGACGACTCGGCCCATGAAATGCATGCCATCCCAATATGGTCTTCATGCGTTCCCAACCGGGTGAAGATTTTTGCATGGCTGCTGTTCCGAGATCGACTCAACTCCAAAAGCAACCTTCTCCGCAAATTCGTGGTCACTGACTCGCTATGTCCACGTTATGGGTTCGATGGTGAGACTCACTCGCACATATTCATCACCTGCCCACTCGCACAGCGGATATGGCAAAGGATTGGCATTTGCCCCTCGGCCACCATTGACGGCCTATGGGACTGCCGTCTCCCCTCTCAGCTAGATGCGGCTATATGGCACTCCATCCTCCTCATTATTCTATGGAAGATCTGGGATTCCAGAAATGCTATGACCTTCAAGCAACAAAACCATTGCAGTACCCTCACCCTTAAGAGAATCATTGATGATCTCATGCTCTGGATGCACAGGATGAAGAAAACAGAGCACAAGCAGGCCGCCTCCTCATGGCGTTCCCACCTCTTATCACGATTACACGTGCCTATGTAATTTCACCTTGTAACCACTCCAACGATGGGTCACAAGCATTGAGAAATATATTCAGGTGGGGAGCTCCTCCTTCGGTGATTTTTCAAAAAAAAATATACTAACACTCTGAGAAACATAAAAAGAAATCCTATCGTTAACCAAATTATATAAACAAATGAAATAAATGTTAGTATTCCGGGACTTAGAGAAAAAGGAAAACGGAAAATGCCTCATATATTATGGGACGGAGGAAGTACCTGCATATCTTCTTTTTAAGGGGAAAGTACCTGCGTAGCTGTGCGTGTTGCCGAGAAAAACAAAAGTTGTGCACATCGCAAGGCAGTTGGGCCGCGCCGTGCTGTTGGCGGCAACAGTGATCGGAGGTGAACAAGGATGAACGAAGACGGGGATGCTGCTGCAAAGATGATGGTCGGCACATCGGGAAGCGAGAGAACCAAGCGAACAAAGTGAGGTGGGACTTTCAGAAAACATGGAGCCTCACCAAAGCAGCAGTACAAAGACACCACTACACACAGACAACCCCGCTCCTGAGTCCTGAAGCAGAAAAACCATTAGAATATCGAAAAGTCCGTACTACTCTTTATTACCATCCGCCGATTCCCGTACGACAGCACAAATCGCACTGCACAACAGTACGCGTTGCAAGCCCAGCACCAGCAATGATGTTCCCAGCACCAACAATGATGTTCCTAGAATAGCTGGGGCTTCTGCAGGTCCAGCAACGCATTCCGAAACCTGGAGCCATCGTGCCAAACGTTTCCCCGATTAGCATCAAGGCCAGACTCGACCTCCACATCTGCCACCTAACGGAAGATGCCCACCTCAATCGAAGAGGATCACTCACGAGTCACAAGGCCAAGAGAGAGCGAGAGAGCGAAAGCGATTTGCTCGCTACAAATGGCCTAGAATGGGTCCAGTCCCGCTTGACCTGACAACTGTTTCCCAGTGTTGGCCAGAGGCTCTCATGTTGCGATCCTCAGGCGGACCCCCAGTTTTTGTCATCCACAGGGAAAATGCAGCACATAGCGGCATGGATGCTCCAAGAAGCTGTCCAGCCAACCGACATTGGTTGATGCTGAGAGTCCAGCCAACCATAGAGCGCGTTTCGTGGCAATAAAAATCCAAGATCCGTCCCATAATGTAAGATTTTTTATGTCAAAAAACGTCTTACATTTTGAGACGGAGTAGTATGTTTTAATATGACCATATCCCTTCCGAGGATGTACTGTCAGAACCTTATGAAACAAATGGACACCACCTTGAACATGTTCCCCACTCCTTCAGAGAGCCTTGTCAAAATCAAACATGGCATCATACTACCAACGGAACATCATACAAACAAGTCTTCCCGGAAGGAGGCCAATGAGGACTCTCATCAAAATGGTATCAGTTTCATCTGGGAGCCATTCTAAAAAAAGGAGACAGTATTATTAGTAACAGAACATAGACGTGCATGTCCGAATAATTTAACAAGAAAACACCAAGACAAAAGAGGTATGGTGTAAAGGGTAAAGAAAACAACTGAAGAGGAAGAACATGTCGGTCACTAAATGACAACTCAGAGGCAGCAATTGAAAGAGGAGACGTAAACGTGGTAGATAAACTCATTTCAGCAACAGATAATTCCGGACGGAGGAAGTAACTATAGTTAGCACATGTCCTCGGTTACTAGCCAACTGGATAGAGATTAGGAGCAAACAGTTGATGACCATGAGAAGCTATGAAGCACAGGTATATCATGATGGAGCACAAGTAGCAGATAGCAAAACTAGAAAGATTTTTTACTAACTGTGGACTACCATCCAAGTTTTAGCTTCTAAGAATTGAACCCTTCTTTCTTATCATTGGTATGAAGCATGAAAGACATGCAATTGATATTTAGCTCTAGGCTGCAGGCAACACAAATGAGCATAGGATATTTCACTATTCATAAGACAATTAGAAACAAGTCCAACAACAGACATGTCAAGGAAATGCAAGAAAAATAAGTTAGTGAGCAAAGCAGAGACCATATGTGGTTTGCCAGACAGCCTTCTGCTCTAAGCAGCCGAGAAATTACCAGTAAGTCCAAACAATAACAACTTGAATACATGGTCGGTTTAGAAGCAATGCAATTTACAAACAAATGATGATACAATATAAGGCAAATAAGAGAATGGTCACAAGCAAATCCAAACCATGGGCAAAAATGGATTACAGCTATGTAAAACAGAATGGACAAGGCCCTTTTTCTTGAATAGCATTAAAACATGGACTATTGAACATACAGAGTTGATAGCTTTAGCAAATTATTCATGTGCAATGCCACAACTAACCAGAGAATTACTGTAGATATATTCCTACATGAGCAACAGAACTCACTATGGGTGAGTTTCAAAAGAGAAATAGATAGCAATTCCATTGGTTCTGCTGAAGATCATCCTGCCACTATTTTATACAGAATAAATCTACAGAAGAAATGAGAAGTAGAACATCCAAATTAGGCCAACCACTATGCACTAACTTGTATGACCATCAAACAAGAGAAATGAACTACAATGATGAAAATAGACAAAGAGTGTCATGCCTACTGCAAGATAACTAACATTGTTCAGAATTCAGCCCAACATGAACTTGGAAAAGAATAACATGGCATTCCCAGCAACTTTATACATATATGAAGAAAGGAACAGAGAACTCCATTTGGATTTGCGGTCCAAAAAACTCCACTTCAACATCTCTTATACATGCCACAAACTGCTAATTGCTGTGATAGAAATATAATGACAGAATATCATCTTACGAATATGGTAGACATTTCTTCAGTAATCACTTCATTCATATGGACCCCCACACTAGTTCAATTCACGGAAGAAATCAATCTAGATCGGTATCCCAATGTTACAGACATAACACTTGAATCGGTTGAGCATCAAAACCCTGTAATGGACTTCTTTAGTTTCTCTATTTAGCAGTGCAAATGAAAACATTAAGAGTCCAGCATGTAGAAGGCACATCCAAAAAAAATAAGAAATTCAAAACATCACTTATATTGTGTGCAAGCTATCCCTATTTAGCAGCCCTAGATTTAACCAACTACGAGTAAATCAACGGCCGTTGTTACAACTTATAACAGAACTAAGGATATCTTATGTTGAAACAAAAAAGAGGTTTAGCCAGAGGAATAATACAACAAAAACAGAAGTACTCAAGTATATTGAAATTTCATGTATGGGACCAACATAATGCAAAATCGAAATTTATCTTAACGAATCCAGTATATGCACAAACAATACAGAAGTGAGAACACCAATTGTTCTTTTTGCCTAGAATATTGCCAGTGACTGATTTCCCCCATAATTCACTGCTATCCCATTCTTGAAGGCTTGGGCTTGTTCTTCCTGATTTGCTATCAAATTTCATTTCTGAATAGTTTGCTCATGGCCAACTCTAAATTCTTAAAACGAGACAAAAGGGGGGAAATGCAAGCCCTTCATTTACATCAAACTAACCAATAACTCATCACCTGGGGTTTCCTCCTTATACTAACTCCTACTTATTCACCACTATCATCAATTGAAAGTGAGTTACCAGGAAGAACATTGCTCAGCCACTACGGGACTGCGAGGAACTCTCAGGCCGGCCGCCCCGGCCAAAGCACCCAAACAGGTTCCTAAATACACGGCGAATCCGACCTTCACCGCCGTCCACCTGTCCTTCTCCTTCTGGCCATGTCACCCGCCTCGGCCCGACGCCGTTGCTGAAACCACCATCCAGCTCCGTGTAGACAACCGGCAGTTGCTCTCTGGGCCCGCCGGCGAACCTTCCAACCGCAAATCCGCCGCGGGGGAGTCGCCAGATGGTGAGCCCGGCATCCGCCTCCGCCTCAGGCACGGCTGCCGCCGGAAGCTCGCTGCGGCAGATGGGGCAGGAGTTGCGGAGGGAGAGCCATGGGAGGATGCAGTCCTGGTGGTAGACGTGCTTGCACGGCATCTCCCGAGCAGCGGCGCCGGGCTCGAAGGCCTCCTGGCACACCGCGCAGTGGGCCCCACCTCCCCCGGCGACCGTGACGGACGGCATCGACTCGACCGCGGCCTTGGAGGCCGGCGGGCGCGGCGCGGCCGCCTCCAGCCGCGAGAACTGGTCGAGCAGGCGGTGGAAGCCCGACCCCATGAGGAGGTGCGAGACGTCGCCGGGCAGCGGCCGCAGCCCGTCGCCGGAGCCGTCCTCGTAGTAGAGCTCGAAGCCGGAGAGCGAGCCGCCCCGCAGCACGATCACCGGGTTCATCGCCCCGCGCCGGCCGCTGCCGCCGCCGCCGCGCGGCGGCGGAGGCTGCGGGAACTGCTCGAGGAAGCCGCCGTCGCAGTCGGGGCAGACGACGGTGGCCGGGGAGACCCGCACGAAGCGGCTGCAGTGGTAGCACCAGTAGGAGACCGGGGACGACGCCATCGGGAGCGAGCGAGAGCCCCTCGACAAATCCCCCGGACGAATCGAGCCGCGGGCCGGTCAGCTCCGACGGCGGCCGCAGACGCGGATCGGACGGGCGGCGGAGCGAACCAGCCGGAGGCGCGGATCTGGGGGGAGCTCGGGACGCCGAAATCCCCAATCGATTTTCGAATTGGGGGTTTCGGGCAGGCAGTGGGGAGGAGACCTGGAGAGGGGAGGGGAGGGGAATTGCGTGGTGGGTGAGTGGGTGGTTTCGTTTTTATGTGGGACGGCGCAGCGCACTCGCTCGCGGCGGTGACGTCGCTGGTGACGGCGACGCCACGCGGGCTGCCGCGACACGCCAGTGCGTGGTGTCACGGCGTTAGTTAAGCGGCTGCGTTACGTTGACCGGTCAGCTTGGCAGGGAGTCAAAGCCTCAGCCAAGGCAGAGGGGCGGGATGGATGGTTCGGCGCTGCCCGCCGCCCGGATCGGCTCCGCCGCTGGAGAGGCGATTCTACTATGTACTTTCGTTTCTTTTCTTTTCTGCGGGATTCCTTCTGATTATTTTGAAGTGAAAAGCAGCAAGGTCCTCGAATATCCATTTCCAGACCCAAACTCAGAAACACTAAAACAAGTCAAAATTATGCTTGAATGGAAGGTGTTTAGGTGCGTGAGGTCCATACCCATTTTTAGTGTGCTCGGACATCTGAGTAGCTCTCAGAAAAAAAAAATTCAATCCATGCAGGAACTAGTAAACTTCTTTTTTTGCGGGAACTAGTAAACTTTTTCACAAACCCTATTACTTTCTGAGAGCTACTCTGATGTACAATCACGCTAAAAATTGACAGTCATCACACACTCAAACATCTCTTATGTAAAAAAATCAGTTTTTTTTTTATTATTTACTGTTCACAGACAAGGAAGCCATTTAGCTGCTCTCCGAGGTCCTTTCATTTTTCTTTTATTATTTATTGTTCACAGACAAGGAAGCCATTTAGCTGCTCTCCAAGGTCCTTTCCTTTTTCTTTTATTATTTACTATTCACAGACAAGGAAGCCATTTAGCTGCTCTCCAAGGTCCTTTTCTTTTTCTTTTATAAATACTACTCTATCGTTTTTTCCTTTGAATTGCTTGACGGGCTTGCCGCCTGGTGTATACTACTCTCGATTTTTCTTTTTGCGGTGCCTACTCTATTGTTGACGTGCCCACACGTTATTTCTGTCCGATCATCGAGCAATCCAGCCACATCTTCGTAGGTTTGGCAGCACAAAAGTACGTACGCACGCACTAGTGGCGCCATTCAAAGAATCAAGCTAAATTCAGTTTTAAGACGTAGAGAAATAAGACTTTGTCCTGTATGTAAAATTCAAGGAAGGAACGAGCACAACACAGGCTCCCTTTATCGATTCCCCTTTCCGATGCGCTCTTCCTGTCTTTTCTTTTGGTAAACTACAATGCCCACCGTTGCTCGTCTCGTCGTATGGCCCGTGTTACTTGTGTCTCCCGGGCCAGAGACGATTCACGGCCCGGAGCTTTTTCTGCGAGTGGTCACCATTACAGCAACAACTCCCCACTTCCACTCACTTTTGAATCTCATCACAGGAGAAAAAAGATGACACGGCTCATCGGTTGCAGTAGATGCTCCAGGCTCAGTGCTAAGGTCAAAGGCCTCCTGCTGCTGTAGTAACCGCCTCAGTTTCTCAACCACTCACTGAAAAAAGGTACTCCCTCCGTTCAATAATATAAGAACATTTTTTACACTAGTGTAGTGTAAAAAACGTTCTTATATTATGAAACGGGGGAGTACTAGTAGTAACCATACTTAACCGCAGCTGCTTCTAGGGGCTGTAATCAGCATGGCACAACCAGTCCAGGTGTCAAGAAAAGAGGGAGGTTTGACATGCGCTCAAGCCCATGTCAGTAAAGGCGGTAAGATCCGTAGAACCAACAAAGAAACTTCAGATGATGTACGTCATGATCAACACAAGACACGCTACACTACTCCATGTCTGCTACTGCTGGAGAGGAGACTCAGGAGAGGGCTGACAAGAAGCTTCATCCCCATACCTTACGGTCAAGCATATTCATGATCGCTGTTGATGTACTACTACTATATCACAGACAAAAAAGGGGTTCCAATTTTCAACTCCCACTACCAGTATATGTATATATACACATGGGTTCGGCTCATGTGCCTATCCTATCCGAGGATGATGTGTTGGCTTAGAAGAGTGGTCGGGATTCACCATCATATTACATCAAATTTACCTATCAAGATGCCTTGTCCAGAAAGAAAAAAATATATTGGTTCAACCCAGCATCCAACATGCACGCATATGATATACTCCATGATGCATCCATCATTGTACAGCTGCTTTCTTTTCCAAGGTTCCGCTGAGGCTACACGAACATCCAGCGGACCACCAGTATCCAGCTGCGGGAGCTTCATCGGGACCTTTTGGCACATGGGCCCTCGGCATCGTACGGCGCATCTCGAAATGGACGGACCAAGTTTCTCTCCGCTGGTCCGCGCTTCCAGAAGGGAAAGCAACTCCCAACGAACATGGATGGATGCGCTGGCTGTCGTTTTCAGGGTTCGCGCGCGCGAGAGAAAGGGCGCTGCCAAACCAGCCCGAATCCAGCGTCGCCACACGAGCGACGGAACATCCAAAAAATCATCAGGTTTCTCAAAAGAGAAAAAAAAATATCTGAACAATCATCATGCGGCATGTAGAAATTCAACCAGCAGAAAGGCTGCTTTGATGCGTAGTGCTTCGGCCTTTGTTTTCAATGCAAGTATTTTGGGGTTGTCCAAACTTTTCAGCAAACTGTTGGTTGGCCTCGACAGCAGAAGGGTGCCTCATTTCAGGACCGAAGACCGCATGCATCAGGTTTATTCGGTCGGCGTCGGTTTTGAGATATAATTTACCATGTATTTTGCAGTACATAACACTTTTACTCACGATTCACAGCCTGAATAACTGACAGGAAATGGAACTCATCTGAACTGAACTACGATGAGAAAGGGGCCCCAGAACGTCAGAATGACACGAAACCAGCACAAAAATCATACCCCGGAGAATGATCTGCATTGATACCAAATGGAACACCATAAGTGAATGCATAACTCAAAGTACAGCAGAATGGAATTTAGAACATCAAGAATTACTACAAGGACAAAGTGGATTCTAGCCACAGATACAACACTGACGATTAAACACATGGTCCAAGTTCAACAGGCAAGCAAGACAACCATTGTGAAAGGTCAAAGTAACGCTATTTTCTGTTTATATAGAAAACATATCCATTGCTACCACATTACGGTGCTACCAGCCTACCATGCAGTCCCTCTGAAAAGCGATGTGAATGTTCATTGAAAAAATTCAAGAAAAATCTTTAGATAAATCATTTATATAATCAAGCCTCCTACATAAAGTATAAAGAGAAAAATATATAAATATTAGCTTTATGTTTATCCTTTTGCCCTCATAACAAATTTTCTATTTTGGATCACCGATTCTAGACCAGATTTTTATAAGATAGTATGATATGTTAGATTGATTTTATATCCATGTTATCGGAACTCTCAAAGAACAACTGTATCATTTTCCCAGGGGTGCAGGCCCTAACATGATCTGATATTTCTACCTTCCTGTTACCAACCAGTCCCAAAGAAAATACAGAGGCCCACATGTGTTTGATGCAAATTTAGCTGCTCTATTAACATCTGCCAGCTGGTATGACCTCGATCCTTCCATTTCTGAAGGATGCTAAGGCCTCCTTTGGTTTAGAGGAATCTTGTAGGAATTTCATAGGATAGGATTTCTATAGGAGTCTTGTAGAAATCCTATCCTATGAAATTCCTACTCCCTCCGTCCGGAAATACTTGTCATCAAAATGGATAAAAAGGGATGTATCTGGATGTATTTTAGTTCTAGATACATCTCTTTTTATCCATTTTGATGACAAGTATTTTCGGACGGAGGGAGTACAAGATTCCTCTAAACCAAAGGAGGCCTAAGAATGTAAGCAGACTGTGGTGAATTTGTCTTTTGTCCGGAAATCTCTATCAGATAAATCTAACAAATTTGACATGATAGATCCATTCCATGTCAATATTGTCTGGAATTTCCAACAAAGAATTGTATAACTTTTTCGAGGGGTGACAGGACCTGATATGTTCTCATGTTTCTACCTTCCTGTTATGTACCAAATAGTCACAAAGAAAAAGGCAGAGGCCCACATGCGTTCGATGCAAATTCAGCTGCTCTGTTAACATCTGCCAGCTGGCATCACCTCCATCCTTCCATTTCTGATTAAGTACGTAAGAAGATTGGGTGGATGAATTTGTCTTTTTTGTTTGGAAATCTATGTCAGATTCAAATAACAAATTATATGACATGATAGATTGATTTCATGTCAATGTTGTTGGAATTTTCAACAAAGAATTGTATCATTTTTCGTGGGGTGGCAGGACCTGAAATGCTCTCTCTACCTTCCTGTTCTATTCCAAAATGTCACAAAGAAAAGATAACAGGCCCACATGTATTCTGTGCATTTTTTCGAGAAACATGTTCTATGCAAAATTAGCTGATGTGTTAACATCAGCCAACTGGTATAGCCATCTGTGAATGATTCTGAGAATGTAAGCGGATTAGGTGGTGAAAATGATGTTGTATAGAGCAGTAATCATATATTGTTGACGCTGAACACATTCCCCTTGTCAACAAAATAATCATCTTGAGCGAAATGCATATGTGACTTTCGACGAGTGTGCATGTAAGCATTTGTCGACGTGGCATGGAAGCACCGTAACAGGAGAAAGCACCAGATCAATTCGCTATGAGGGTGGAACCCAAGTGTAGCAATAAAAAAGTAATTAACATGCTTATGGGCAATTGAGCAGTACTTTATAACCATGATGCTCACTTGCTAATGCACAATCCAGGGTTTAGCTTTCTTGAATTCAGAAAGATAAACAGACTAGGCCATTAATCCTTAACATTAACTGAACAAAATAATTAGCTGTCTGGCAACATAAAAGTGTGTTGCTTATAAAAATATGTTATATGGGGTGAGCTTTGGATAGAGCATCCATCTATTGTCATGTCAATGCTGACAGTGAAGTCTTAGGACAAGCGTTAGTGCATAGCGGATGGTTAAAGCAATTAGATCACTGCACAACATTGTCTGAGATGGTTTGGGCATACACAACGCAGGCCTCCAGAAGCGCCAGTGCACAACGGACGGTTAAAGTTGCTTATAATGTCAAGAGAGGCCGGGGTAGACCGAACTTGACATGGGAGGAGTCCGTAGAAAGAGATCTAAAGGACTGGAATATCACCAAAGAACTAGCCATGGACAGGGGTGCATGAAGTTAGTTATCAACGTGCCAAAACCATGACTTTGTTTTGAGATCTTATGGGTTTCAACTCTAGCCTACGCCAACTTGTTTGGGACTGAAAGGCTTTGTTATTGTTGTTTGTTTGTTTCTTTCTTGTAAAACTGATGAACTCAGTATACTATTTTTTTCAGTTATTTTTATCCTGTTTTGCAACCTTGATGGCCAAACTGGGGCTTTATATCTGTATAAAGTCAGGCGCGCCTCACGCCTTCAATCTAAAAACATGTAGTTTGTCAGATATTTCCAAAAGAGAAACTTTCATATGTGAGTGTGAGATGTTTCTTCCTTTGATCCAATATGCCAATGCATCTAATGGTAAAATACGTAATAAAGTTTTGTTGTGACACCATAAATATTCTTTCTTTTTTAAATAGTTGGTTGAACCATGACTATCTACCCTTTATTCGTGTGGGGATATGAGCTTCAGCATAGGCTACTGTAGCTTATCATATTTTTAATCCCACCTAGCACGCGAACGCAAAGCACAACACATGGTAAAATCATTTAAAATACATTAAAAGAAAAATCTGTATTTTATTTGACATTGTATGTGTTCATGTCTTCTGTATGCGTACAAAATTTTCTGAAAAAATGACTCATTTTGTGCTCTGGGAGATAAAAAAGCACAAAACCGGTGCTCTAAAAATGTAAATTTTGGATACTACGCACTTTAATTAGACTTTGGATACTGCACACTATACACATTGAATTAATAATGCTGTATAGGTCTCGAGATACCGAAATAGGCATTCTACGGCTTAGAGATATGGACCAGCTGAACCATGGGTCAGCAAATCCTCTCCCCATTTTTTTGCTCCCTGGCTGAAGTACAAAATTCTGACAGTAGCATATATGGTGGTTGAATACTTTTTCTTAAGGTGTGAATGAATACTTCCATATGTGAGTGTTTTGGTTCTTTGGTATCCATCGTACAAAATTTGGTGTGTTAGTTTTTTATTTGTCTTTTTTCTAGCACTTTCTTGTAAAATTGATGAACTTATAGAACATTGATGTATCTAACACTAAAACGTTTAGTGTTAGATACATCCGTATCTAGACAAATCTAAGACAAATAATATGGATCGGAGGGAGTATCAGTTTATCCTGTTTTGCTATCTTGATGGCCGGTTTCGGGCTTTATATTAGTAAGTAAAGCTGGGTGCACCTTCTGTCTAAAAACATGTTCAAAACTTCCATATGTGAGCGTGAGATGTTTCTTTGAACCAATATGACAATGCATCTAATGGTAAAACATGTAATAAAGTTTTGTTGTCACACCGTAAACATTTTACCCCATGGCCAAAGTACAAAATTCTGCTTGTAGCATATACGGAGGCTGAATAAGTTTATTTGGAAGGTCTGGTTGAATACTTCTGCTAGTCATATTCCAGTTAAGGGCAGCCCAGTGCATGTAGCTCCCGCTTGGGCAGGTCCAGGGAAAGGTCTGACCACTTTGGGTCTACTGTACGCAGTCTTTCCCTACATTTCTGTAAGAGGCTGTTTCCAGGACTTGACCACTGCACCAAGGCTCCCCTTCGCTAGTCATATTCTAGTTCTTGGTACAAAATGGGACAAACTCACTCATACTAAATATGTAATCTTGGATCTAATATTACTGCTATTCCAAGAAGCAAAGGCAGAAAAGCTAAGAATTACTCACCCAGGTTACAGAAGAACCAGCCATGAGTTCTCACACTGAGGTTACTGAAGAAGCAGTCATCGTCGATTTCTTTTCTTTCCCCTCGCTTTGGCCCTCTTCTGCCTCGCCTCCTCTTTCTGTCTCTCAGCTTCCTCCCTCTCAAACTTCTCGCTCTCCCTCTTCTGCAAGAAGTCCTGCACCGCCAGATAGATCACCTGCATTTCGAGAGAAGACCAGCAAGGTCAGCACCGAGCCACCGACCATCCGAAAACAACACTGTCCATCAATGCAATTCGCCATTCATTATACAGGCGGGGCGAAATGATTCGGACAGATAACAAACGCGTCACGCACCCCGATGGTGAGGAGGGAGAGGCCGACGAACGAGACCGTGAGCAGCACCGACACCACGGTGGCGGTGATGCTATCGTCGTCCGCAGCCACCCTCATCATGGCCTCGGTCTGCTCCACCTCTTCGATGGCGGCGGCAGGCGGGCGCAGCCTCCTGGCGAGGCGCAAGCGCCCGGTGCCTCCCCCGGCATTCCTACCACGGCGCGGAGCAGCGACGCACCTCGAGAAGAGCGCTGGCCTGGGTGCCACAGGCGGCGCGAGAGGGAGGGGGGAGAGGGAGCACGCTGCCGCCATTATCCCGTCCCTCGCGCCAGCGGAAGGAAAGGGGATGCAAATGAACGGTCGGAACGAACGGGGAAATGGATGGGCCAATCCGGCGCGCAATGGGCCCGTACCGGGCAGCATGGATGGGCCGAGGCCTGCCGTGTCGCCGTGCCGCGGGTCCGCGCCGAGCGGCCGAGAGAATTCCAGAGAAATCCATCCCCATCGAGACGAAGGAAACCGACGAGGACGCCACCGCTGTGCCGCGCGGCCGGACCCGTCCGCATTCGCCAGTTTGTCTGTGACACGCACTCGAAGAAGAGAAAGCGAACGAACGAGCGCTCACCGCACCGCACTCGAGACCCGAGCACAGGCTAACCGCGACACCGCAACCCGGTGGTGGTTCCGCCTCGCTTCGCCGGCGGCGTCGTGTGATTGTGATTCGGGAGCGGGAGAGGTCCGGGATGGCCGGGGATCGGATGAGCTGGGCGAGGCTGCTCAAATGGAGCCTCTCCTACATGGACGGCGCGCGGCCTTCTCGCGACATCAGGTGGGGCGAAGGGAAATGGAGGCTTATCTCTTCTGCTGTTTTCGTTTGGGCTGCGGCTGAGGCAAGGGTGTGGCGTTCTGTGTGCAGTGAGGAGGAGCAGAGGTGGCTGGCGGAGGCGGTGGAGCGGCACATGGCGGAGGACGTGGTGGGCCGCCTGAGGGAGATCGCGCTGCTGATGAGAACCCCGCTCTCCGTCCTGGAGGCGCAGGGCATCACACCCGAGGACATCGAAGGTACGGATCAGTCGTCGACGATAAACGGTGGTCGATTGGTAGTATTAGCGTGGATTTTAGAGTTTTGATGATAGTAAGGATGATGGATGTGTGGAGTTGTGGTACTAACAATTTGCCCACCCTTGAACAGACTGGAATATGGATGGTTCTGAACAATTTAGGTGAAACATATGCGATTCTGAATATTCCCAGCATTCTGAATATTCTGTAATTCGTAACATTGCGATTGGTATTCGTAATCCACACTTGCCCGTTGGCGACAGTGGATTTGTAGTATTAGAGTGGATTTGAGAATTTGGATAAACTGAGGATGCTGGATGCGTGGAATAGTGGTAACAATTTGCCCGCCCTTAGAAAGATTGGAATAGGGTTGTTTTGAACAATTTAGGTGAAACATATGCGGCAGTTAGGAATGTTCCAGCATTCTGAATATTCTGTAATCCGTAACATTGCGATTGGTATTCGTAATTCACCCAAGCTTTTCAGGTCAACGGGAATAAAACCCTTTGTCTCGTCCTTCAAAATGTTAGGCATCTTTTGAAGATTGTCATTTGTTATAGGCTTATCTTAGCCCAATAACACTAGTATTTTGTTTGCTCAACTCACAGTTGGTACTGATTAATTACTTGTGACCGTTGCAGATTTACTCGCAGAGCTGCAAGTACATGTCGAGTCTATCGACATAGCAAATGGTATGTCTGATCATTGTTATGTTTTGACATTCCTCCTGGAATGCCATGGTCCAACTATGGTTTATGGGTTGGCTTAGCATGGGAAACATAAGTCATATCCTTTTGACGACCTCTTGGGATGCTCACGCAGCCACGCAGAGATCTCAGTCGAGCAATGTCCTTGCACAACATTTTTACTATTCTAAACAATTGAAGTCCCAGTGTCCACTGAACTTTCTGATTTCTGCAACTCATCCTTAGTACTCCACTGCTATGGGTTAGTAATCGATGAAAGCACTAAAGTTCTGCAGATGTATTGTTATCATAACTAGCAATGTGCCCATGCGTTGCAACGGATCCAAAGTAGAATAATACTTATTCACAAATTTGAAAGAAAACACTCTTAGTTTTGATATACATATATCACTAAAAATATACTATTATGTTTCACTAAAAATATATTACTCGGGCTGTTTTGATGAGGTGAGGGAGGGATGTGGTTGGTTCCAAGATACTAAGGGGTTTTTTGCAAATTGGAGCAGAGAAGTGGGCTATTGTTGCAAAAAGGCCACAACTTACCTCACAGTCGTTAGATGCAGATCTAATGGTCAAAAATGATGGCTAGGGGACACACCATCATCACCAACTGAGTCTTTTATAGGAGTATAGATATAGATATAGAAGTGTCCACTGAACTTTCTGATTTCTGCAACTCATCTTTAGTACTCCACTGCTATGGTTTAGTAATCGATGAAAGCACTAAAGTTCTGCAGATGTATCGTTATTATTATTATTGCATTTCTGTGACGTGAACTCGGATTTATTACCTCGAGTTGAACCTACAGTTCCATCTGTAGGAAACAAAGGTAGCACTTGGAAGGCATACTTTACTGGTGTCAAAATGAAAACGTTCACGTCACTGGATGCTTCAAAGGCATATGTAGTTTCTCTTGAGGTGGCTAAACAAATGGATGGAGGCAACTGTAGTGGGTTTTGCCAATAAAAACACTGCTCTTCAGGTGAATTCTCAGCTTCTTCTTCCACTATGCTAGTATTACAACTTCCAAGGGGAGCTGATCTGCTAGGGTCCAAAAGATTGTTGCGTGCCCAGAATTGTTTGATGAATGAATAGATCGATGACAAACTTCCAACCGAGAAACAAGGGGCATACAGACACCAAAACATTGTACATGTATTGTTTGTGAGCATTTTATTATGAATACATTGTTGTGTATTAATCTCCCCGTTTGTTCCTCTGGTGTGCTAGATCTGCATTCTGTTGGTGGCTTGGTTCCAGTTATTAGGTACCTCAGAAATACTAATGCACGCATCCGAGCCAAAGCAGCTGATGTGGTAACAACGGTTGTTCAAAACAATCCGACTAGCCAGCAGCTGGTCATGGAAGCTAGTGGTTTTGAGCCACTTGTATCCAATTTTACATCAGATCCTGATCTCACTGCACGCATAAAGGCTCTTGGTGCACTATCCTGTAAGTTCTTTCCTCTTTCTGTTTAGATGCTGTAACTAATATGTTTTTGTTAAGTTTCCAATTTGACAATTCCCTCACATCATGTTCAGCCTTGATTCGGAACAACAAACCAGGAGTTGCTGCATTTCGTCTAGCCAATGGATACGCAGGACTGAGAGACGCTTTAAATACAGAGAGTGCAAGGTTTCAGAGGTAACATAATTGATCTAGCCTGAGTATATTCGCCAAATGTCCCACTAGCATGCCTGTGACAGACACGTGTCTTCTCTGACAGGAAAGCACTAAGCCTGACTCATTATCTACTCAGCGAAAGCCATTCCGATTGCTCGGTGTTTGCACAGCTTGGGTTTCCTCGCCTTATGATGCGTTTGGTATCCAGTGATGACTCTGGTGTTCGAGAAGCAGCATTAGGAGGCCTGCTTGAGCTTGCAAAGGACACAACACTGGGGAATAGGAGTTTACTAGCAGAGCAGGACAGGCTACGGCGGCTTCTCTGGGGGCGTATACAGAGCATAAGGATGATGGCTCCTGAAGATCTTGATGCTGCACGAGAGGAAAGGCAACTCGTCGACTCATTGTGGATTACATGTTACCACGAGCCATCCACACTTCACCGGGAAGGACTTGTCGTTCTGCCTGGAGAGGAATCTTTTGAACAACCTCCTGATGTGGCTGGTAGATTCTTCGAGCCACTGCGCCGAGCTCCATTGCAGAGGGCACCTCCTAGTCCTGATGAGAGATCAGATCCAGGAAATGGAACTGTGGGAGGAATTATGCTGCTTCTAGGTCCAGCACCAGGTAACTCGGAGTAATTGATCATCCTGAACTGGGCACCTACGCGTGAAGAGGAGAGACTAGGAGTTTGATGTCCTTTATGTATAGCTAGAAATATCAGGGCTAGTTCTATGAAGTGTGTAATTCGAGTCAATAATCCGAGTCTGAAGTGGTATGTTGTTGTTGAGTGCTGTGTATAATTTGCAGTCTGCAATAATGTCGCCCTATGCTCGAGTATGTGTATGTAATTGTAATGTGTTGTCTAAATATTAACTGTCATATGTACTATATGAACCATAATTACCAATAAATCTTGCAGAAGTCATTATGTAGGTTTTGTGGAAAGGAGGTGACGGGGCAAATGAACTAACCAGAGCTCGACAGTGCACATCTTCCCACGCCATGATCACACAATTGTGCTACTGCTCGACAGTGCACATGATGTTAGCCTGCTTATCGTCACCATAGCTAGGACGTCTCTAGCCAGCTGCAACCGTCAAGCCTCTTCAGCCGCCGTCTCTTCACCAACCTTTTGATCTTGAAAACGTCGTTCTGCTTGCCGGCATCTGCCAGCGCTCCCGAGAGCAGCACGTAGCTCGCGGCGTTTTCTGGCTCGACGGTGCGCACGCGGGACGCCGCCAGCTCCGCGAGCTCGACGTTCCCGTGGCTCCGGCAGGCACCGAGCAGCGCCCCCCAGACGAAGCAGTCGGGCTCGATGGGCATCGCCCTGATGAAATCGTGAGCCTCGACGAGCCTCCCGGCTCGGCCAAGCAAATGCACCATGCAGGCGTAGTGCTCCAGCCTCGCCACGATGCCGTGCTCCTCTTGCATGCGCTGGTACAGGGCCTTCCCGGTCTCGACCATGCCACCGTAGCCACAAGCTGTCAGAACGGCCGTGAACGTCAGGTGGTCCGGCGTCGCTTCTTCGTCCAGCATCCGGTCGAAGAGGCTGACTGCTTCCCGGCAGTGGCCGGAATTCGCCAGCCCGAAGATCATGGAATTCCATGTCACGGTGCTCCTTTCTGACATTTTGTCGAACAAGCGGCACGCCTCGTGCACAAGCCCGGACTTGGCGAACATGTCGACGAGCGCGCTGCTCACCGTGAGCTCCTGCTCGACACCGGTCACGACAGCGTAGCCGTGGACCTCCTTCCCATGCTTTGTGTCACCGACTCCGGCAAATGCTGGCAAGATGCTACTAATCGTGGCCGAGCTTGGCAGGACACGGGCGCCACCGGCCACCATTTCCCGGAACAGGGTTCGCGCTCTCCCATACTGGAAGTTCAGCACCGAGCCAGAGACGAGCGATGTCCATGTCACCACATCTGGCTGGAACCCCTCCTCTTGCATGGCGCCGACCAAATCGCTGGCCATTCTGCCATCGCCGGCCATGGCAAAGCCCGACACGGCAGCATTCCAGGTGACCAGATCGGGGCTCAGGCCGAGGCCCCGCATCTTGACAGCCAGCGCCAGCGCGTGCTCTGGAAGCCCGTGCCGCGCGTAGCCCGCGAGCAGCGCATTCCAGACGACGAGGTCCCTCGCCGGCGTTTCGTCGAACACCTTGCGGGCGCTTGGAATGAGGCCGCACTTGGCGTACATGTCGAGCAGCGCGGTCGCGATGACTTTGTCCGAGGCGAGGGCGGGGCGTGTGAGCACGAGCGCGTGGATGAGGCGGCCGGAATCGGCGAGGTGTGCGCAGGCGCGTAGAGCGGTGGGCACGGAAGCAGGGTAGGGATCAACCGTGCCGCCGATGCTGGCTTGGAGGCTCAGGCGGGTGAAAAAGAGGTGGAGGGCGTGGCCGTGGCGACCTTGCCGGGAAGAGCTCGCGAGCTGCTTCATCCATGAGCTAGTTTCGGCTCCGCGCATTTGCTGCCGACTCGAAGTACACACACGTACTTTCAGGGCGTTCCAGTTTGGAACAGTAGTCGCATCCTGGGTGTCGTGTTTGAAAGCACGGTCTTTATCATAAACCGATTACCTCCCCTCCAAATGGCTCTACCAAGGACCCCATAAAGTTCCCGAAACCAAGTTTCTCACAAAAGGCTTGCATAGTTTTTTCAATCCAGCCTGGTTGAGGAAAAACAGGCCCTAATACGCCATACACAAGTTGTTTGGTTGCCTGCATCCCTAGTCCTTGCATTAGGTATATACCCAAGTGCACTTTGTTTGGTTGGCTGCATTTGCCCTAGCGGCACATGAACACGGCGTTTGGTTGCATACGGCGTACATGTTGTGCTTATCTTGTACCCTAGTTGGTGAGCTTACCCACAATGATCATAGCTAGAACACCAACGCCACAACACAGCAATGGTGACGAACTGGGCGAAGATGATGAAGTTCTTCAGCTTCAGGCCGAACTGACGATCCACCTTAGCAGCTTTCACTTTGACAACTCCAACCTTGCCACTGTCGACACTGCTGCCTCCGTGTTTTCGCACCCAGGCGGAGTAAGCTTGTTCTGCTGCCTGTCTAGTCTTGAATCCTCTATAGTTGCAGTTGCTATACGATGCCACTTGTGCATTGGCTTCTTCCCATGAACTATAAACACCTGGAACCTCACCAATGAACATGGCATACCACTTGCCCTAGCAATGCACAAGAGGAAGAGTTGAAGCAGCAAATCAATGAAGCACAAGTAGCAAGCAAAGTAGCACAGAAACAACAATGGAGCAGAACAGAAGTAAAGCATGCATGATCATACGGCATAGCAAGTTCAACCTAGCACTACCTTGGTGTTAACCTACCACCACATCCAAAAGAGGATGTCGTCCTACCACCGCAAGTTCACCATCAGCGTGAGGGGTTAGTATATACCACCTCACCAAAATATACAGACCATCAAATAGTTTTTGAGCCCTAGCTACACAAAATGTACGTCGTCATCGTCGTCGTCGTCGCCACCGCCATCGCCATCGGGGATCATGCACGCTCACATGCAACACTACTCTAGTAGTAGTGCTTGCCCAGCCAGCTCCTGAGCCACAACACCCTGTGAGTGTCGGCCATGACAACGAACCCAACACCCTGGGCCTTGTTGTCAAGCAGGTGGCTGAGAGCTACCATGAGAGCCTCATCGCTGAATCCACCCTGGGTCATGATAGCGCCATACAGGTCAGGGTGGACGTCGAGGGGCTTGCACTCCCTGATGGTTGTTGCCACCTCCTTCACCGCCTCAGTCATGCTGCAAAAGACATTGATCTCCTCCTCCATTGGGCCTCCTCTCTTCCTCTTCCTATCATGGTTGGGGTCAAATGGCTTGTCGAAGGGCTTCACAGCGGGCTTGTCAGGGCCATCAAGGACCTCGACGTCCGGTGTCCCAGGGAAGTCTGGCATGGGAGAACCAAGAAGCTCACCCGAGCCCATGGCATGCTTCCCAGTTGCCAGCCCGAAGGAGAAGATGTGCTGCATTTGGCTGTAGTTCTGGATGGGTGTGTTGAGGAACTCAACGTCCCTTCAGTGGTCCTAAGAATGAAACACATGTGTTGTTAGTTCCGATTAGGAGTAGGCAATGGTGGACAGTATGAAAAGGAAGAGGGTTGTGAGCTAACCACGACATGGCCGGCGTAGTGCTCTGCCTTCAGAACTATGGAGCAAGTGTTCTCATCCCATGAGGCGCCGCTAAGGTCTCTCGGCTTGGACACTTGGATCCATCGACTTCTCCACTTCCTCAGGTGGTTGTACACCTGGTTGACAGACACCTCTTGCCCACAGAACTCGAACACCTGCTTCGCAACAGTGTTCAAGTGCACCTCCTTGAAGCCCTTGTCAGTCCTAACTCCACTAGAGATGAGCTCACACATCTTGTTCAGCATGAACGTGGACATGAACGGCTGCCACTTCATGTTGTTCGACCTACCATCCTTCTTTGCCTTTGCTGCTGCTAGCTTGATTGCAGCGGCAGCAGTAGCAGCAACAGGAGTTGGCTCAACGAGCACTACTGGCACATAGAGGGAATCAGACTCGAACACCTCTGAATCAGGTGCCATCTCAGACATAGGCTGCGAGTCCTCGACAAACGATGGGGCAAACTGGCTGTCGGACACGACAATGGCCTGACTAAGATCATGCGTCTGCGTGGTCATGTCCTACAATCATAGCACGCATTGACAGTGAGCATAGCACACAACATACCAGACAATCCATGAAAGCAGGAGCATACATGTACATGGTTCATCACTATCATAGCAAGCACATGCTTCATCACTATCATACTAAGCATAGCAGACAATCTATGAGCAGAAACATACATCTACAACAAACATCATGCCACAAATGGACCACCAATAGCTACAAATCACAGATCTAAACATGATTCAACACAAGCACAAGGTTCAACTTCAAACTCTACTACTAATCTAGCCTACCACATGCTTGAACATCTAGCCCTACCACAAATTACAACCGCAGCATAGCAATCAACCATATCAGCTCACAGATCAGACCACTAATCAACCATGCATCTAGATCAAACCCTAGCTGCAGCTCAGATCTAGCTAGAAGGAACAGAGAGAAAGGGGGGTTGAACTCACAGAGGCCATGGCTGCAGCTTGAGGACGAGGAGGGACGGTGGTGGAAGATGAACACCGACCGATGACGGAGCTCCGGCGCCGTGGACCGCCGGTCGATGAAGATGCGCCGCTTACCTGCTCGTCGGTGCCGATGCGCGTCGGCGGGAAGGTGCAAACTGAGGAAGAATGGTGGCGGAAGTTGGGGCCGCGAGGGAGGGGCTAAATAAGGGGTGGAGCGGCGGGAGGTGAGCCAAAATCCTCCCGCCGATTTTTCGGCGACGTGGCCGAGCTCGCGCCATCTCCCCTGCCCGCACGAGGGGAGAAGCGCGTCGCCCTCCCCTGCCTCGCCCGAACCAGGCTCGCGAGCTACTGCCCAATCCTACGTTTCCCCTGGGCCTGGCCTGCACGTGCTTTAAGTTTCGTGCAATGCGGGCCGCACAGTGAATGCAGAATACCAAACGGGCCAAATTCTTCCCGCTCGGGTCAGGCTGGGCCTAATGCTGGCAACGAAACACGCCCTCAGAGCCTAGTAGAAGTATACCTTTGGGAGCTGGTAACGTTAATTAGAGCATCTCAAAGGCCATCTTGCCGCCGCCATGAGTCTACCTCGTCGCCACCCTCCTCTTTTTCGGGGGAAAAAGGAGATTCTCATTACTCAGGGTGGCTTCTCAGCCATTGCCAAGTTCACAACAAAGTCTAACCCCGAATGTAGCCAGACAGCAGTACGGGAAGTTCTACGGCCGTAGGCGGCAAGTTTGAGGCTAACTTTATTCTGTGCACGACTACAAAGAGTAAAAAATATCTCTCTGGCCTCATAAGCGACCAGCCTCCTAATCTCCTCAATGAGAGTACGGTGAGCTGATCTATCCTCTGATTGTGCTTTGAGCATGGTCACCGCCTCAGCACAATCCATCTCGACCGTGATGGTCATATCCGTCATGTAGAGGGTCAGCTCCAGACCCTCTCTACACTAGCTCCGCAACTAGCGCATTATGGC
Source organism: Triticum aestivum (assembly GCF_018294505.1). NCBI lineage: Eukaryota > Viridiplantae > Streptophyta > Magnoliopsida > Poales > Poaceae > Triticum > Triticum aestivum. The sequence continues at coordinate 445,319,057 of NC_057804.1, read as the reverse complement.
ATGTACGAATTTGTCGACACGCACTATAGATGATCTCTCCCCGTGCATCCCGAAGTATCATGCCGCCTCTTGCCGACCCAGTCGTAGCGATGAAGCTTCCATCCATGTTGAGCTTTGCCTGGACCAGCTCCGAGGGGCGGAGACAAGGGGGGCGAGCAGGGGTCTAATCGCTCGCCCCCTCAACAAATTTTAGCAGGTTGTGGTAATCGCTAATGGCTGTAGCTAATCGCATCATTAGCCCATGTATACCATTTATCCATTGAACTAGCTACGCCAAATATTGATGACCAGAGCCCAATAACCCATAGATATGTACGTGTCGGCTATTGTTTGCCCTATGGACAATCTAATCGATCCGATTGATTGATCTACGTTCGTATTCTCCTGGACCGCTTAGGGAATTTGCCGCTGTCACCGGCCGCCGCTAGTGCCATCCGCCGCGGCATCCATCATGGTCGCTGAGGGAGTCCCGGATTAGGGGGTGTCCGGATGGCCGGACTATGACCTTTGGCCGGACTCCCGGACTATGAAGATACAAGATTGAAGACTCCGTCCCGTGTCCGGATAGGGACTTTCCTTGGCGTGGAAGGCAAGCTTGGCAATACGATATGAAGATCTCCTCCCATTGTAACCGACTCTGTGTAACCCTAGCCCTCTCCGGTGTCTATATAAACCGGAGAGTTTTAGTCCGTAGGACGAACAACAATCATACCATAGGCTAGCTTCTAGGTTTTAGCCTCTCTGATCTCGTGGTAGATCAACTCTTGTAATACCCATACCATCAATATCAATCAAGCAGGAGTAGGGTTTTACCTCCACCGAGAGGGCCCGAACCTGGGTAAAAACATCGTGTCCCTTGTCTCCTATTACCATCCGCCTAGACGCACAGTTTGGGACCCCCTACCCGAGATCCGCCGGTTTTGACACCGATATTGGTGCTTTCATTGAGAGTTCCTCTATGTCGTCGCCTTTAGGCCCGATGGCTTCTTCGATCATCAACCACGACGCGGTCCAGGGTGAGACTTTTCTCCCCTGACAGATCTTCGTATTCGGCGGCTTTTGCACTACGGGCCAACTCGTTTGGCCATCTGGATCAGATCGAAAGCTATGCCCCTGGCCACCAGGTCAGATTCGGAAGTTTAAACTACACGACCGACATTCGCGGGGACTTGATCTTCGACGGATTCGAGCCACGACCGAGCGCGCCGCACTGTCTCGATGGGCATGACCTAGCTCTGCCGCCGGACAGCGCCCAGAGTGCCGCTCAGGAGTCTGCTCTGACCATCAGTTCGGAGCCGACTGCGCTAACCAGGGACGGACGGTTGGACGCCGCCCCGGGAGCCGCAATCCCTACAGTGATAGAGCCGAATACCAGCCTAGTCCTTTGCAAGGCCCGTGACTCCAAGGTGCCGGACTCTGTTCCGGACTCCGCATCTTCCGCACCCCTTCCGATCGAACCCGATTGGGCTCTGATCATGGAGTTCACCGCCGCGGACGTCTTTAAGTACTCGCCCTTTGGCGATATCCTGAACTCCCTAAAGTCTCTCTCTTTGTCAGGAGAGCCCTGGCCGGACTATGGCCAGCAGGGTTGGGATACAGACGACGAAGAAATTCAAAACCCACCCACCACCCACTTGGTAGCCACTGTCGATGATTTAACTGACATGCTCGACTTTGACTCCGAAAACATCGACGGTATGGACGCCGATGAAGGAGACGACCAAGAACCAGCACCTATAGGGAACTGGAAAGCCACCTCGTCATATGACATATACATGGTGGACACCCCCAAAGCAGGGGATGGCGAGGAACAAACGGAGGATGACCCCTCCAAGAAGCAACCCAAGCGCCGACGTCAGCGGCGCCGCTCTAAATCCCGCCAAAGCAAGAACGGCGAATCCAGCACCGAAGATAACAACACGCCGGACAGTGCCGAAGATAACCCCTTCCAGCAAGATTCAGTGCAGGAGGACGAAGGAGCCAGCCCTCAGGAGAGAGCGGCCGACAGATAGGTTGAGGACGACAACTATATGCCTCCCTCCGAAGACGAGGCAAGCCTCGACGACGACGAATTCATCATGCCAGAGGATCCCGTCGAACAAGAGCGTTTCAAACGCAGGCTTATGGCCACGGCACGCAGCCTCAAGAAAAAACAGCAGCAACTTAGAGCTAACCAAGACTTGCTAGCAGATAGATGGACCAAAGTCCTGGCGGCCGAAGAGTATAAACTCGAGCGCCCCTCCAAGAGCTACTCAAAGCGCAGGCTGCTACCCCAACTTGAGGAGGAAGCAACTAGACCTACATTACCAGCATATGATGCGCCCGATCGGCCACCCCGTGGCCGCGACAGAGAGACCTTCGGGCCCTCGACCGAAGCCGCACCCCGACACCGCTCAAAACATAACATAGTACGGGGAGACGCAACAGACTTATGAGACATACTGGAGGACAAGGCAAGGCAAACAAGATCGATCTACGGATCGCGTGGGCGACCCACATCATGTGATGATAAGCGTCACACTGGATATGATAAATACGGCCAGGCCGAATACAACAGACCGAGCTCATCCGAGCTGCGCCGCGATATAGCCCAGTACAGGGGCGCCGCACACCCACTATGCTTCACAGACGAAGTAATGGATCATCAAATCCCCGAGGGTTCAAGCCCGTAAACATTGAATCATATGACAGCACAACTGATCCCGCGGTATGGATCGAGGACTACCTCCTTCATATCCACATGGCCCGCGGTGATGATCTACACGCCATCAAATACCTCCCGCTCAAGCTTAAAGGACCAGCTCGACATTGTCTTAACAGCCTGCCAGCGGAGTCAATTAGTTTCTGGGAGGACCTGGAATCCGCATTCCTCGACAACTTCCAGGGTACTTACGTGCGACCACCAGACGCCGATGACCTAAGCCACGTAATCCAGCAGCCAGAGGAATCGGCCAGGCAATTCTGGACACGGTTCCTCACCAAGAAAAATCAAATAGTCGACTGTCCGGATGCCGAGGCCCTTGCTGCCTTCAGGCACAACATCCGAGACGAATGGCTTGCCCGGCACCTAGGACAAGAAAAGTCAAAATCTATGGCAGCCCTCACGACACTCATGACCCGCTTCTGCGCGGGCAAAGACAGTTGGCTAGCTCATAGCAATAACATAACCAAAAGCCCTGGTAATTCGGATACCAAGGACAACAATGGCAGGTCACGTCGCAACAAGCACAAGCGCCGCATTAACGGCGACACTACTGAGGATACGACAGTCAATGCCGGATTCAGAGGCTCTAAACCCGGTCAGCGGAAGAAGCCATTAAAAAGAAACCCTTCGGGCCCATCCAACTTAGACCGGATACTCGATCGCTTGTGCCAGATACACGGCACCCCCGAACAACCAGCCAACCACACCAACAGGGACTGTTGGGTGTTCAAGCAGGCATGCAAGTTAAGTGCCGAAACCAGAGACAAGGGGCTGCGTAGCGATGACGAGGAGGAGCCCCGGCCGCCGAACAACAGAGGACAGAAGGGCTTCCCTCCGCAAGTGTGGACGGTGAACATGATATACGCGACCCACATCCCCAAAAGGGAGCGGAAGCATGCCCTCAAGGACGTCTATGCATTGGAGCCAGTCGCCCCAAAGTTCAACCCATGGTCCTCCTGCCCGATCACCTTTGATCGACGGGACCACCCCACTAGCATCCGTCATGGCGGATTTGCCGCATTGGTCCTAGACCCAATCATTGATGGATTTCACCTCACTAGAGTCCTCATGGACGGCGACAGCAGCCTGAACCTGCTTTATCAGGATACAGTGTGAAAAATGGGTATAGATCACTCACGGATTAAACCCACAAAGACAACCTTTAAAGGCGTCATACCAGGTGTAGAAGCCAGCTGTACAGGCTCGGTTACACTCGAAGTGGTCTTCGGATCCCCGAATAATTTCCGAAGCGAAGAGTTAATCTTCGACATAGTCCCATTCCGCAGTGGCTATCACGCCCTGCTCGGACGAATCGCATTTGCAAAATTCAATGCGGTGCCGCACTACGCATATCTCAAGCTCAAGATGCCAGGTCCTCGCGGAGTCATCATGGTAAATGGAAACACTAAACATTCTCTCTGAACGGAGGAGCACACAGTGGCCCTGGCGGCGGAAGTACAGAGCAGCCTCTCAAGGCATCTCCCCAATCCGGGTGTTAAACATCCGGACAACGTCAAGCGCGCCCGAAGCAACCTCCAACAAAGCCGGCTGGCATGTTCCGAGCAAGCATAGCAGTGCGGCACCAACACCAGCCCTCGACAGACAGTGATATCGGTACCACGCGTACATAATTACGCTTTGAAAATACCATGGGCATAAGGGAAGGGGCACAACTACGACACGCCCAGAATGCGGCTCAACCGCACTTAGGGGCTCCCTATCCCGCTGTTTTCTTTTCTTTTCGTATACTTTCAGGACCCAACTATTCGGAAAGGCCTGCCCGGCAATAAACTCGCCAAACACACGATGCAACAGCCATGGCGCGAACAAGCTGCGTCATACGTCCAGGTGGTCTCTATAACGAGCTAAATACCCGTTTTGCTTACATTTACGCAGCTTGCCCCTGGAGGGGAACATGTCAAATAATCCTATCCCTTGCTTATCACACTATTTGTGTCGTTCTGCTTTCATAACAGCTCTTTTTTAATAAACAATACTCTTATCTACTATTGTATTCATCTATCTTTATACAAATATGTTCAGTCATGACATTATGCAACCGTACACTTTGGTACGTCCAATACATCAGGGGCTTAAGCACCCCATGACATGGTGTGAGAAGACCGAACACTCTCACGAGTGCGGCACCTCGAACCTATAGCACTATATGCATCGGCTCCGAATCATGTCTTGTTGGAAATATGCCCTAGAGGCAATAATAAAAGCATTATTATTATATTTCTTTGTTCATGATAATTGTCTTTATTCATGCTATAACTGTATTATCCGGAAATCGTAATACACGTGTGAATACATAGACCATAATATGTCCCTAGTAAGCCTCTAGTTGACTAGCTCGTTGATCAACAGATAGTCATGATTTCCTGGCTATGGACATTGGATGTCATTGATAACGGGATCACATCATTAGGAGAATGATGTGATGGACAAGACCCAATCCTAAGCATAGTACAAAGATCGTGTAGTTCGTTTGCTAGAGCTTTGCCAATGTCAAGTATCTCTTCCTTTGACCATGAGAGCGTGTAACTCCTGGATACCGTAGGAGTGCTTTGGGTGTATCAAACGTCACAATGTAACTGGGTGACTATAAAGGTGCACTACAGGTATCTCTGAAAGTATCTATTGTTTTATGCGGATCGAGACTGGGATTTGTCACTCCGGATAACGGAGAGGTATCACTGGGCCCACTCGGTAATGCATCATCATTATGAGCTCAAAGTGACCAAGTGTCTGGTCACGGGATCATGCATTACGGTACGAGTAAAGTGACTTGCCGGTAACGAGATTGAACGAGGTATTGGGATACCGACGATCGGATCTCGGGCAAGTAACATATCGATTGACAAAGGGAATTGTATACAGGGTTGATTAAATCCTCGACATCGTGGTTCATCCGATGAGATCATCGTGGAGCATGTGGGAGCCAACATGGGTATCCAGATCCCGCTGTTGGTTATTGACCGGAGAGCGATCTCGGTCATGTCTACATGTCTCCCGAACCCGTAGGGTCTACACACTTAAGGTTCAGTGACGCTAGGGTTGTAGGGATATGTATATGCAGTAACCCGAATGTTGTTTGGAGTCCCGGATGAGATCTCGGACGTCACGAGGAGTTCCGGAATGGTCCGGAGGTAAAGATTTATATATGGGAAGTCCTGTTTCGGGCATCGGGACAAGTTTCGGGGTTATCGGTATTGTACCGGGACCACCGGAAGGGTCCCGGGGGTCCACCGGGTGGGTCCACCTATCCCGGGGGGCCACATGGGCTGTAAGGGGGTGCGCCTTGGCCTGCATGGGCCAAGGTCACCAGCCCCACTAGGCCCATGCGCCTAGGGTTTCCACCAAGGAAGAGTCCAAGTGGTGGAAGGCACTCCTAGGTGCCTTGGGGGGGAGGGAAACCTCCCCTTGGCCGCCGCCCCCCTAGGAGATTGGATCTCCTAGGGCCGGCCACCCCCCCTTGGCCCTCCTATATATAGTGGGGGAGAGGAGGGACTTCATACGGGAACACCTTGGCCTTTGGTTGCCTCCTTCTCCCTCTCCAACACCTCCTCCTCCTCCATAGTGCTTGGCGTAGCCCTGCCGGAGTACTGCAGCTCCATCAACACCACGCCGTCGTGCTGCTGCTGGTGCCATCTCCCTCAACCTCTCCTCCCCCCTTGCTGGATCAAGAAGGAGGAGACGTGGCTGTTCCGTACGTGTGTTGAACGCGGAGGCACCGTCCGTTTGGTGCTAAGATCATCGGTGATTTGGATCACGTCGTGTTCGACTACATCATCCCCGTTCTTTGAACGCTTCCGCTCGTGATCTACAAGGTATGTAGATGCATCTAATCACTCGTTGCTAGTTGAACTCATAGATGGATCTTGGTGAAACCGTAGGAAATTTTTTGTTTTCTGCAACGTTCCCCAACAGTGGCATCATGAGCTAGGTCTATGCGTAGTTCTCTTGCACGAGTAGAACACAAAGTAGTTGTGGGCGTTGATTTTGTTCAATATGCTTGCCGTTACTAGTCTTATCTTGATTCGGCGGCATCATGGGATGAAGCGGCCCGGACCGACCTTACACGTACTCTTACGTGAGACAGGTTCCACCGACTGACATGCACTAGTTGCATAAGGTGGCCAGCGGGTGTCTGTCTCTCCTACTTTAGTCGGATCGGATTCGATGAAAAGGGTCCTTATGAAGGGTAAATAGCAATTGGCAAATCACGTTGTGGCTTTCACGTAGGTAAGAAAACGTTCTTGCTAGAACCCAAATTCAGCCACGTAAAACTTGCAACAACAATTAGAGGACGTCTAACTTGTTTTTGCAGCAAGTGCTTTGTGATATGATATGGCCAAAGTTGTGATGAATGATGAATGATCTATATGTCATGTATGAGATGTTCATGCTATTGTAATAGGAATCACGACTTGCATGTCGATGAGTATGACAACCGGCAGGAGCCATAGGAGTTGTCTTTATTTTTTGTATGACCTGCGTGTCATTGAAGAATGCCATGTAAACTACTTTACTTTATTACTAAACGCGTTAGTCATAGAAGTAGAAGTAGTCGTTGGTGTGACAACTTCATGAAGACACGATGATGGAGATCATGATGATGGAGATCATGGTGTCATGCCGGTGACAAGATGATCATGGAGCCCCGAAGATGAAGATCAAAGGAGCTATATGATATTGACCATATCATGTCACTACTTTATATAATTGCATGTGATGTTTATTATGTTTTATGCATCTTGTTTACTTAGGACGACGGTAGTAAATAAGATGATCCCTTACAAAATTTCAAGAAGTGTTCTCCCCTAACTGTGCACCGTTGCTACAGTTCGTCATTTCGAAGCACCACGTGATGATCGGGTGTGATAGATTCTTACGTTCACATACAATGGGTGTAAGACAGTTTTACACAGCGAAAACACTTAGGGTTAACTTGACGAGCCTAGCATGTACAGACATGGCCTCGGAACACGGAGACCGAAAGGTCGAACACGAGTCGTATGGAAGATGCGATCAACATGAGAATGTTCACCGATGATGACTAGTCCGTCTCACGTGATGATCGGACACGGCCTAGTCGACTCGGATCGTGTAACACTTAGATGACCAAAAGGGATGTCAAATCTGAGTGGGAGTTCATTATAATTTGATTAGATGAACTTAATTATCATGAACTTAGTCTAAATATTTTACAATATGTCTTGTAGATCAAATGGCCAACGTAGTCCTCAACTTCAACGCGTTCCTAGAGAAAACCAAGCTGAAAGACGATGGCAGCAACTATACGGACTGGGTCCGGAACCTGAGGATCATCCTCATAGCTGCCAAGAAAGATTATGTCCTACAAGCGCCGCTGGGTGACGCACCTGTTCTCCCTGTAGAACAAGATGTTATGAACGCTTGGTAGGCATGTTCCGATGACTACTCCCTCGTTCAGTGCGGCATGCTTTACAGCCTAGAGCCGGGGCTCCAAAAGCGTTTTGAGAGACATGGAGCATATGAGATGTTCGAAGAGCTGAAAATGGTTTTCCAAGCTCATGCCCGGGTCAAGAGATATGAAGTCTTCGACAAATTCTTCAGCTGTAAGATGGAGGAAAATAGTTCTGTCAGTGAGCACATACTCACTATGTCTGGGTTACATAACCGCTTGACTCAGCTGGGAGTTAATCTCCCGGATGATGCGGTCATTGATAGAATCCTCCAGTCGCTTCCACCAAGCTATAAGAGCTTTGTGATGAACTTCAATATGCAGGGGATGGAAAAGACCATTCCTGAAGTATTTGCTATGCTGAAATCAGCAGAGGTAGAAGTCAAGAAGGAACATCAAGTGTTGATGGTCAATAAAACCACTAAGTTCAAGAAGGGCAAGGGTAAAAAGAACTTCAAGAAGGACGGCAAGGTGGTTGCCGCGCCCAGCAAGCAAACTGCCGGGAAGAAGCGAAAGAATGGACCCAAGCCCGAGACTGAGTGCTTTTATTGCAAGGAAAGTGGTCACTGGAAGCGGAACTGCCCCAAATACTTAGTGGACAAGAAGGCCGGCAAAACCAAAGGTATATTTGATATACATGTAATTGATGTGTACCTTACCAGTACTCGTAGTAACTCCTGGGTATTTGATACCGGTGCCGTTGCTCATATTTGTAACTCACCGCAGGAGCTGCGGAATAAACGAAAACTGGAGAGGGACGAGGTGACGATGCGCGTCGGGAATGGTTCCAAGGTCGATGTGATCGCCGTCGGCACGCTACCTCTACATTTACCTACGGGATTAGTTATAAACCTCAATAATTGTTATTTAATGCCAAGTTTGAGCATGAACATTGTATCAGGATCTCGTTTAATACGAGATGGCTACTCATTTAAATCTGAGAATAATGGTTGTTCTATTTATATGAGAGATATGTTTTATGGTCATGCTCCGATGGTGAATGGTTTATTCTTTATGAATCTCGAGCGTAATGCTACACATATTCATAGTGTAAGTACCAAAAGATGTAAGATTGATAGTGATAGTCCCACATACTTGTGGCACTGCCGCCTTGGTCACATAGGTGTCAAACGCATGAAGAAGCTCCATGCTGATGGAATTTTAGAGTCTCTTGATTACGAATCATTTGACACATGCGAACCATGCCTCATGGGAAAAATGACCAAGACTCCGTTCTCAGGAACAATGGAGCGAGCAACCAACTTATTGGAAATCATACATACTGATGTGTGCGGTCCAATGAGTGTTGAGGCTCGCGGTGGCTATCGTTATGTTCTCACCCTCACTGATGACTTGAGTAGATATGGGTATGTCTACTTAATGAAACACAAGTCTGAGACCTTTGAAAAGTTCAAGGAATTTCAGAGTGAAGTTGAGAATCAACGTGACAGGAAAATCAAGTTTCTACGATCAGATCATGGAGGAGAATACTTGAGTCACGAGTTTGGTACACACTTAAGAAAATGTGGAATAGTTTCACAACTCACGCCGCCTGGAACACCTCAGCGTAATGGTGTGTCCGAACGTCGTAATCGCACTCTATTAGATATGGTACGATCTATGATGTCTCTTGCCGATTTACCACTATCTTTTTGGGGCTATGCTTTAGAGACTGCCGCATTCACTTTAAATAGGGCATCGTCGAAATCCGTTGAGACGACACCGTATGAATTATGGTTTGGGAAGAAACCTAAGCTGTCGTTTCTAAAAGTTTGGGGATGCGATGCTTATGTCAAGAAACTTCAACCTGAAAAGCTCGAACCCAAGTCGGAAAAATGCGTCTTCATAGGATACCCTAAAGAAACTTATGGGTATACCTTCTACCTCAGATCCGAATGCAAGATCTTTGTTGCCAGGAATGGATCCTTTCTAGAGAAAGAGTTTCTCTCGAAAGAAGTAAGTGGGAGGAAAGTAGAGCTTGATGAAGTATTACCTCCTGAACCGGAAAATGGCGCAACTCAAGAAAATGTTCCTGAGGTGCCTGCACCGGCTAGAGAGGAAGTTAATGATAATGATCAAGATACTTCTGATCAAGCTCCTACTGAAATTCGAAGGTCCACAAGGACACGTTCCACACCAGAGTGGTACGGCAACCCTGTCTTAGAAATCATGTTGTTAGACAACAGTGAACCTTCGAACTATGAAGAAGCGATGGCGGGCCCGGATTCCGACAAATGGCTAGAAGCCATGAAATCCGAGATAGGATCCATGTATGAAAACGAAGTATGGACTTTGACTGACTTGCCCGTAGAACGGCGAGCCATAAAAAATAAATGGATCTTTAAGAAGAAGACAGACGCGGATGGTAATGTTACCATCTATAAAGCTCGGCTTGTCGCTAAGGGTTATCGACAAGTTCAAGGGGTTGACTACGATGAGACTTTCTCACCGGTAGCGAAGCTGAAGTCCGTCCGAATCATGTTAGCAATTGCCGCATTTTATGATTATGAAATTTGGCAAATGGACGTCAAAACGGCATTCCTTAATGGTTTCCTTAAGGAAGAATTGTATATGATGCAGCCGGAAGGTTTTGTCGATCCTAAAAATGCTGACAAGGTGTGCAAGCTCCAACGCTCGATTTATGGGCTGGTGCAAGCATCTCGGAGTTGGAACATTCGTTTTGATGAGATGATCAAAGTGTTTGGGTTCACACAGACTTATGGAGAAGCCTGTGTTTACAAGAAAGTGAGTGGGAGCTCTATAGCATTTCTCATACTATATGTAGATGACATACTTTTGATGAGAAATGATATAGAACATTTGGACAGCATTAAGGCCTACTTGAATAAGAGTTTTTCAATGAAGGACCTTGGAGAAGCTGCTTATATATTAGGCATCAAAATCTATAGGGATAGATCGAGACGCCTCATAGGTCTTTCACAAAGCACATACCTTGATAAGATTTTGAAGAAGTTCAAAATGGATCAGTCCAAGAAAGGATTCTTGCCTGTTTTGCAAGGTGTGAAATTGAGCTCAGCTCAATGTCCGACCACGGCAGAAGATATAGAAGAGATGAGTGTCATCCCCTATGCCTCAGCCATAGGTTCTATTATGTATGCCATGCTGTGTACCAGACCTGATGTAAACCTTGCCGTAAGTTTGGTAGGAAGGTACCAAAGTAATCCCGGCAAGGAACACTGGACAGCGGTCAAGAATATCCTGAAGTACCTGAAAAGGACTAAGGAAATGTTTCTCGTTTATGGAGGTGACGAAGAGCTCGTCGTAAAGGGTTACGTCGATGCTAGCTTCGACACGGATCTGGATGACTCTAAGTCACAAACCGGATACGTGTATATTTTGAATGGTGGGGCAGTAAGCTGGTGCAGTTGCAAGCAGAGCGTCGTGGCGGGATCTACATGTGAAGCGGAGTACATGGCAGCCTCGGAGGCAGCACATGAAGCAATTTGGATGAAGGAATTCATCACTGACCTAGGAGTCATACCCAATGCGTCGGGGCCGATCAAGGTCTTCTGTGACAACACTGGAGCTATTGCACTTGCCAAGGAGCCCAGGTTTCACAAGAAGACAAGGCACATCAAGCGTCGCTTCAACTCCATTCGTGAAAATGTTCAAGATGGAGACATAGAGATTTGTAAAGTACATACGGACCTGAATGTAGCGGATCCATTGACTAAACCTCTCCCTAGAGCAAAACATGATCAACACCAGAATTCCATGGGTGTTCGATTCATCACAATGTAACTAGATTATTGACTCTAGTGCAAGTGGGAGACTGTTGGAAATATGCCCTAGAGGCAATAATAAAAGCATTATTATTATATTTCTTTGTTCATGATAATTGTCTTTATTCATGCTATAACTGTATTATCCGGAAATCGTAATACACGTGTGAATACATAGACCATAATATGTCCCTAGTAAGCCTCTAGTTGACTAGCTCGTTGATCAACAGATAGTCATGATTTCCTGGCTATGGACATTGGATGTCATTGATAACGGGATCACATCATTAGGAGAATGATGTGATGGACAAGACCCAATCCTAAGCATAGTACAAAGATCGTGTAGTTCGTTTGCTAGAGCTTTGCCAATGTCAAGTATCTCTTCCTTTGACCATGAGAGCGTGTAACTCCTGGATACCGTAGGAGTGCTTTGGGTGTATCAAACGTCACAACGTAACTGGGTGACTATAAAGGTGCACTACAGGTATCTCCGAAAGTATCTATTGTTTTATGCGGATCGAGACTGGGATTTGTCACTCCGGATAATGGAGAGGTATCACTGGGCCCACTTGGTAATGCATCATCATTATGAGCTCAAAGTGACCAAGTGTCTGGTCACGGGATCATGCATTACGGTACGAGTAAAGTGACTTTCCGGTAATGAGATTGAACGAGGTATTGGGATACCGATGATCGGATCTCGGGCAAGTAACATATCGATTGACAAAGGGAATTGTATACGGGGTTGATTAAATCCTCGACATCGTGGTTCATCCGATGAGATCATCGTGGAGCATGTGGGAGCCAACATGGGTATCCAGATCCCGCTGTTGGTTATTGACCGGAGAGCGATCTCGGTCATGTCTACATGTCTCCCGAACCCGTAGGGTCTACACACTTAAGGTTCAGTGACGCTAGGGTTGTAGGGATATGTATATGCAGTAACCCGAATGTTGTTCGGAGTCCCGGATGAGATCCCGGACGTCACGAGGAGTTCCGGAATGGTCCGGAGGTAAAGATTTATATATGGGAAGTCCTGTTTCGGGCATCGGGACAAGTTTCGGGGTTATCGGTATTGTACCGGGACCACCGGAAGGGTCCCGGGGGTCCACCGGGTGGGTCCACCTGTCCCGGGGGGCCACATGGGCTGTAAGGGGGTGCGCCTTGGCCTGCATGGGCCAAGGGCACCAGCCCCACTAGGCCCATGCGTCTAGGGTTTCCACCAAGGAAGAGTCCAAGTGGTGGAAGGCACTCCTAGGTGCCTTGGGGGGGAGGGAAACCTCCCCTTGGCCGCCGCCCCCTAGGAGATTGGATCTCCTAGGGACGGCCACCCCCCTTGGCCCTCCTATATATAGTGGGGGAGAGGAGGGACTTCATACGGGAACACCTTGGCCTTTGGTTGCCTCCTTCTCCCTCTCCAACACCTCCTATGGTTCAGCCTCGCGAGGGTCTGTTCTTATGGTGGTGTTGGCTAAAGTTCTACTCTCCGGCTGATTTCTAGACCAGATGCTGATGATCCCCCCTACCTCGGGGGTGGCTAGTCCTATTTATAGGCGAAGGCCCCAGGCCTCTTCCCAAATATTGAGCGGGAAGGGCGCCAACAATTGGCCATTTTGAAGGGGAACATCTAGTACACTTAACCCGACTAAAGTTGGTCCTCGCCTGCCAAAGACTCTGGTTGTGATGCTGGCTTGGGCTCCACGATGACCTCCGCTTTACTGTCCTGCTGGTCTTGGTCTTGTTGCACCGAAATGGTTGCCTTTTCTTGATACCCTTGCCTGCGCTAGCCCCCTTTGCACCAAAGGGGAAACAAGGACTCTGCGCAGGCCGGCGCCCGCCTGGCGCCCGTCTGGCCTTGGTCGTCATGGCTTGCATCACGGGCACCTCGTGAGTACCCCGCCTTGATCTCTCCGCCTCCTCGCGAGCCATCCTGATGAGGTCGTGCCTGAGGAAGCCTCCTGTTGTCCTTCCCCGCGAGGCTTGGCCCCTCGCGAGGGTCGTGAGCACGTGTTAATGAAGATGGGCCGTACTAGGCCACTCCTTGAGCCACGCCGCAGGCCGCAGGCAGGCAAGTCTGGGTACCCCCATTTCCAGAACGCCGACAGTAGCCCCCGGGCCCAAGGCGCGCTTGGACTTGGCTTAGTAGAGAAGCGAAGAGGCAAGTGCGAAGCGCCGCGGGCCCCAAGAGCATGCGGCCTTGGGCACCGCGTGGCGGTTGATTGGACGTGGGCGTCCTGGCTCCCCCACAGCACCTTGGCAACTGCACAAACTGATAAGGGAGCGGTACCCGTCTAGGCTTACCTTCTTTGCCTTCTCCTTCACTGCCCTGATCCCCTTTCTTGCTCCTGCCCTTCTTGCTTCCGAAATCCCCATATCTACTCCAACCCTGCATCCTAGCAAGGCATGGCGCCTCGCCAGACCCCAGCCGGAGCATGGTACTCGCCCGCCTTGGATTCTCCGAATGTGTCGGAGAAGAATCTTGCTCGGACGCGCCAGATGATGGCAGCGGAAGGCAACGACGGGGCGGCCGCACTCAAGGTCGGCTCCGCCCTTCCTGAGGACAGAGGAAGCACCTTCTACCCGCTCTTCGTGAGCGCCATTGCCGCCGGTCTGGTGCCCCCTTTTTCTGAGTTCTTCCTTTCTGTTCTCCACCATTACAATCTGCAAGCCCTGCACCTCCATCCCAACTCCGTTCTTCTCCTGGAGATTTTCGCCTATTACTGCGAGGCTCATGTCGGGGTGAGGCCTTCGGTGGCCTTGCTACGCCATTACTTCTACCTCCGGGTCTCCCGCGGCCCCATCACCGCGTGCGCGAGCTTTGTCACGCACGGCAGCTCTAACGCCATCTCGAAGCCCGGGAAGAGAATTGAGGGCTTCAGGAGCAAGTGGGTCATGGTGGATGCTGGGCGCACCCACTCCCGGCTGATTCTGCCCACGGGGCAGCCCATGTCTGTTGACGCTTGGTCCCGCGTGGAGCTTGTTGATCCCCGCGCGAGGCTGGTGTTGGAGAAGATGGACGCGAACCTGTGGCCGGACAACATGGCGACGGCGAAACTGACCGGGGCATCGCTCCTGAGGGAGTTCCTGGAGCATCATGTGGCTCCACTCCGGGAACACTCGCTTCCGCTGTGGAAGCTTGGGAGGGCCGATGCCGCCCTTCGCTCGAACCCCGAGGTCGTGGCCGACGAGGATCTGGCCACGGTCCTCCAATCCTTGGTTGGGGGAAACGTGGCGAGGTTGGAGGATGCTCCTGTGCCCTTGTTCCTTCGGGATGATTGGGAACAGGTGGTGAACTTGATGTCCGCTTTCAACGAGGGCGGGCCTGTACCCGCGGAGGTTCCTGAGGACCCGGCGGCCCTGGCGACGGTGAATGTATCCTCCAGCGACTCCAGCGGGGAGGAGGAAGAAGAGGGGGAGGAGGACAAGGAGCCCGATTCTGAGGCGACCGACGGGGAGTCGAGAACGCCCCTCCCTCGGCGTAGGTCCCGCACTCTTTGCCTCATGCCGAATGACGACGAGGACGACGATGAGCAGGGTGGCAAGAGCTCGCCCCTGATCCCAAAGAAGGACAGGACGGGGCTGGTTCCCCGTGGGTCCGCTCCGACTCCGAGGCGATCCGCAGACGCGCCTCCTGCTCCCGAGCCTCTTGAAGTTGACCCCAGCATCCGGCTCTCGGGCTTCAAGTTCGACCGGAGGTTGCTTGAGCCCGCGAGCGACGACGAGTAAGTGCTCGATTCTCGATTTGCTTCTTGCTTTGTTGCTGAGGCCTGACATCCATATTCCTTGGCTAGGCTGGTGCCTGCGGCGAAGAAGTTGAAGGAGGCTCCTGAGGCTTCGTCTGGGGCAGCACCCCCATCCGCGGGAGAAGGGGGCGACAAGACGCGGGCCTCTCTTGCTCGGTCATCCTCGCGAGGCCTGGCGGGGCCAGCTGGAGCGAGCTCAACCCCCATGGCCCAAGCGACTCCCGCGGTGTCTTTGCCTGATGCCACTGCCGCAGTCGTCGGGGCGTAGAAGGTCCTGACTCATGGCGATGTGATTACGCCGTTGTCTTCGCCTCCTACTCCGCCAACCGCTGTCTCTCCGGCTCCTCCTACTGTTTTGGATCGTGCTACTGCTGAGTCGGACCGACTGTGGAAAGATCTTCTGGGCGCCGACCCTCGCTTGGTGGCCGGGCGCCTGGAGTTTGTCTCTGGCTGGGTCGCTCTGATGCTTCAGTCCAAGCAGCGCTAGCTCAGGCCGCGACAGCCTGCAACAAGGAGAAGCAGGCCGTCCTTGAGGCGAAGGCCGCTCGCGACACCGCCTTGGGTGAGGTTGCGGATGTCCAGGGTCGCTACAAGGTGCTGGAGAGCGAACTGCAAGGCCTGCACGACCAGCTTGTCGAGGAGGCCCGTGTCCGCCAGGAGAAGGAGGAAGACCTGAAGGCTCGCGAGGCTGCCACCAAGGACCGGGATGCCAAACTTGAGGAACGCCAGGGCCGCTTGGGTGCGCTGGAGCAGGCGTTGGAGGCGAAGAAGATCGAGCTGGATGGCAAGGCGCGGGTCCTGGCCGAGGACCGCGTGGCCTTTGCGAAGCTGGAGGTGAAGGCTCGCACCCTGCTGAAGTCGCTCTATGACAGTGGCCTAGAAAGCCCGCTGGCCGGCGCCGAGGAGGGCCCCGCCAAGCTGCTTCCCTTCCTGGTCCGCCCCCTCGAAGATGTCGCCCTCGGCCTTGGCCCCACGGCTGAGGCTGAGGCGCGCGTCCTTTCTTCTGCGGTGCTAACGCGCGTCTTCACCCACGTCTACCTCCGTGACTCCAGCGTTGACTTCGACAGCCTGCTGGAGCCTGTGAGCGGCGAGCTTGCCGCCGTCGCTGCTGAGGCCGTGAAGGGTCACGCGGAGGCTCTGTTGGCGAAGTTCCGGGCCTTCAGCACCAGGCCGAAGCGAGGCGCTGCCGGTCTTGAGGCTCCACAAGGCGAAGCTGCCCAGCGTAGCACCGTCACCAGCGATGGCGCCGCCCAAAAGTGACCCCTTCGCGGCTCCCGTCCTCCCTGTAACATGCATTCTACCTCGTGGAGGCGTTTAAACTTGTGTTTGGCGTTGTCAAAGTACTCTAAGGACTGTAATATTTGCTTTTGAATTTCTTGAGATTTGCGTTTTTCCTTCCTACTTGCTTGTGTTCTACGTCGGTAGAGCCCGGCCCCACGCATACCTCAGCCGCCGTTAGCCCCGACCAGAAACCAGGACGGGACCAAGGAGTGAGGGGCTACGTTACAAGTTAGGCTCCTAAGTCACGATGCTCAGAAGTCCCCCTTGACGCATGAATAGCAAGTAGGGAGGTGAGATGCATGGGTGAATTTACCGTTCTACGTCGGCAGAGCCCGGCCCCGCGCATACCTCAACCGCCATTAGCCTTTTGGAACTAAGGGGTGAGGGGCTACATGACCAGTTAGGCTCCTGAGTCGCGATGCTGAGGAGTCCCCCTTGACGTTCAAACGGCCTTCGTACCTTGGCTCCACTCGGGGAGAGGCGTGCGACGAACCAGGCCCGAGGGGCCTGGCTGGGTGGCGTGCGCCTGGGCGTGACCCGGGTGCAGCCCCTGTGCCCAGCCCCCTCGCGTGGCACTCCCGAGGGGAGGCGTTACGATGAGGATGGACATTGAGCTCTGGGCTCCCTGAGGTTGATGCAGCCGGGGGCCACACCCAGTTGTTTATCACCAGCGCGAAGCATAGCACTTCCGTATGTGTACGGGCATAGCCGCTCCTCGGCAGTGTCATCAGCCAGCGCGGAGCATGGTGCTTCCACTGGTGCGTGGGAGGGGGCTCCCCTCCGGGAGGAACCCCTGGGGCGTGTACAGCCCCGCCCTGACGCGTGGCTGGCATGGTAGGGCCTGGCGAGGTGTATCTGGGCACCCGTGAGCCAGCACGGGACTCACGGGGCCCTACCTCAAGGCGGGTTGCGCCTGGCTCTGGGCCTTTTCTTGTAATGTGTCCCTGTAGATTTGGTTAGATGTCGGTGCTCTACGTCCTCGGGTCCCGGCCCTCGAGCAGGGCTCAACCGTCGCTGGTATGCCAGGTCGCGATGCCTTGGACAAGGCCAGAGGGTGAGGGCTGGAGAGCCAGTAAGAGCCCATGAGTCGTGATGCTCAGATACCCCCCCTTTAACGTGCAAGCAGCCGACATGAAGAAAGAAGGGTGCCATAGGCAAGCATCACACAATGATAATGATGGTTCAAATGCACGGCCGGAATAAACGCGAGAGGGACACATGCCACCGGGTCTAGCCCGTGTAGCTTGGGGATAATGCAGCCCGAGGGGCGCCCCCGATAAAGTAAGCTGAAAACATGAACTAAAGGGGATACATGCCGCAAGGACGGACCCACGCGGCCTGGGAATGATGCAGCCCTGGGGGGCGCTCACAGCTGAAAATGAGACTCGGAGGATGTCACCTGATGATGCTGAAGATGGAGGGATGCTAAAGTATCGGACGACGTGCGCTGCGAGAGACGATCTTCACGAGCCCACAGGCCCCGGGGCCTTGGGAGGCTCTGGAGGCACTGGCGGCTCCTCGCGGACCATCTCCATCTCTGCCAGGACTGCGGAATGCCTGACCGCCTGAGCCTCCAAGATGCTCCTCATGAGGCGCTGATGCACAGCAGCCGCGTTCGGCAGGCCATAAGGCATGCGAACATAGCTGTGGAGTGGGCCTTCGCAGCGCCCTACGCGTGAGGGCCAGAGGCGCTCCTGAGAGGCGGCTCAGTTGAGTCCTGGTATGTCGATGCAAACGGGCAGCCCACCATCCTCACCTGGATGGGGAGCTATGGCGGGCAAGCGGCGGCTGCCACTCATGACTCTTGACTCCTGCAGCTCCTGAAAATGACCTCGCTGATGAATTCCTGAGGGTTTGGCCCTCCTTGCCTTGCTTCCTCCTGAGGGAAACATGCGTTGAAGCACACCTCCAAGTGGTGCCCGAGCGCCTCCCTTGTAATCTTAGCAAAGTCGATGGCCCTCCAGAAGAGAGCCCCCGAGCCCTGCTCGAGGAGGGCGCCAGACGCGCCTTCCTATGCGACAGAAGGAGGTAACCCCTAAACGGGCGCGGACCCTGAGGGGCCTGCCTCCCGAGGGGTCGGACCAGGCGATGTCTTCTTCTTCTTAGGGGCTGCCTTGGGAGGCCTCCCGTTCTTGTGATCTGGGTCTTCAATTGATGCGGCTTGGAAGGCACGTTCCAGAGAACACACAACGTCTCTCTCTTCACAAGGCATAGTGATGACTCCGCCGCTTCCTGGCATCTTGAGGACATTGTAGCCGTGATGGGTCACGGCCATGAACTTGGCCAGGGCTGGGTACCCGAGGATGTAGTTGTACGGCAGGCGGATGTGAGCGACATCGAAGTCAATGAGCTCAGTGCGGTAGTTGTCGCGCTTCCCGAATGTGACAGGAAGGCGGACCTGCCCTATCGGAACTGTGGAACCATCAGTGACTCCTGAGAAAGGCTTGGTTGGCTGTAGCTGATTGTATGGCACTTGGAGATTGTTGAACGTCTCGACGGATAGTACATTGAGCCCTGCTCCGCCGTCGATGAGGGTCCTGGTGACTTGCACATTGCTGATGATTGGGGAACAAAGCATCGGGAGGACTCCTGCTGTGGCCGCGCATTTGAGCTGATCCGCTGAACTGAACGTGATAGCGCACAATGACCACCTGAGAGGGCGTGTGGCCTCAATCTTGGGGAGGACTGCATTCACTTCGTGAGCAAATTGCTTGAAGATGCGCTGAGAGGTCGGGACTTTTGCGCCGCCCAAGATGCAAGCGATTGCGCGTGGCTCCTAGAAGCCCCCCAGCCCCCTCATCCTGGTGATGGTCTTCATTCCTTCTTGGCTGCGGCGGCAGAGGAGGGAGGCCCGCATTGCCTTGTGGGCAATCCTCGTGAGGCTGATCTCTCCAACCCCCCTCGCAAGGTGGGTCCCTCCAACCTCCCTCACGAGGCTGGTCCTGCCAGCGGTCCTCGCGAGGTCGGTCACACCACCCTTGGCGAGGGCCACGGTCTTCCCATCGTCCTCCACCTCTTCCTACTCCTCGGCCATAGCCCCTGTCGCTGCGCTCGGGGCGTCGGCCGACACGCACGTCTCGCACAGCTCTGAGCTCTTGGCATTCGTTGGTGTTCTGGGTGTGGAGGTCATGGTACACACAGTACCGGCTGACCTTGGATGACTCAGGCTGATCCTTGCCTCGCTTGGTGTCTGGCTCTGCTGCAAGCACGGCAGTGTCACGCCCAATATGCGACCCTATCCAAAAGGAACTCGAAGGTCCCACCAAGGATAGACCCGCATATTGAAACGCTTTGCAAGGTGGATATCATTACATCAACATTACATAATAGATGGGGATACATACATAAGGCATACAATGCCACACGAATACAACATCATCTTACAATAGATCAACATCCGACTACGGATGGAACACAAACAGAAACTCAAACGACATCCACCCTGCTAGCCCAGGCTGCCGACCTGGAACCTATCCCCTGATCGAAGAAGAAGCAGAAGCAGAACTCCAAAACAAGCAAACATCACTCTCGCGTCATGATCATCGCATAAACCTGCACCTCCAACTGTTGTTGACATCCACCCTGCTAGCCCAGGCTGCCGACCTGGAACCTATCCCCTGATCGAAGAAGAAGCAGAAGCAGAACTCCAAAACAAGCAAACATCACTCTCGCGTCATGATCATCGCATAAACCTGCACCTGCAACTGTTGTTGTAGTAATTTGTGAGCCACGGGGACTCAGCAATCCCATTACCATGGGTATCAAGACTAGCAAAGCTTAATGGGAAAGGAAGGGGTAAAGTGGTGAGGTTGCAGCAGCGACTAAGCATATATGGTGGCTAACATACACAAATAAGAGCGAGGGGAGAGCAAGCGGAACGGTTGCGAAGCTAGCAATGATCAAGAAGTGATCCTGAACTCCTACTTACGTCAAACATAACCCAGAAATCGTGTTCAATTCCCGGACCCCGCCGAGAAGAGACCATCACGGCTACACACGCGGTTGATGCGTTTTAATTCGGATCTGGTGTCAAGTTATCTACAACTGGACATTAACAAATTCCCATCTGCCACATAACCGCAGGCACGGCTTTCGAAAGTTTATACCCTGCAGGGGTGTCCCGACTGAGCCCATGATAAGCTCTCGCGATCAACGAAGGATATACCTTCTCCCAGGAAGACCCGATCAGTCTCGGAATCCCGGTTTACAAGACATTTCGACAATGGTAAAACAAGACCAGCAAAGCCGCCCGATGTGCCGACAAATCCCGATAGGAGCTGCACATATCTCATTCTCAGGGCACACCAGATGAGCAAGATGTCGGGTTGGCATAGACCCTGGTTGCCCAGGGGGCGCCGGACATCGCTCAGGTTGGACCAACACTCGAAGGAGCACTGGCCCGGGGGGGGGGGGGTAAAATAAAGGTGACCCTCGGGCTCCGGAAACCCGAGGGAAAAAGGGCTAGGTGAGGCAAATGGTAAAACCAAGGTTGGGCCTTGCTGGAGGAGTTTTATTCAAAGCAAACTGTCAAGGGGGTCCCATAAATCACCCAACCGCTTAAGGAACACAAAATCCGGGAACATAACACCGGTATGACGGAAACTAGGGCGGCAAGAGTGGAACAAAACACCAGGCATAAGGTCGAGTCTTCCACCCTTTACCAAATATATAGATGCATTAATAATATAAGAGATATTGTGATATCCCAATCATAATCCTGTCCACCATGGAGAAATCTTCAACTTCACCTGCAACTAGCAACGCTATAAGAGGGCTGAGCAAAGCGGTAACATAGCCAATCAATGGTTTGCTAGGAAGGGTGCAAAAGGTTAGAGGCTGACATGGCAAATCGGGAGGCTTGAAGAGCAAATGATAGGTAACGCAGCATAGCGATAGAACAAAGCAACTAGCATAGCAATGATAGTAGTGAGATCCAGGGTAGCGGTCATCTTACCTGAAATCCCGCTAGGAAGAAGAACGAGTCCATGAAGAAGATGAAGCCACGAAGACAAACCAAGCGTAGACGAACGAATCCTCACGATCGCAACGAAACGGAAACTATCGAGAAGAAGCACACAACATGGTAAACACACTACACATAGACAAGACATGATGCACAACAAGCATGATGCATGACAAAGCTACATGAGGCTACTCATGGCAAGAGATGATGCATACAAGAGCAACACATCAAGGCAAGTTTAAATGAGGCCGAGAACAACATATAACAATTCCGATAAGTCCTCATATGCAAATTTCAAAATTGGTCCAGATCTGAATAAACCTTATGTTCAAGTTGTTAAACAGCAAGTTAAGATGCACCAAGATGATCTACACAAGATTCTAGTCAAGTTACATATAAAGTTCATTTAATTCGGAGCTACGGCCTAGAAGATATGAGCAAAACAAGTTAAACATGACATTGATGCTAAATGCACCCAAACATCAAGCAAACACCTCAAAACAAGGATGCAACATGATAATATAAAACTACATGTAAAATCAAGCAAGTTTCATATAGAGCACACTCAAAACGGAGCAACGGTTCAACACATACACTCTATACAAGATATGACAACAATCTGTCCAAAACAGCAACTAGGCATCTAGGAAACATCAAAACAACATGCTACAGCACCCCAACATAAGAACAAAAGGCATGGGCATGAAGTACAGGCAAAGCATGACAAAACATGAACACTGAGCTATCTCCAGAAATCACTAGAAAATGCTCAAAAACACATGGCAAGATTGCATACAATAACAGTTTCAGACTTTAGCAGAAATAACATCAGGTTGCAATGTTTAGAGCTATCAAACAACATGCCACAGGAACTTATCATGGCCAACCAAGGCATGACATGAATCTACAAATTGCATAGAACAAAAGTCCTTTACTGACCATGAGCCAAAAGGGCACAGAAAATATGATGGCACCCATGTAAACATGACAAGTTATATGACAGATTCATACATGGCAGGAACAACAATAAGTAGGCATGTTGGTGAGCTTGAACCACTCACCACAGAGCAATACATGGCATGACAAGGCAACCAACAGCAAGAAGACATGTTTATGAAGCTATCCATGGCAAGAACAAGTTCATAGCATGCAATGATCAACTACAACAACCTTGGCAAAATTGAATATGTAAACAATCTGCCAGGAAACATTTTGTAGCAAAAGTAGAGCACGAAAATGACATGCTAGGGTACTCCATAATTGCAAACACGGACACGGATGGATAGATAATTACCATATGTTAAAATCATCCTTACTGAAGTATCTCATAATAAGCATGGATCTCTCTGTAGCATCATGTTTACACGGCATCAAAATAACAGCAGAACAGGGACTGAAATCAGCAACATCACGAGGCCTAGTTTACATGCTTGTGATAGTCACCACATTGATCACAAAAATACATGGCATACACTCATGTAAAGATGGCATGGCGTAGTTCAAAACATAAGTAGGGCTCAAGTTCATAAGATGCACACATCAATCATGGCAAAAATGACAAAAGTGCATGTTATAACCGTTTCAGCAGTTTAACAGCAACATGCACTCTTGCAATGATGATTCAGGCATCAAGTTGAACTCAAATGGACATGATGCAATGGAATGAAATCAAGTACTCGTTGAGGCGAACAATTTGACATATTACACGCTCGAAATGGAGCAGTATGCAGAGAGTTATGGCATGTCAAACATGGCACCAGAATGCAGAAATTTAAGGGACTTGGCAGAAATATACCCTCGCGAAAAGTCAACCCGGGACGAGGAGATCCCGGGACGGAGCGGATCCGGGCACGGGGGAGCTATTGGTTGGTGGAGTGGGTGGATCTGGTCCCACTCCCAGATCTGGCCGGAGGAGAGCTCCGGCGAGCTCTCCGGCGAGGCACGTGCGTATTCCGGCGAGATCGGGGCCGGGGACGGGCGCGGTCGGGGCTGTGGAGGCCGGATCCGGCGAAGGAGCGGCCGGACCGGGCGCTCCGGCGAAGGGGCGTCGAGCGGAGGCGGCGACGGGGTCGCCGGCGGGCGGGACGACGACGGCCGAGCGGGGCAGCCACGGCGCACGGGCGTCGCAGGAGGATGGCGGCGGGGCTGCGCCCGCGGGCTAGCGGCGGCGGAGACGAGCCCCGACGGCGGAGGGATGGCGCGACCGGGCGGCGGCCGGTGCTGACGGGCGGCGGCGCGGCACGCGCCGGCGCGGGAGGCGGCGGGGCGCAGCTAGGCTGCGCGTGGCCGGCGGGGCTCGGACGCGGGGGCGCGGGTGCCCCGGGTCGGGCGACGGCGCGGCCGGGCTCGCGCGGGCCCGCGGCGGGCCTGGCGGGCTGTAGCGGCGCACGGGACGGGGAGGGACAGGTGGCGGCTGGCGATTCGCCCAGGGAAGGCGGCGGACGTGTCCGACTGCGGCCCGACGTGTCCGGTGGTGGCGGGAGGAAGAGGACTAGGGTTAGGGTAGGATTAGACCGCGAATTCGGGGGAGGTGGACTAATTTATAGATAGAGGGAGCTAGGAGTGTCCAAATGAGGAGCGGTTTTCGCCCACACGATCGTGATCGAATGTGCGAGAGCATGGAGGGGGCTTGGATGGGTTTTGGGCCACTTTGGAAGGGGTGTTGGGCTGCAAACAAAAGAGGCTTTACGGTTACCCGGTTAACCGTTGGAGTATCAAACGGACTCCAAATGGCACGAAACTTGACAGGCGGTCTACTGGTGCTGTACCAAGGCCTCTTGGCAAACCTCGGGCCATTCCGAGAAAGTTTAACACCCGCTCACAACAAGAGACAAAAAGGGGGACGCCGGAGGACATAGGAGTGCCGGATTGCAAAACGAACAACGGGGAAAATGCTCGGATGCGTGAGGCAAACACATATGGAAAATGAAATGCACATGATGACATGACAAAATGCAACACGCAAGCAAATGACATGGCAATGACGACGAATATCTGGCGGACACCTGGCGCGTCGGATCCGGGGCATTACAACACTCCTCCACTAACAGGAGATCTCGTCCCGAGATCTTAGGACCGAAACGGAAGGGAAAAGGGATGAGGTGAAACAAGAACTCAAGATAAGAAGCAAAGGATCGAGAGCACTCGAGAAGAAGAGAGGAACGACGAGAATGACGAGAATCGGAAGCTCACGGAATCAGATAGACTATGAAACCACTCCGGTTAGAACGAGATAAGAAACGAATAAGGCTGAAAGGATTTAGGCAGCACTCTGACTGAACATGGAAGGAATAGAACACGAGCTTCACAAAATCAGATGACACTTGACGAGATGAACAATGCAAAGCCTCCGGAAGAATTGCAATAGAAATGAAAAAAACGGAGAAGAAAATGACAACTTGTGCCACGAATGAATTTGAAAGCATCTTTAAAAGGAAGGTTTAAATGGAGTTGTTGAGAAAATCAACAATGAAAGAATAAGCTTGTTGTGGTCTTATAGGTAACATCTCAAGATCATAAGATGATAACCGGCCACAGACGAAAATGATTAGATAGCTAAGAAAAACGAAGAAATGCAAAACTCCACTTCAAAAGAATACGGAGAATTAATTACACTTCAAGACTCGAGAAGAAAAGATGCTTGAATTTCTCCAACAAATTCTGGATGAACTTGAAGAACGGATTAAATCATGAAGAACCACCATGAAGAACTCCAGTACACAAGGATGACGAGATAAAATGAAGGATGAAAGAATAGATGAGCGTTGCGATGATTTAGATGGAGGTTCCGACGAGATGGCCAAGGAAATTTGAACTCCGGAAAAGAAAAGATGAAACACTTGAAACTAGAATTATTCATTAAGAACAAACTCCGAAGAAAAGGATTAATCACCTGGATGAAATAAGAATAAGATTTATTGTATGCTTATCCTTCATCAAATTAAATTGATGACAAGCAATGGATTTTGCATACTACTTATTCTTCTTGAAGAAGAATTGAGAAGTGACATAATGCAAACTTGAGAAGGTCTTCATGAACCACCGGTAGGATTGGAAAGAACGAATGAATTAATATGATAATCAAGGAAAAAGAATCTTGAATGAACCACCGTAAGAATTCGAAAATGACTGATGAAAGAGAATGAATCACAGGGAAGACTTAGAAGAACAAATATGCTTGAGGGAAATAAGAGACAAGATAATGAAGGGATCGCGAACTGATTGAAGAATACTTGAACGAAGAACCGGAAGAATATTGAGATGAACGAAGGGGCACGGATATAGAATAATTGGGGAATGAATCTGAAAACTTGGAACGAAGCAATATTCTGAAAAGATGGCCTCCGGATGATCGAGACGGCAAAAACAAATCCTGAAATACTCCAGATGGATGAAAAGAATAACTGACAAATGGAATAATTCGAGAGGATAACATGAACTAGAACCACGAATCTTCGAGAGAACGGGCAAGATTTAGAGGAAAAACTCTTCTTTGGTCTTCAAATGACGACGGAAAACACCACCAAAAATTACTGAGATACTCCGGGAGAATGAAAAGCGAAGATGTTGAGCCAACAATGAAATGATTTGAAATTGATCTTGGAAAAGATCTGACTGATGAAATTCATACTTACGTCAAACTTCGAAAAGGATTTGAGAATAGCTCCGGAAAAATTAGAAGAGTCAGGTAAGATCCTGGGAAAAGACCTGTGGGTTAGGGCCCACTAAAAGAAAAACACCGTTGGAAAGAATTGTTGAAAAGATAGATGATGCACCGGAACAATTGAGATATTTGAATGAGGTGACAACCTCGAATTAATTGGAACACAGACGAATCTCCTGAGATGTCTTGAACTCCAGAATGATTGAATGGCGAGAGGCAAACGAGCAAGGAGAACACTTGAGCCGAGGAAAAGAATATGATCAACCGAAAAACTTGAATTGGGTCCACCGGAGAAGAAAAAGAGATGAAGAATGTCCACTGAGACGAGAATTCACCGGTTGAAAACATTGAGGAAAGAAAGCAAAGACATCGCACGAATAGGATGGATACTCGATTACGGACTCCGGTTCCGAGATGAAAAGGGTGGGTGGGTGGGAAAAGAAAACAACTGAGGATTGAACTTGGCAAAGATGAAGAGGCTTGAGTCAACTTGACGAGAAATGCACCGGATAAAAAGAGTTGAGGAACAACGATCGGAAAACCAACTGCGTGATCCTAAAGAAAAATTTGAAGGGGAAGAGGAGTAAGTCAAAACACCTACGTTAAGATTCCTTTCCAGAGCGACGAAGGGGCTGAGGAGTAAAAAGAATTCCTACTCTCCGATATAACTAGACTCAGAAAACAGTTTTCTTCTAGACTCAACAACGGCCAAACTACATGATCAAACAAGGGGGCTCCTAGGGTCGGTCGAGGCTCTGATACCAACTTGTCACACCCAATATGCGACCCTATCCAAAAGGAACTCGAAGGTCCCACCGAGGATAGACCCGCATATTGAAACGCTTTTGCAAGGTGGATATCATTACATCAACAGTACATAATAGATGGGGATAAATACATAAGGCATACAATGCCACACGAATACAACATCATCTTACAAGAGATCAATATTCGACTACGGATGGAACACAAAAAGAAACTCAAACGACATCCACCCTGCTAGCCCAGGCTGCCGACCTGGAACCTATCCCCTGATCGAAGAAGAAGCAGAAGCAGAACTCCAAAACAAGCAAACATCACTCTCGCGTCATGGTCATCGCATAAACCTGCACCTGCAACTGTTGTTCTAGTAATCTGTGAACCACGGGGACCCAGCAATCCCATTACCATGGGTATCAAGACTAGCAAAGCTTAATGGGAAAGGAAGGGGTAAAGTGGTGAGGTTGCAGCAGCGACTAAGCATATATGGTGGCTAACATACGCAAATAAGAACAAGAAGAGAGCAAGAGGAACAGTCGTGAAGCTAGCAATGATCAAGAAGTGATCCTGAACTCCTACTTACGTCAAACATAACCCAGAAACCGTGTTCACTTCCCGGACTCCGCCGAGAAGAGACCATCACGGCTACACACGCGGTTGATGCGTTTTAATTCGGATCTGGTGTCAAGTTATCTACAACCGGACATTAACAAATTCCCATCTACCACATAACCGCGGGCACGACTTTCGAAAGTTTATACCCTGCAGGGGTGTCCCAACTTAGCCCATGATAAGCTCTTGCGATCAACGAAGGATATACCTTCTCCCAGGAAGACCCGATCAGTCTCGGAATCCCGGTTTACAAGACATTTCGACAATGGTAAAACAAGACCAGCAAAGCCGCCCGATGTGCCGACAAATCCCGATAGGAGCTGCACATATCTCGTTCTCAGGGCACACCAGATGAGCAAGACGTCGGGTTGGCATAGACCCTGGTTGCCCAGGGGGCGCCGGACATCGCTCAGGTTGGACCAACACTCGAAGGAGCACTGGCCCGGGGGGGGGGGGTAAAATAAAGATGACCCTCGGGCTCCGAAAACCCAAGGGAAAAAGGGCTAGGTGAGGCAAATGGTAAAACCAAGGTTGGGCCTTGCTGGAGGAGTTTTATTCAAAGCGAACTGTCAAGGGGGTCCCATAAATCACCCAACCGCGTAAGGAACACAAAATCCGGGAACATAACACCGGTATGACGGAAACTAGGGCGGCAAGAGTGGAAAAAAACACCAGGCATAAGGCCGAGTCTTCCACCCATTACCAAATATATAGATGCATTAATAATATAAGAGATATTGTGATATCCCAATCATAATCCTGTCCACCATGGAGAAATCTTCAACTTCACCTGCAACTAGCAACGCTATAAGAGGGCTGAGCAAAGCGGTAACATAGCCAATCAATGGTTTGCTAGGAAGGGTGCAAAAGGTTAGAGGCTGACATGGCAAATTGGGAGGCTTGAAGAGCAAATGATAGGTAACGCAGCATAGCGATAGAACAAAGCAACTAGCATAGCAATGATAGTAGTGAGATCCAGTGTAGCGGTCATCTTGCCTGAAATCCCGCTAGGAAGAAGAACGAGTCCATGAAGAAGATGAAGCCACGAAGACGAACCAAGCGTAGAAGAACGAATCCTCACGATCGCAACGAAACGGAAACTATCGAGAAGAAGCACACAACATGGTAAACACACTACACATAGACAAGACATGATGCACAACAAGCATGATGCATGACAAAGCTACATGAGGCTACTCATGGCAAGAGATGATGCATACAAGAGCAACACATCAAGGCAAGTTTAAATGAGGCCGAGAACAACATATAACAATTCCGATAAGTCCTCATATGCAAATTTCAAAATTGGTCCAGATCTGAATAAACCTTATGTTCAAGTTGTTAAACAGCAAGTTAAGATGCACCAAGATGATCTACACAAGATTCTAGTCAAGTTACATATAAAGTTCATTTAATTCGGAGCTACGGCCTAGAAGATATGAGCAAAACAAGTTAAACATGACATTGATGCTAAATGCACCCAAACATCAAGCAAACACCTCAAAACAAGGATGCAACATGATAATATAAAACTACATGTAAAATCAAGCAAGTTTCATATAGAGCACACTCAAAACGGAGCAACGGTTCAACACATACACTCTATACAAGATATGACAACAATCTGTCCAAAACAGCAACTAGGCATCTAGGAAACATCAAAACAACATGCTACAGCACCCCAACATAAGAACAAAAGGCATGGGCATGAAGTACATGTAAAGCATGACAAAACATGAACACTGAGCTATCTCCAGAAATCAATAGAACATGCTCAAAAACACATGGCAAGATTGCATACAATAATAGTTTCAGACTTTAGCAGAAATAACATCAGGTTGCAATGTTTAGAGCTATCAAAAAACATGCTACAGGAACTTATCATGGCAAAAAAAGGCATGGCATGAACCTATTAAATTGCATAGAACAAAAGTCCTTTACTGACCATGAGCCAAAAGGGCACAGAAAATATGATGGCACCCATATAAACATGGCAAGTTATATGACAGATTCATACATGGCAGGAACAACAATAAGTAGGCATGTTGGTGAGCTTGAACCACTCACCACAGAGCAATACATGGCATGACAAGGCAACCATCAGCAAGAAGACATATTTATGAAGCTATCCATGGCAAGAACAAGTTCATAGCATGCAAGGATCAACTACAACAACCTTGGCAAAATTGAATAGCATGAAAACAATCTGCTAGGAAACATTTTGTAGCAAACATAGAGCACGAAAATGACATGCTAGGCTACTTCATAATTGCAAACAGGGGCATGGATGGATAGAGCATAACCATATGTTCAACTCATCCTTACTGAAGTATCTCATAATAAGCATGGATCTCTCTGTAGCATCATGTTTACTTGGCATCAAAATAACAGCAGAACAGGGACTGAAATTAGCAACATCACGATGCCTAGTTTACATGATTGTGCTAGTCACCACATTGATCACAATAATACATGGCATACACTCCTGTAAAGATGGCATGGCATAGTTCAAAACATAGGTAGGGCTCAAGTTCATAAGATGCACACATCAATCATGGCAAAAATGACAAAAGTGCATGTTATAACAGTTTCAGCAGTTTAACAGCAACATGCACTCTTGCAACGATGATTCAGGCATCAAGATTAACTCAAATGAACATGTTGAATGGAATGAAATCAAGTACTCGTTGAGACGAACAATTTGACATATTACACGCACGAAACAAAGCAGTATGCAGAGAGTTATGGCATGTCAAACATGGCACTAGAATGTAGAAATTTAAGAGACTTGGCAGAAATATACCCTCGCGAAAAGTCAACCCGGGACGAGGAGATCCCGGGACGGGGCGGATCCGGGCACGGGGGAGTGTTTGGTTGGTGGAGTGGGTGGATCTGGTTCCACTCCCAGATCTGGCCGGAGAAGAGCTCCGGCGAGCTCTCCGGCGAGGCACGGGCGTATTCCGGCGAGAACGAGGCCGGGGACGGGCGCGGTCGGGGCCGTGGAGTCTGGATCCGGCGAAGGAGCGGCCGGACCGGGCGCTCTGGTGAAGGGGCGTCGAGCGGAGGCAGCGACGGGGTTGCCGGCGGGCGGGACGACGGCGGCCGAGCGGGGCAGCCACGGCGCACGGGCGTCGCAGGAGGATGGCGGTGGGGCTGCGCCCGCGGGCGAGCGGCGACGGAGATGAGCCCCGCCGGTGGAGGGAGGGTGCGACCGGGCGGCGGCCAGCGCTGACGGGCGGCGGCAGGGCGCAGCCGGGCGGCGCGGGGCTGGCGGGGCTCG
Source organism: Triticum aestivum (assembly GCF_018294505.1). Taxonomy (NCBI): domain Eukaryota; kingdom Viridiplantae; phylum Streptophyta; class Magnoliopsida; order Poales; family Poaceae; genus Triticum; species Triticum aestivum. The sequence continues at coordinate 445,287,860 of NC_057804.1, read as the reverse complement.
GACGCGGGGGCGCGGGAGCCCCGGGCCGGGCAGTGGCGCGGCCGGGCTCGCGCGGGCCCGCGGCGGGCCTGGCGGGCCGCGACGGCGCGCGGGACGGGGAGGGACAGGTGGCGGCTGGCGGTTCGCCCATGGACAGCGGCGGACGTGTCTGGCTGCGGCCGGACGTGTCTGGTGGCGGCGGGAGGAAGAGGACTAGGGTTAGGGTAGGATTAGACCGCGAATTCGGGGGAGGTGGATTAATTTATAGATAGAGGGAGCTAGGAGTGTCCAAATGAGGAGCGATTTTTGCCCACACGATCGTGATCAAACGACCGAGAGCATGGAGGGGGCTTGGATGGGTTTTGGGCCACTTTGGAAGGGGTGTTGGGCTGGAAACAAAAGAGGCTTTACGGTTACCCGGTTAACCGTTGGAGTATCAAACGGACTCCAAATGGCACGAAACTTGACAGGCGGTCTACCGGTGCTATACCAAGGCCGCTTGGAAAACCACGGGCCATTCCGAGAAAGTTTAACACCCACTCACAACGAGAGACAAAAAGGGGACGCCGGAGGACATAGGAGTGCCGGATTGCAAAACAAACAATGAGGAAAATGCTCGGATGCGTGAGACGAACACGTATGCAAAATGAAATACACATGATGACATGACAAAATGCAACACGCAAGCAAATGACATGGCAACGATGACGAATATCTGGCGGACACCTGGCGCGTCGGATCCGGGGCGTTACATGCAGCCCCCTTGCGCTTCACGTCCTTGGTCTTGGGCTTCTTCTCTTCCGGGTCAGCAGCTGGCAGCTCGAGGAGGGATAGGCGCCCTTCCTCAGCCCTAGCGCACTTTGTCGCCAGATTGAATAGCTCCAGGGAGGTGCACAGGTCTTCATGGATTGCGAGCTCCTGCTTCATCTTGACGTCACGCACGCCGTCGGAGAAGGCTGAGATGATGGCCTCCTCAGACACCTTGGGGATCTTAAGGCGAGCGCTATTGAAGCGCTGGGTGAACTTCTGCAGGGTCTCCCCTGGCTGCTGCTTGATGCGGCGCAAGTCGCTCATGGCCGGGGGCCGGTCGCGGGTGCCTTGGAAGTTGGCGATGAATCGGGTGCGCATCTCGTCCCAGGAGGATATCATGCCTGGAGCCAGGTTCAGGAGCCAGGTGCGGGCGCCGTCCTTGAGCGCCATGGGGAACCAGTTCGCCATGACCTTCTCGTCCCCGTTGGCAGCTTCAATGCCCAGCTTGTAGAGCTGGAGGAACTCAGCAGGGTCAGCCGTGCCATCATAGCATGGGGACAGGTCTGGCTTGAACTTGCCCGGCCAGGCCATGCTGCGCAGCTCAGCGGTGAAGGCGCGACAGCCTGCGGTGGCCGAGGGAGGCCTTGGGTGATGGAGAGCTTGGTCTTGGAAGTCCTTGTGTGCTGCCTCTAAGCGCAGTGCGGGGTCTTGATGCGCCAAAGCGGGTGAGCGCTCGTGCTGAGCCGGTGCAGGGAGCACGCGGGCGGCTTCTTGGGGACGAGGGATCTCTTGGCAGCTCTTCTCTTGCTGTGCTGGCGCCAGACGGAGTGGGTTCCGCCCAGGGGCCATGCGCCTTGGGGACAAGGCGCCTTCTTGAGGGGGAGGCGGCTGAGGCGCCCCCGGAGCTTCGTCACCCGCGCAGGACGGGGCGCGGTGCAACAAGAGGGACGGTGCAGGGGAGCCCGCAGCAGCACTGACGAGCTCGATGATGCAGGCGAGCCACTCGTCGTAGAGGACGTCAATAGGACGGTAGTGTAGGAGCTCCCGCACTAGGAGCAGCGCGACGTGCGCGTCTGCAGGAGCGCGACGGGCATGGGATGAGGAGCCGGCTGCAGTCAGCGATGGAGTGGTGGTGCGGCCTTCTCGCTGCACTGATGGATGCACGGACGACGCCTGCTGCTCGTTCCCTGTCGGGCCGGTGGCGGCCTTGATGGCAGGCGACGGGGAACGATGGGGACGCCCGTGGATGGGGGCCATCTGGGCGACGCGAGTAGCGAGAGCGGCCCGGCGCTCGGCGCGGGCGCGACGCGCGTCTGACATGGATGGGATTGGCGGTGAAAACACGAGGCGACGAAAGGCAGATTCCGGCACACCCCTACATGGCGCGCCAAATGTCGGATTATGGGTTCCGGCAGACCCTTGAGGTTCGAACACTGGGGTGCACGCGGAGATCACACCCTCAGCCTACCCATGTCTCACCGCCTCGCTAGGATCTAAACTACACAAAGAACAACACAAGGGACACGAGATTTATACTGGTTCAGGCCACCATTGTGGTGTAATACCCTACTCCAGTTTGTGATGTGGTGGATTGCCTCTGGGGCTGATGAGGAACAGTACAAGGGAAGAACAGCCTCGCGAGGGTCTGTTCTTATGGTGGTGTTGGCTAAAGTTCTACTCTCTGGCTAATTTCTGGACCGGATGCTGATGATCCCCCCCTACCTCGGGGGTGGCTAGTCCTATTTATAGGCGAAGGCCCTGGGCCTCTTCCCAAATATTGAGTGGGAAGGGTGCCAACAATTGGCCATTTTGAAGGGGAACATCTAGTACACTTATCCTGACTAAAGTTGGTCCTCGCCTGCCAAAGACTCTGGTGGTGACGCTGGCTTGGGCTCCACGATGACCTCTGTTCTGCCATCCTGCTGGTCTTGGTCTGGTTGCACCGAAATGGTTGACTTTGCTTGATACCCTTGCTTGCGCTTGCCCCCTTTGCACCAAAGGGGAAACAAGGACTCTGCGCAGGCCAGCGCCCGCCTGGCCTTGGTCGTCATGGCTTGCATCACGGGCACCTCGTGAGGTACCCCGCCTTGATCTCTCCGCCTCCTCACGAGCCAGCCTGATGAGGTCGTGCCTGAGGAAGCCTCCTGTCGTCCTTCCCCGCGAGGCTTGGCCCCTCACGAGGGTCTTAAGCATGTGTTGATGAAGATGGGTCGTACTGGGCGACTCCTTGAGCCACGCCGCAGGCCGCAGGCAGGCAAGTCTGGGTACCCCCGTTCCCAGAACGCCGACAGTCATCATTCATACGGTCAGTAACACGAGTGTTAATTAAATCAATCACTGGATCCACACACAAGGAATTATCAGCGAAAAATAACACAGAGAAGTACGATGTGGCCATGGCTGCCATTGAGTCATGATCCTTGTGAATAGCACCCGTATCATCCAGTAGCATTTTAATCTGATTTTTGCGGGCTCGCCAGACAACCTTCCTATGGAAAAACGGAGTGTTCCGGTCCCCTTCCTTTAACCATGCAATCCGCGACCACTGCATCCAAAGCATCTCCTCACGATACAAGAGTTCGTTCATTCTGTCAGTGGCCTCTCTGATATCTTTTCTATCTGCGTTCATGGACGTAAGCTCCTCCAAACGAGAGCGAGATTTATTAATTTCCTTGATGACATTACCAAAAAAAATCCGGCTCCGATCCTCCAACTGTTTCATCAAATTTCCCAAACCAGAAGCAATATCACCAAGGTTAAGCATAGACACTAATTCAGTCCATGTATTCATAATTACCTCCGGTAAAGAGGGGTCCCTTTCCCACATGACCTCATATTGGCGGCATCTCCTTCCAGCAACCAACACTGGCTCCTCGATTGAGCAGCGGAGCGGGATGGGCAAATGATCTGAGCTAGGAGCCACCAAGTGCTCAACCTTCGCATGGCCAAAAATATCCCTCCAGGAATTAGTTGCAATGGCTCAGTCGAGGCGGACCTTGACGTTCGCCCACCCTCCGCATTTGTTATCATAAGTGTAGGGTCGTCCTGCAAAACCAAGATCACCCAATCCAAAAACTTCAAGCACATCACGAAAATCAATCATCTGATCTGCTCACCCTAGTGTTGCGGAGAAGTGTTCAAAGCCCCATATGGCTTCGTTGAAGTCGTCGATCACCACCCATGGTATATTAGCTTGTTGGTGAAGATCACGGAGTGTGGACCACATGAGGTGACGGTCCTCCATGCACGGTTTGCCATATACGCAAGTGAGACACCAAGGTGGCTCACCCGATAGATTCGTCACATACGCATTGATATATCTTTTATTTATTGTTTTTACATCCAAACTCAAAGACTCATGCCAATACAAGGCAAGACCTCCACTAAGACCAACACTATTAGAGGCATCAACACCTTTCAAACCTAATCGAGCACAGTACCTACTCATCTTATTCTTGGATTGTCTAGTTTCACAAAGAAAAACAATAGGGGAATGAGCATGTACAAGACTCACAAGATCACGAGCTATTTGAGGGTCCCCCCCGATAGTTCCAGCTTAGGAGATTCATTGCTCCCGACGAGGCTCCACCAGCCTCGTCAGTTCATTGGCGGCCCCTGGGCCGACTGCCTCTAGAGAGTTGGACATCTCCAGCCTTTCCAGATCACACTCCCCTCCATGTGGGTGAGACTGCTACCCCTCCAGTGTCTCAGACTGGTTTTGCTTACCCTTCGCCTCTAAATTCTCTCCCTTCGGCGCCATGCTCCTCATCTGGTTTCATACAGTGAGATCCTGTACGCGCGGGATGGTCACCTTAGCAACATCGGATCGTCCGGAGGAAGGCTTCAGGCGGGTAGCTTCCGCATAGGGTGCCCCATAATCGCCCCCGCCAACCTCCGAGTTCTCCTTAGTCGCCGACATCTTGTTGCCCGTTCCGTGCGCAGACGACTTAGGCATCTCCCTGACGAGTTGTTTCGATGGCAGCCGCGTAGCAGCGTGGTTAGATCAATCCGTCGGCTCATGGGGCTTATGGTGTTGCTGCATCCCAACCTTAGATCTTAGGAGGGTTGGGTTCAGCCTTTCCTTGCGACAGGGTTGACGAAATGCTAGGTCCTCCCGTCGTGGGAACTCAGGGCTCCTCGTTGCATCTTCCAAGTCGGACACGGCGGGATCGACGAGGCCTGGGTGACCATGCGATCGCAAGGCGGACAAAGCCACTGCTATTCCAGCACCATGCCTGGGCAGGAGCTCAAAAGGGAGGCCACACCTGGTCGGAGCAACGTCTGGCAGCGGTGGCGGCGGAGGGGTCGCCCCCTGATCGCCTAGGGCCGGGAGCCCTAGCAAAACGCTATCCATCGAACATCTTTACTCGTCGCCATCCTCCGACAGCTCTATTTCACCCGCGACCTTGGTCATTGGTTGGGTTTCATTTTTTACTCTCGTAATTTAGGTTTTTTAAACGTCTTGGCTTCAGTGGAGCTTAATAAAGTTCTTCATATCCTACTTGTATGAGGCGATTGGTTCTATGGTTGGGAACGAATTAAAAATCAGTCCATTCAAGCAAGGATGATGTGGCAGTGACGACATCCTCGTGGTGTACATGTGTCCTCGGACTACTATTGCGACAGCATTTGCTCCAGCGTCAGCACGAAGCCTGGAAGGTAGTTTAGGAGTGGAGCAGGTTGTGGTCTGCATCAGCGGCACCTGAGAGATGGTGGATCAGGCTTTCCTTTCTCCTCCTTGTACGCCAACCTACTAACAAAATAGGATTTCTAGCGGACATGGATTTCTCTCTAAAGGTGAACAAAAAGAAGTGGGCGAACACTTGGCCTAGCGGGCAAACATGCCGGCAAGATGGCAATAGTGAGAAAAAATACCCTCGTGTGCTGGGTTCTTGGTTTGTGGATGACATGTATGGTTTTCTCCTCTGAATTCTTAGTCATGTGAAGGTGCCAGATCTGAAGTTCGATGGCATGTCTGGGTGGTGCCCTGGTCTCATTTGTTCAACAGTAATGGTTTTGCCTTTGGCGAGCCACCTTAGAGGTACGCAATGCTGCATATCAGTGATAGAGCTGCATCGAGCTTGGTGTGAAGGTGATCCGCCATTTTTTTCCTTTGTTGTTGTGGTGGTAGTTCCAGAGACAGGCGACATGTGTTGGTGTCAAACTTAGAGGATTCTTCAGTCTTGGTTGCAATTTTACTTCTTGGCTGGTACTCCCTCCGTCCCAAAATTCTTGTCTCAGATTTGTCTAAATACGGATGTATCAAGTCACGTTTTAGTATTAGATACATTCGTATCTAGACAAATCTAAGTCGAGAATTTTGGGACGGAGGGAGTATTTCTTTGTGCAAAAGCTAGCACTCTATTGTCTTTTTAGTTTTGCTAGGTCGATGTATACGTAGTTTGTACTATGATCCTTATAATATAATGAGACACGTATTACCATGCATGAAAAAACAACAGGTTTATTTTAAGGCATAATTGTTTTATTGGGGTTTCGGATCTCGGAAAGTCTCTCCAACAACTACCCTTGTTGATTGGCGATATGCCGGTGACTGGCATCTTGCAGTCTTCCTCCTCCTCTGGATCTACCCTCCAACGATCTCCTCGCTGATTCCGTCTCTTCACGATCTCTTCCCCATCTCTCCTTCTCCCTCTCTCTCCCTTCCGATTCCTCCCCCATATCGTTGCTTCTACACTCCCCTAGAGTGGCCTTCCTGAAGGAAATATGCCCTAGAGGCAATAATAAAGTTGCTATTTTATATTTCCTTATTCATGATAAAAATTTATTATTCATGCTAGAATTGTATTGATCGGAAACTTAAATACATGTGTGAATACATAAACAAATACCGTGTCCCTAGTAAGCCACTACTACACTAGCTCGTTGATCAAAGATGGTTAAGGTTTCCTAACCATAGACATGTGTTGTCATTTGATAACTGTATCACATCATTAGGAGAATGATGTGATGGACAAGACCCGTCCGTTATCTTAGCATATGATCGCTCAGTTTATTGCTTTCTTGAATGTCAAATACATGTTCCTTCGACCATGAGATCATGCAACTCCCGAATACCAGAGGAATGCCTTGTGTGCTATCAAATGTCACAACATAACTGGATGATCATAAAGATGCTCTACAGGTATCTACGAAGGTGTTTGTTGAGTTGGTATGGATCAAGATTGGGATTTGTCACTCCGAGTATCGGAGAGGTATCTCTGGGCCCTCTCGGTAATACACATCATAATAAGCTTGCAAGCAAATGACTAAGGAGTTAGTTACGAGATGATGTATTATGGAACGAGTAAAGAGACTTGCCAGTAACGAGATTGAACTAGGTATGAAGATACCGACGATCGAATCTCGGGCAAGTAACATACCGACAGACAAAGGGAATTATGTATGTTGTCATAATGGTTCGACCGATAAAGATCTTTGTAGAATATGTAGGAACCAATATGGGCATCCAGGTTCCGCTATTGGTTATTGAACGGAGAGGTGTCTCGGTCATGTTTACATAGTTCTCGAACCCGTAGGGTCAGCACGCTTAACGTTCGTTGACGATATAGTGTTATATGAGTTATATGATTTGGTGACCGAATGTTGTTCGGAGTCCCGGGTGAGATCACGGACATGACGAGGAGCTCCGGAATGGTCCGGAGGTAAAGATTGATATATAGGACGATGATATTCGGACACCGGAAGAGTTTTATAGTGTACCGGGTAGTCATCGGATCACCGGAAGGGGTCCCGGTAAGCCCCGGGAGGAGGATGCGCCTATTGGGCCAGTAGAGGCAAGCACACCAGCCCACAAGGGGCTAGCGCACCCCCCCCTATTGCATCCGGCCTATGGGAGAAAGGAAGGGGAGGGGATTCGGCCTCCCCCTTCGTTCCCTCCCCCCCTTTCCTTTCCCCCTCCGGCAAATATGGTAAGGGGGCGCGGCTAGGGAAGGAACCCTAGGAGGATCCGGCCTCCTTGGGGCGCCTCCTTGGCTGCTTCCTCTCCCCCCGCCTATATATATGTGGGAGGGGGGCGCCACACAACGCCACGACAATCTCTTAGCCGTGTGCGGCGTCCCTCTCCACAGTTTCATCCCTCACTCATATTTTCGTCGTGCTGCTACCTCTTGAGCTTGCGTTGGTTTTCCCTTGAAGAGGAAAGGGTGATGCATCAAAGTAGCGTAAGTATTTCCCTTAGTTTTGAGAACCAAGGTATCAATCCAGTAGGAGACGACGCACAAGTCACCGAATACCTGCACAAACAATCAAGAACTTGCAATCAATGCGATAAAGGGGTTGTCAATCCCTTCACGGTCACTCGCAAAAGTGAGATCTGATAGAGATAGATAAACGGTAAAGTAAATATTTTTGGTATTTTTGGTTTATAGATTGGAAAGTAAAGATTGCAAAATAGTAGACTGGAAACTAGCAAGATGTAAATGAGATTCAGTAATATGGAAAAGAGACCCGAGGGCCATAGGTTTCACTAGTGGCTTCTCTCAAGATAGCATATATTACGGTGGGTGAACAAATTACTGCTGAGCAATTGATAGAAAAGCGCATAATTATGATGACATCTAAGGCAATGATCATGAACATAGGCATCATGTCCGTGTCAAGTAGACCGACTCCTGCCTGCATCTACTACTATTACTCCACACATCGACTGCTATCCAGCATGCATCTAGAGTATTAAGTTCATAAAGAACGGAGTAACACATTAAGCACGATGACATGATGTAGAGGAATTAACTCAAGCAATATGATGAAAACCCCATCTTATTATCCTCGATGGCAACAATACAATATGTGCCTTGCTGGCCCCTACACCGCAAGATTGAACCCAAAGCTAAGCACTTCTCCCATTTCAAGAAAGATTAATCTAGTAGGCCAAACTAAACCGATAATTCGAAGAGACTTGCAAAGATATCAAACCATGCATATAAGAATTTAGAGAAGAACCAAATAATATTCATAGATAATCTTGTTCATAAATCCACAATTCATCGGATCTCGACAAACACACCACAAAAGAGTATTACATCGAATAGATCTCCAAGAACATTGAGGAGAACATGGTATTGAGAATCAAAGAGAGAGAAGAAGCCATCTAGCTAATAACTATGGACTCAAAGGTCTCTGGTAAACTACTCACGCTTCATCGGAGAGGTAATGGTGTTGATGTAGAAGCCCTCCGTGATTGAATCGCCCTCCGGCAGGTCGCCGGAAAAGGCCCCAAGATGGGATCTCATAGGTACAGAAAGTTGCGGCGGTGGAAAAGTGGTTTCGTGGCTCCCCCTGATGTTTTTAGGGTATAAGAGTATATATAGGCGAAGGAACTAGGTCAGAGGAGCTACGAGGGGCCCATGAGGGTGGGGGGCGCGCCTACCTCCCTAGGCGTGCCCCCTGCCTCGTGGCTTCCTCGTTGCATCTCCAACTTCATCTCCAAGTCTTCTGGTTTGCTTTCGGTCCAAGAAAGATCATCACGAAGGTTTCATTCTGTTTGGACTCCGTTTGGTATTCATTTTCTGCAAAACTCTAAAATAGGCACAAAAAACCAAAAACTGACACTGGCCCCTCAGTTAATAGGTTAGTCCCACAAATAATATAAAATAGCATATTAAAGCCCATTAAACATCCAAAATAGATAATATAATAGCATGGAACAATCAAAAATTATAGATACGTTGGAGACGTATCAAGCATCCCCAAGCTTAATTCTTGCTCGTCCTCGAGTAGGTAAATGATAAAAATAGAATTTTTGATGTGGAGTGCTACATAACATATTTATCCATGTTATTTTCTTTATTGTGGCACGAATGTTCAGATCCGGCAGGCTCGATCTGATGACTACTCAATAGTTCAGTGTGCCATGCTTTACAGCCTAGAACCGAGACTTCAAAGACGTTTTAAACATCATGGAGCATATGAGATGTTCCAAGAGTTGAAGTTAATATTTCAAGAAAATGCCCGGGTTGAGAGATATGAAGTCTCCAACAATTTCTATAGCTGTAAGATGGAGGACGATACGTCCATTTTGCATCATGTTTTCTTACTATTATTTATAATGTTTTTATCCATATTAATGCTTTTTGGAGTAATTCTAATGCCTTTTCTCTCATAATTTGCAAGGTACAGACCAAGAGGGAGAATTCTGGCAGCTGGAAATCTGGACCTGAAAAATCTATGTCAGGCTACCTATTCTGCACAACTCAAGCTGAGCCTTCATGGAGAATTTTTATGTAATATTTAAGGATTATTGGAGCAAATAACTACCAGAGGGGGCCCACCATGTGGGCACAACCCACCTGGGCGCGCCAGGGAGCCCAGGCGCACCCTGGTGGGTTGTGCCCTCCTTGGGCCACCTTCCAGTGCCCATCTTCTGGTATATAAGTCATTTTGACCTAGAAAAAAATAAGGGGAGGACATTCGGGACGAAGTGCCGCCATCTCAAGGCGGAACTTGGGCAGGAGCACTTTTTCCCTCCGGCGGAGCGATTCTGCCAGGGGAACTTCCCTCCCGGAGGGGGAAATCATCTTCATCATCATCACCAACAACTCTCCCATCTTGGGGAGGGCCATCATCATCAACATCTTCACAGCACCAACTCCTCTCAAACCCTAGTTCATCTCTTGTGTTCAATCTTTGTATCAAAACTATAGATTGGTGCTCGTGGGTGACTGGTAGTGTTGATTACATCTTGTAGTTGCTTACTATATGGTTTATTTGGTGGAAGATTATATGTTAAGATCCATTATGTTATTCAATACCCCTCTGATCTTGAGCATGTTTATCATTTGTGAGTAGTTACTTTCGTTCTTGAGATCACGGGAGAAATCATGTTGCAAGAAATCATGTGAATTTGATATGTGTTCGATATTTTGATAGAATGAATGTTGTGATTTGATACGTCTCCGTCATATCTATAATTTTTGATTGTTTCATGCCAATATTCTACAACTTTCATATACTTTTGGCAACTTTTTATATTATTTTCGGGACTAACATATTGATCCAGTGCCCAGTGTCAGTTCCTGTCTGTTGCATGTTTTATGTTTTGCAGAAATCCCATATCAAACAGAGTCCAAACGGGATAAAAACGGATGGGGAATTATTTTGGAATATTTTTGATTTTTGGGAAGTAAAATCAACGCGAGACGGTGCCCGAGGTGGCCATGAGACAGGGGCCCACGCCCACTCCAGGTGGGCGCCCCCCACCCTCGTGGGCCCCTCGTAAGGCGGTTGATGCCCTTCTTTGGCCGCAAGAAATCTAATTTTTGGAAAGATATCTGGGCGAAGGTTTCAATCCAATCGAAGTTACGGATCTCCAGATATAAAAAGAAATGATGCCAGGGCAGAATTCCAAAACACAGAAACAGAGAGAGATAGAGAGATAGATCCAATCTTGGAGGGGCTCTCGCCCCTCCCACGCCATGGGAGCCAAGGACCAGAGGGGAAACCCTTCTCCCATCTAAGGAGGAGGTCAAGGAAGAAGAATAAGAAGAAGGGGGGCTCTCTCCCCCTTGCTTCCGGTGGCACCAGAGCGCTGCCGGGGGCCATCATCATCATCGCAATCTTCACCAACACCTCCATCATCCTCACCAACATATCCATCACCTCCCGCCATCTATATCCAGCGGTCCACTCTCCCGCAACCCGTTGTACCCTCTACTTGAACATGGTGCTTTATGCTTCATATTATTATCCAATGATGTGTTGCCATCCTATGATGTCTGAGTAGATTTTTGTTGTCATATCCAAGGTTGTCAGAATCGTGATCTTGAATCGGATCGGAGCTTCGATGGTAGGATCGCAAATCATAGAATCTTCACTATCAGAATCGTAGAAATGTAGATTCTAAGAACTAAAATCATAGAATCATAGGGGTTAGTTTGGATCGTAAAGTCGTAGAATCGTATGACAGAATCGCGATTCTGACAACCTTGGTCATATCGGTGATTGATGGATTGCTATGATTGGTTTGAGTTGCATGTTTTATTATTGGTGTTGTCCTATGGTGCTCTCCGTGTCACGCAAGCGTGAGGGATCCCTACTGTAGGGTTTGCAATATGTTCATGATTTGCTTATGGTGGGTGGCGTGAGTGACAGAAGCACAGACCCGAGTAAGTAGGTTGTTTACGTATGGGATAAAGGGGACTTGATACTTTAATGCTATGGTTGGGTTTTACCTCAATGATCTTTAGTACTTGCGGATGCTTGCTAGAGTTCCAATCATAAGTGCATATGATCCGAGAAGAGAAAGTATGTTAGCTTATGCCTCTCCCTCAAATAGAATTGCAATAGTGATTACCGGACTAGTAACATAGTCAATTGCTTAGGGACAATTTCACAACTCCTACCACCACTTTTCCACACTCGCTATATTTACTTTATTGCTTCTTTATTTAAACAGCCCCTACTTTTTATTTACGTGTTCTTTATTATCTTGCAAACCTATCCTATCACACCTACAAAGTACTTCTAGTTTCATACTTGTTCTAGGTAAAGCGAACACTAAGCGTGCGTAGAGTCGTATCAGTGGCAGATAGGACTTGAGAGGGTATTTGTTCTACCTTTAGCTCCTCATTGGGTTCGACACTCTTACTTAGCAAAAGAGGCTACAATTATCCACTACACTTGTGGGTTATCAAGACCTTTTTCTGGCGCCGTTGCCGAAGAGTCATAGCGTGGGGTGAATATTCTCATGTGTGCTTGTTTGCTTTATCACTAAGTAATTTTTATTTGCTGTTCTAAGTTGTTCTCTATCTTTAGCTATGGATATGGAACACGAAATACCAAAAAAATCAGGTGTACTTGCTACTCATGGAGATGGCGAACCTTCTAAAACCCTCGATGCTCATTATGTGAAAGATATTATGTATTACTTTGATAATCCTGAGAAAACCCCATTCAACTTTATAATGGGAGTAACGTTGGATCAACGTGAATACTTTAGGGATTATCGCTTGAGACAAAAAGGGAAACTATTATGGGATCAAATTTATATGTTATATTGGTATGCTAGACAACTATGCTTGAGATATGATTACACTTGTTGCTCTAGGATGAAGGCACGACACCTTCCCTTTTCATGCGAATTCAATGATAATAAAACCTTGGCTTCTTATGCTAATGGTATATATGATTACTATGATGTGGAACAAATAGAAGAATTCTTTGCTTTTATGGGTGCTTATGAGATTGAATCTATGTTTCAAGAGTTTGATGATTTTGATGATTCTGTTTATAGACCTAAAAATTTTGCTATACTTAAATATTGTTATAAGAATTATGAATACAATTACAATATTGATGCATTTATTGAGAAAGTCTCTGCTGTCCAAGAAGAGATTAATATTTTGCAGGAAGCTACGGAAGAAGAAATTGATGAAACTATGAGCTCATTGGATGAAAAAGATGATGAGGAGAGCGAAGAACAAAAGGAGGAAGAGCGGATTAGCTACCCGTGCCCACCTTCTAACGAGAGTAACTCTTCAACTGATACATTGTTTAATTCCCCTTCGTGCTTACCGAAGGATGATTGCTATTATCCCATTGATTCTCTTGAAATATCCCTTTTTGATGATGCTTGCTATGCTTGTGGCCAAGATGCCAATATGAATTATGCTTATGGAGATGAACTTGCTATAGTTCCTTATGTTAAACATGAAATTGTTGCTATTGCACACACGCATGATAGTCCTATTATCTTTTTGAATTCTCTCGACTACACTTTATCAGAGAAGTTTGTGCTTAGTAAGGATTATATTGATGGGTTGCCTTTTACCATTGCACATGATGATTTGGATAGATATAATATGCACGTGCTTGTTGCTCCAACTTGCAATTATTATGAGAGAGGAACTATATCTCCACCTCTCTATGTTTCCAATACGATAGAATTGCAAGAAACTGCTTATACTATGCATTGGCCTTTACTTGGTGTGCATGAATTGTTCTTTTATGACGTGCCGATGCATAGGAAGAGAGTTAGACTTCGTTGTTGCATGACATATGTTACTTTGTGCTCACTACTAAATTACAAATCATTGTTAATTAAAACTGGCTTTGATATACCTTGGGATCCGGGTGGATCCATTACTTGACCACTATATGCCTAGCTTAATGGCTTTAAAGAAAGCGCTGCCAGGGAGACAACCCAGAAGTTTTAGAGAGTCATTTATTTCTGTTGAGTGCTTTTATATAGTTTAAAAACAAAAAAATAAAGAGGGGAACCCAAAACCTTTCAAAAAAGGAAAGTGAAAGTGAGAAAGACAAGCATTGTTGAAGTGGGAGGTAGCCTTGAAATTTGTTCATGCTCACGGAAACTCTGTGAATCTTAATTACACAAACTTTTCATCAAAAATAATTATCCCCTTGTACAATTCCATTGTATTATAAAAATAATGTGCCAAGGTTTGCCTTTAGGATGTTTACAATGCTTGTTGGTTTGTACGGTGCATGACAGAAACTTTGGTTGTAGTGCGCGATTTTACATTTTTAACTGGGACGTCAAATTGTTGTACAAATTGTTTATTTTTCCTAATTTTGGTAGAATTTTTGGGGTACCAGAAGTATGGTGAATGTTCGGATTGCTACAGTCTGTTCTGTTTTTGACAGATTCTGTTTTTGATGCATAGTTTGCTTGTTTTGATGAATCTATCAATTTATATCAGTGGATTAAGCCATGTAGAAGTTATATTACAGTAGAAACAATGCAAAAAGAAAATATGAATTGGGTTGCTACAGTACTCAGAGTGGTGATTTACTTTGTTATACTAACGGATCTTACCGAGTTTTCTGTTGAAGTTTTGTGTGGATGAAGTGTCTAATCGAGGAGGTCTCGATATGAGGAAAAGGAAGAGAGGCAAGAGATCAAGATTGGGGATGCCCAAGGCACCCCAAGTAAATATTCAATGAGACTCAAGCGTCTACGCTTGGGGATGCCCAGGAAGGCATCCCCTCGTTCTTCAACAAGTATCAGTATGTTTTCGAATTCGTTTCGTTCATGCGATATGTGCAAGTCTTGGAGCGTCTTTTGCATTTAGTTTTCATTTTTATTTTATGCACCATGCTGGTATGAGATAGTCCTTGGTTTATTTATTGAATGCTCATTGCACTTCACTTAAATCTTTTGAGTATAGCTTTATAGAATGCTTCATGTGCTTCACTTATATCATTTGAAGTTTGGATTGCATGTTTCTCTTCACATAGAAAACCACCATTTGTAGAATGCTCTTTTGCTTCACTTATATTTGTTAGAGCGTGGGCATATATTTTGTAGAAATAATTAAACTCTCTTGCTTCACTTATATTTATTTAGGGATATGACAGGAATTGGTCATTCACATGGTTAGTCATAAAATCCTACATAAACTTATAGATCGCTGAATATGATATGTTTGATTCCTTGCAATAGTTTTGCGATATAAAGGTGGTGATATTAGAGTCATGCTAGTGGGTGACTGTGGATTAGTATAAATACATGTGTTGAGGTTTGTGATTCCCATAGCATGCACGTATGGTGAACTTCTTTGTGATGAAGTTGGAGCACAATTTTATTTATTGATTGTCTTCCTTATGAGTGGCGGTCGCGGACGAGCGATGGTCTTTTCCTACCAATCTATCCCCCTAGGAGCATGCGCGTAGTACTTTGTTTTCAATGGCTTGTAGATTTTTGCAATAAGTATATGAGTTCTTTATGACTAATGTTGAGTCGATGGATTATACGCACTCTCACCCTTCCACCATTGCTAGCCTCTCTTGTGCCGGGCAACTTTTGCCGGTACAATACACCCACCATATACCTTCCTCAAAACAGCCACCATACCTACCTATCATGGCATTTCCATAGCCATTCCGAGATATATTGCCATGCAACTTCCATGATCATCATATACATGACTTGAGCATTCATTGTCATATTGCTTTGCATGATCGTAAGATAGCTAGGATGATGTTTTCATGGCTTGTCTATTTTTTTGATGTCATTGCTATGCTAGATCATTGCACATCCCGGTACACCACCAGAGGCATTCATATAGAGTCATATCTTTGTTCTAGATATCGAGTTGTAATATTGAGTTGTAAGTAAATAAAAGTGTGATGATCATCATTATTAGAGCATTGCCCCAGTGAGGAAAGGATGATGGAGACTATGATTCCCCCACAAGTCAGGATGAGACTCCGGACTTAATAAAAAAGAGGCCAACAAAGCCTAAATAAAAAAGAGAGGCCAAAGAAGCCTATTTAAAAAAATGAGAGAAAAAGAGAGAAGGGGCAATGTTACTATCCTTTTACCACACTTGTGCTTCAGAATAGCACCATGTTCTTCATAGAGAGAGTCTTCTATGCCTTCACTTTCATATACTAGTGGGAATTTTCATTATAGAACTTGGCTTGTATATTCCGATGATGGGCTTCCTCAAATGTTCGAGGTCTTCATGAGCAAGCAAGTTGGATGCACACCCACTTAGTTTTCAGTTTGAGCTTTCATACACTTATAGCTCTAGTGCATCCGTTGCATGGCAATCCCTACTCACTCACATTGATATCTATTGATGGGCATCTCCATAGCCCATTCATACACCTAGTTGATGTGAGACTATCTTCTCCTTTTTTTGTCTTCTCCACAACCACCATTCTATTCCACATATAGTGCTATGTCCATGGCTCACGCTCATGTATTGCGTGAAAGTTGAAAAGGTTTGAGATCACTAAAGTATGAAACAATTGCTTGGCTTGTCATCAGGGTTGTGCATGATTAAATACTTTGTGTGGTGAAGATAGAGCAACAGCCAGACTATATGATTTTGTAGGGATAACTTTCTTTGGCCATGTTGTTTTGAAAAGACATGATTGCTTTATTGGTACGCTCGAAGTATTATTGTTTTTATGTCAAATGATAGACTATTGCTTTGAATCACTCGTGTATTAATATTCATGCCATGATTAGACATATGATCAAGATTATGCTAGGTAGCATTCCACATCAAAAAAATCTTTTTTATCATTTACCTACTCGAGGACGAGCAGGAATTAAGCTTGGGGATGCTGATAGGTCTCCGTCGTATCTATCATTTTTGATTGTTTCATGCCAATATTCTACAACTTTCATATACTCTTGGCAACTTTTTATATTATTTTTGGGACTAACATATTGATCCAGTACCCAGTGCCAGTTCCTGTCTGTTGCATGCCTTATGTTTCACAGAAACCCCATATCAAACGGAGTCCAAACGGGATAAAAACGGACGGAGAATTATTTTGGAATATTTGTGATTTTTGGGAAGTAAAATCAATGCGAGACGGTGCCCGAGGTGGCCACGAGACAGGGGCCCACGCCCACTCCAGGTGGGTGCGCCCCCACCCTCGTGGGTGCCTCATAAGGCGGTTGATGCCCTTCTTTGGCCGCAAGGAAGCTAATTTTTGGATAAAGATCTGGGCGAAGGTTTCAATCCAATCGGAGTTACAGATCTCCAGATATAAAAGAAACAATGCCAGGGCAGAATTCCAGAATGCAGAAACAGAGAGAGATAGAGAGATAGATCCAATCTTGGAGGGGCTCTCGCCCCTCCCACGCCATGGGAGCCAAGGACCAGAGGGGAAACCCTTCTCCCATGTAGGAAGGAGGTCAAGGAAGAATAAGAAGAAGGGGGGCTCTCTCCCCCTTGCTTCCGGTGGCGCCGGAGCGCTGCCGGGGGCCATCATCATCACCACGATCTTCACCAACACCTCCATCATCTTCACCAACATCTCCATCACCTTCCCCCATCTATATCCCGCGGTCCACTCTCCCGCAACCCGCTGTACCCTCTACTTGAACATGGTGCTTTATGCTTCATATTATTATCCAATGATGTGTTGCCATCCTATGATGTCTGAGTAGATTTCCGTTGTCCTATCGGTGATTGATGAATTGCTATGATTGGTTTGAGTTGCATGTTTTATTATTGGTGCTATCCTATGGTGCTCTCCATGTTGCGCAAGCGTGAGGGATCCCCGCTGTAGGGTTTGCAATATGTTCATGATTTGCTTATGGTGGGTGGCGTGAGTGACAGAAGCACAAACCTGAGTAAGTAGGTTGTTTGCGTATGGGATAAAGGGGACTTGATATTTTAATGCTATGGTTGGGTTTTAGCTTAATGATCTTTAGTAGTTGTGGATGCTTGCTAGAGTTCCAATCATAAGTCAACATGATCCAAGAAGAGAAAGTATGTTAGCTTATGACTCTCCCTCAAATAGAATTGCAATAGTGATTACCGGACTAGTAACATAGTCAATTGCTTCGGGACAATTTCACAACTCCTACCACCACTATTCCACACTCGCTATATTTACTTTATTGCTTCTTTATCTAAACAGCCCCTACTTTTTATTTACGTGTTCTTTATTATCTTGCAAACCTATCCTATCACACCTACAAAGTACTTCTAGTTTCATACTTGTTCTAGGTAAAGCGAACACTAAGCGTGCGTAGAGTCGTATCAGTGGCAGATAGGACTCGAGAGGGTATTTGTTCTACCTTTAGCTCCTCGTTGGGTTCGACACTCTTACTTATCGAAAGAGGCTACAATTATCCCCTACACTTGTGGGTTATCATGATTCCCTTAGTGGTGTCATGTGAACGTCGACTACATGACACTTCACCATATTTGGGACTAAGGGAATGCATTGTGGAGTAGTAAATAGATGGTGGGTTGCGAGAGTGACATAAACTTAAACCCCAGTTTATGCACTATTCCATAAGGGACCGATTGGATCCTAGAGTTTAATGTTATGGTTAGAATTTATTCTTAATACTTTTCTCGTAGTTGCGGATGCTTGCAGGCGGGTTAATCATAAGCAGGAGGGTTTTTCAAGTAAGAACAACACCTAAGCACCGGTCCACCCACATATCAAATTACCAAAGTACCGAACACAAATCAAACCAACATGATGAAAGTAACTAGATGAAATTCCCGTGTACCCTCAAGAACGCTTTGCTTGTTATAAGAGACTGTTTTGGCCTGTCCTTTGTCTAAAAAGGATTGGCTACCTTTCTGCATACTTATTGTTACTATCGTTGCTTGCCCCACTACAAAAAAGACACATCCGTGACATTTTGGGCCGAACAATTTTTTTCTGTCATACTTATGACACTTCTATGACGATAATTGTGACAAAACCCGGTATCATCATAGATGTGGTGGGATCCTACTTCTATGACAAAAAATCATGACAGAAAATGGTCTTTTCGTCCTGGGCAGGCCGGAGACGCAGCTGCATGACATTCTTTGGGCCGTCCATGATGGAAAAAACCGTTGTAGAAGTGAGAGCGAGGAAAATATCGGGGTGTTCCCGGTTACGGTGGGTGGTCGAGGCCGAGCGATGCGCATTTCTCTCGTACACGTACGCGCGTGGTGCGAGGCGTTGGGCTCTAACTGAACCCGAGCGAGGCGTTCGCCTACTGAACCTGATCGATTGCACTACAAGCTACGTGTTACTGAACTTGAGCGATCGATCGATGGTTGTTAACTGAACCCGATCGAGCGATTCCTTCGCTACTGCTGCTAACTGAAGCCGATCGATGCTACCTCTGGATGAACAGTGAGCGTTGTGGGGGGAGGGGGGGTTGGATGAACAGTGAGCGGTGGGGGTGGATGAACAACACCCCATGGAGGGCTGGATGAATAGGACGACCCCATGGAGGGCTGGATGAATAGTAGTCGGTGGAGGGGTGGATGAACAGTAGCCCGTGGAGGGGTGGTTGAACAGGAGCCCGTGGAGAGGGGTGGTTGAACAGTAGCCGGTGGAGTAGCGCGTGGTGGAGGCTGGATGAACAGGAGCCTGTGGATGAGCAGTCACAGGTGGAGGCTGGAGGAGGTCGATGGTGGATGAACAGTAGCCCATGGAGGCTGGAGGAGGTCGACGGTGGAGATGAACAGTATCCCGTGGAGTCCCGTTTTGCGGTACGCCACTCCCCTCCTGATGAACAGGACCCCCGTTTCGACCATAGCGCTCCAACACAAGTCCATTTCCTCTATTTTGCGGTACGCCACACCCCTCCCAATCAACAGGACTCCGTTTCGACCGTAGGAGGTCCAACACAAGTCCGTTTCCTCCGTTTTGCAATACCCCAGACCCCTCCCGATGAACCGGATCCCGTTTCGAATGTGGCTGGTCGAACACAAGGCCGTTTCCTCCATTCTGCGGTACGCTGGGCCTCATTTCCATCACCTGTTCCGTCCAAGCCGGTTGGCTCCCACGCGTTCCGTTGCCTCCCGATGAACACGACGCATTCCGTTGCCTCCCGATGAACACGACGCATTCCGTTGCCTCCCCATGAACATGCTGACGATGCAGTTTCTCCGTTCCGACCCAGCCATGCACACGAGTCCTGGCCGTACGTATGTGCGAGTAGGCGTTCGAGACCCCAACCGTATGTGCGTACGTGGCCGTATTTTCTTTCTTACACACTGGCCGTCTTACGTACGTGTACATGCTATGTGCGTGCCTCTACTATGACACGTGCGCGCCTCTAAATCCACCAGTATGTACATACACGTTCGCGGCCAGAATGACAACGCTACATACGCTTCGACCAGGTGGGTCCCGACTGTCAGGCACTTCCTTGCATGCGAAGATGTAGCTGGTGTTGGAAATATGCCCTAGAGGCAATAATAAAAGGATTATTATTATATTTCCTTGTTCATGATAATTGTCTTTATTCATGCTATAATTGTATTATCCAGAAATCGTAATACATGTGTGAATACATAGACCGTAATATGTCCCTAGTAAGCCTCTAGTTGACTAGCTCGTTGATCAACAGATAGTCATGGTTTCCTGACTATGGACATTAGATGTCGTTGATAATGGGATCACATCATTAGGAGAATGATGTGATGGACAAGACCCAATCCTAAGCATAGCACAAGATCGTGTAGTTCGTTTTGCTAGAGCTTTTCCAAAGTCAAGTATCTTTTCCTTAGACCATGAGATCGTGTAACTCCCGGATACCGTAGGAGTGCTTTGGGTGTACCAAACGTCACAACGTAACTGGGTGACTATAAAGGTGCACCACAGGTATCTCCGAAAGTGTCTGTTGGGTTGACACGGATCGAGACTGGGATTTGTCACTCCGTATTATGGAGAGGTATCACTGGGCCCACTCGGTAGTGCATCATCATAATGAGCTCAAAGTGACAAAGTGTCTGGTCACGGGATCATGCATTACGGTACGAGTAAAAGTGACTTGCTAGTAATGAGACTGAACGAGGTATTGGGATACCGACGATCGAGTCTCGGGCAAGTAACAAACCGTCTGACAAAGGGAATTGTATACAGGGTTGATTGAATCCTCGACATCGTGGTTCATCCGATGAGATCATCGAGGAGCATGTGGGAGCCAACATGGGTATCCAGATCCTGCTGTTGGTTATTGACCAGAGAGCCGTCTCGGTCATGTCTACGTGTCTCCCGAACCCGTAGGGTCTACACACTTAAGGTTCGGTGACGCTAGGGTTGTATGAATATGAGTATGCAGCAAACCGAATGTTGTTCGGAGTCCCGGATGAGATCCCGGACGTCACGAGGAGTTCCGGAATGGTCCGAAGGTAAAGAATTATATATAGGAAGTGCTGTTTTGGCCATTGGGAAAGTTTCGGGGTCATCCGGTATTGTACCGGGACCATCGGAAGGGTCCCGGGGGGTCCATCGGGTGGGGCCACCTATCCCGGAGGGCCCTGTGGGCTGAAGTGGGAGGGGAACGAGCCCCTAGTGGGATGGTGCGCCCCCCGCTTGGGCCTCCCCTGCGCCTAGGGTTGAAAACCCTAGGGGGGGAGGCGCACCACTCGCCTTGGGGGGTACTCCAACCCCCCTGGCTGCCGCCCCCCTTGGGATATTGCATCTCCCAGGGCTGGCGCCCCCCTTGGGGGCCTATATAAAGGAGGGCAGGGGGGAGGGCAGCCGCACCCTGTGTCTTGGCGCCTCCCTCCCCCTGCTACACCTCCTCCTCCTCCCGCAGCAGCTTGGCGAAGCCCTGCCGGAGTTCTGCTGCATCCACCACCACGCTGTCGTGCTGCTGGATCATCATCAACCTCTCCTTCCCCCTTGCTGGATCAAGACGGAGGAGACCTCACGCTGACCGTACGTGTGTTGAACGCGGAGGTGTCGTCCGTTCGGCGCTAGGATCTCCGGTGATAGGATCGCGACGAGAACGACTACCTCAACCCTGTTCTTTTGAACGCTTTCGCTCGCGATCTACAAAGTGGTATGTAGATGCATCTCTCCTTTCACTCGTTGCTTAGATGAACTCATAGATGGATCTTGGTGAAACCGTAGAAATTTTTTTATTTTCTGCAACGTTCCCCAATAGTGGCATCATGAGCTAGGTCTATGCATAATTCTCTATTGCACGAGTAGAACACAAATTTGTTGTGGGCGTAGATCTTGTCAACTTGCTTGCCACTACTAGTCTTTTCTTGCTTCAGCGGTATTGTGGGATGAAGCGGCCCGGACCGACCTTACACGTACGCTTACGTGAGACAGGTTCCACCGACTGACATGCACTAGTTGCATAAGGTGGCTAGAGGGTGTCTGTCTCTCCTACTTTAGTTGGAGCGGATTCGATGAAAAGGGTCCTTATGAAGGGTAAATAGAAGTTGACAAAGTCACGTTGTGGTTATTATGAAGGGTAAGAAAACGTTCTTGCTAGAACCCAATTGCAGCCACGTAAAAGATGTAACAACAATTAGAGGACGTCTAACTTGTTTTTGCAGCAATTGTCATGTGATGTGATATGGCCAGAAGTTGTGATGAATGATGAATGATATATTGTGATGTATGAGATCATGTTCTTGTAGGAATCACGACTTGCATGTCGATGAGTATGACAACCGGCAGGAGCCATAGGAGTTGTCTTTATTTTTTGTATGACCTGTGTGTCATTGAAGAACGCCATGTAAATTACTTTACTTTATTGCTAAACGCGTTAGCCATAGAAGTAGAAGTAGTCGTTGGCGTGACAACTTCATGAAGACACAATGATGGAGATCATGATGATGGAGATCATGGTGTCATGCCGGTGACGAAGATGATCATGGAGCCCCGAAGATGGAGATCGAAGGAGCTATATGATATTGGCCATATCATGTCACTACTATATAATTGCATGTGATGTTTATTATGTTTTATGCATCTTGTTTACTTAGAACGGCGGTAGTAAATAAGATGATCCCTTATAATAATTTCAAGAAAGTGTTCCCCCTAACTGTGCACCGTTGCTAAAGTTCGTCGTTTCGAAGCACCACGTGATGATCGGGTGTGATAGATCCTTACGTTCACATACAACGGGTGTAAGACAGATTTACACATGCAGAACACTTAGGGTTAACTTGACGAGCCTAGCATGTACAGACATGGCCTCGGAACACAGAGACCGAAAGGTCGAACATGAGTCGTATAGAAGATACGATCAACATGGAGATGTTCACCGATGATGACTAGTCCGTCTCACGTGATGATCGGACACGGCCTAGTCGACTCGGATCGTGTAACACTTAGATGACTAGAGGGATGTCTAATCTGAGTGGGAGTTCATTAAATAATTTGATTAGATGAACTTAATTATCATGAACTTAGTCTAAAACTTTTGCAAAATATGTCTTGTAGATCAAATGGCCAACGCTCATGTCAACATGAACTTCAACGCGTTCCTAGAGAAAACCAAGCTGAAAGATGATGGCAGCAACTATTCGGACTGGGTCCGGAACCTGAGGATCATCCTCATAGCAGCCAAGAAAGCATATGTCCTAGATGAACCGCTAGGTGAAGCACCCATCCCAGAGAACCAAGACGTTATGAACGCTTGGCAGTCACGTGCTGATGATTACTCCCTCGTTCAGTGCGGCATGCTTTACAGCTTAGAACCGGGGCTCCAAAAGCGTTTTGAGAAACACGGAGCATATGAGATGTTCGAGGAGCTGAAAATGGTTTTTCAAGCTCATGCCCGGGTCGAGAGATATGAAGTCTCCGACAAGTTCTATAGTTGTAAGATGGAGGAAAACAGTTCTGTCAGTGAGCACATACTCAAAATGTCTGGGTTGCACAACCGCCTGTCCCAGCTGGAGATCAACCTCCCGGACGAGGCGGTCATTGACAGAATCCTTCAGTCGCTCCCACCGAGCTACAAGAGCTTTGTGTTGAACTACAATATGCAGGGGATGGTGAAGACCATTCCTGAAGTATTTTCAATGCTGAAGTCAGCAGAGGTTGAAATCAAGAAAGAACATCAAGTGTTGATGGTCAATAAGACCACTAAGTTCAAGAAGGGCAAGGGTAAGAAGAACTTCAAGAAGGACGGCAAAGATGTTGCCGCGCCCGGTAAGCCAGTTGCCGGGAAGAAGTCAAAGAATGGACCCAAGCCTGAGACTGAGTGCTTTTATTGCAAGGGGAAGGGTCACTGGAAGCGGAACTGCCCCAAATACTTAGCGGACAAGAAGGCCGGCAACACTAAAGGTATATTTGATATACATGTAATTGATGTGTACCTTACCAGTACTCGTAGTAACTCCTGGGTATTTGATACCGGTGCCGTTGCTCATATTTGTAACTCACAGCAGGAGCTGCGGAATAAGCGGAGACTGGCGAAGGACGAGGTGACGATGCGCGTCGGGAATGGTTCCAAGGTCGATGTGATCGCCGTCGGCACGCTACCTCTACATTTACCTACGGGATTAGTTTTAAACCTCAATAATTGTTATTTAGTGCCAAGTTTGAGCATGAACATTGTATCTGGATCTCGTTTGATACGAGATGGCTACTCATTTAAATCCGAGAATAATGGTTGTTCTATTTATATGAGAGATATGTTTTATGGTCATGCCCCGATGGTCAATGGTTTATTCTTAATGAATCTCGAACGTAATGTTACACATATTCATAGTGTGAATACCAAAAGATGTAAAGTTGATAACGATAGTCCCACATACTTGTGGCACTGCCGCCTTGGTCACATTGGTGTCAAGCGCATGAAGAAGCTCCATGCTGATGGACTTTTAGAGTCTCTCGATTATGAATCATTTGACACATGCGAACCATGCCTCATGGGCAAAATGACCAAGACTCCGTTCTCCGGAACAATGGAGCGAGCAACCAACTTATTGGAAATCATACATACCGATGTGTGCGGTCCAATGAGCGTTGAGGCTCGCGGAGGATATCGTTATGTTCTCACTCTCACTGATGACTTGAGTAGATATGGGTATGTCTACTTGATGAAACACAAGTCTGAAACCTTTGAAAAGTTCAAGGAATTTCAGAATGAGGTAGAGAATCAACGTGACCGAAAGATAAAGTTCCTACGATCAGATCGTGGAGGAGAATACTTAAGTCACGAATTTGGTACACACTTAAGGAAATGTGGAATCGTTTCACAACTCACGCCGCCTGGAACACCTCAGCGTAACGGTGTGTCCGAACGTCGTAATCGCACTCTATTGGATATGGTGCGATCTATGATGTCTCTTACCGATTTACCGCTATCATTTTGGGGATACGCTCTAGAGACAGCTACATTCACTTTAAATAGGGCACCGTCTAAATCCGTTGAGACGACACCGTATGAATTATGGTTTGGGAAGAAACCTAAGCTGTCGTTTCTAAAAGTTTGGGGATGCGATGCTTATGTCAAGAAACTACAACCTGAAAAGCTCGAACCCAAGTCGGAAAAATGCGTCTTCATAGGATACCCTAAGGAAACCATTGGGTATACCTTCTACTTAAGATCCGAGGGCAAGACCTTTGTTGCCAAGAACGGATCCTTTCTGGAAAAAGAGTTTCTCTCGAAAGAAGTAAGTGGGAGGAAAGTAGAACTCGATGAAGTACTACCTCTTGAACCGGAAAGTAGTGCAGCTCAGGAAAATGTTCCTGTGGTGCCTACACCAACTGGAGAGGAAATTAATGATTATGATCAAGGTACTTCGGATCAAGTTGCTACTGAACCTCGTAGGTCCACAAGGACACGTTCCACACCAGAGTGGTATGGCAACCCTGTCCTGGAAATCATGTTGTTAGACAACGGTGAACCTTCGAACTATGAAGAAGCGATGGCGGGCCCAGATTCCAACAAATGGCTTGAAGCCATGCAATCCGAGATAGAATCCATGTATGAAAACAAAGTATGGACTTTGACAGACTTGCCCGATGATCGGCGAGCGATAGAAAACAAATGGATCTTTAAGAAGAAGACGGACGCGGATGGTAATATTACCATCTATAAAGCTCGACTTGTCGCTAAGGGTTATCGACAAGTTCAAGGGGTTGACTACGATGAGACATTCTCTCCCGTAGTGAAGCTGAAGTCCGTCCGAATCATGTTAGCAATTGCCGCATACTATGATTATGAGATATGGCAGATGGACGTCAAAACGGCATTCCTTAACGGGCATCTTAAGGAAGAACTGTATATGATGCAGCCGGAAGGTTTTGTCGATCCTAAGAATGCTAACAAAGTATGCAAGCTCCAGCGATCCATTTATGGGCTGGTGCAAGCATCTCGGAGTTGGAACATTCGCTTTGATGAGATGATCAAAGCGTTTGGGTTTATGCAGACTTATGGAGAAGCCTGCGTTTACAAGAAAGTGAGTGGGAGCTCTGTAGCATTTCTCATATTATATGTAGATGACATACTTTTGATGGGAAATGATATAGAACTTTTGGACAGCATTAAGGCCTACTTGAATAAGTGTTTTTCAATGAAGGACCTTGGAGAAGCTACTTACATATTAGGCATCAAGATCTATAGGGATAGATCGAGACGCCTCATAGGTCTTTCACAAAGCACATACCTTGATAAGATTTTGAAGAAGTTCAAAATGGATCAGTCCAAGAAAGGGTTCTTGCCTGTATTACAAGGTGTGAGATTGAGCTCAGCTCAATGCCCGACCACGGCAAAAGATAAAGAAGAGATGAGTGTCATCCCCTATGCTTCAGCCATAGGATCTATTATGTATGCCATGCTGTGTACCAGACCTGATGTAAACCTTGCCGTAAGTTTGGTAGGAAGGTACCAAAGTAATCCCGGCAAGGAACACTGGACAACGGTCAAGAATATCCTAAAGTACCTGAAAAGGACAAAGGACATGTTTCTCGTTTATGGAGGTGACGAAGAGCTCGCCGTAAAGGGTTACGTCGACGCTAGCTTCGACACAGATCTGGATGACTCTAAGTCACAAACCGGATACGTGTATATGTTGGATGGTGGAGCAGTAAGCTGGTGCAGCTGCAAGCAGAGCGTTGTGGCGGGATCTACATGTGAAGCGGAGTACATGGCAGCCTCGGAGGCAGCGCATGAAGCAATTTGGGTGAAGGAGTTCATCACCGACCTAGGAGTCATACCCAATGCGTCGGGGCCGATCAAACTCTTCTGTGACAACACTGGAGCTATTGCCCTTGCCAAGGAGCCCAGGTTTCACAAGAAGACCAGGCACATCAAGCGTCGCTTCAACTCCATCCGTGAAAATGTTCAAGATGGAGACATAGATATTTGCAAAGTACATACGGATCTGAATGTCGCAGATCCGTTGACTAAACCTCTCTCGCGAGCAAAACATGATCAACACCAGAACTCTATGGGTGTTCGATTCATCACAATGTAACTAGATTATTGACTCTAGTGCAAGTGGGAGACTGTTGGAAATATGCCCTAGAGGCAATAATAAAAGGATTATTATTATATTTCCTTGTTCATGATAATTGTCTTTATTCATGCTATAATTGTATTATCCGGAAATCGTAATACACGTGTGAATACATAGACCATAATATGTCCCTAGTAAGCCTCTAGTTGACTAGCTCGTTGATCAACAGATAGTCATGGTTTCCTGACTATGGACATTAGATGTCGTTGATAACGGGATCACATCATTAGGAGAATGATGTGATGGACAAGACCCAATCCTAAGCATAGCACAAGATCGTGTAGTTCGTTTTGCTAGAGCTTTTCCAATGTCAAGTATCTTTTCCTTAGACCATGAGATCGTGTAACTCCCGGATACCGTAGGAGTGCTTTGGGTGTACCAAACGTCACAACGTAACTGGGTGACTATAAAGGTGCACTACAGGTATCTCCGAAAGTGTCTGTTGGGTTGACACGGATCGAGACTGGGATTTGTCACTCCGTATTACGGAGAGGTATCACTGGGCCCACTCGGTAGTGCATCATCATAATGAGCTCAAAGTGACCAAGTGTCTGGTCATGGGATCATGCATTACGGTACGAGTAAAAGTGACTTGCCGGTAACGAGACTGAACAAGGTATTGGGATACCGACGATCGAGTCTCGGGCAAGTAACATACCGTCTGACAAAGGGAATTGTATACAGGGTTGATTGAATCCTCGACATCGTGGTTCATCTGATGAGATCATCACGGAGCATGTGGGAGCCAACATGGGTATCCAGATCCCGCTGTTGGTTATTAACCGGAGAGCCATCTCGGTCATGTCTGTGTGTCTCCCGAACCCGTAGGGTCTACACACTTACGGTTCGGTGACGCTAGGGTTGTATGAATATGAGTATGCAGCAAACCGAATGTTGTTTGGAGTCCCGGATGAGATCCCGGACGTCACGAGGAGTTCTAGAATGGTCCGGAGGTAAAGAATTATATATAGGAAGTGCTATTTCGGCCATCGGGAAAGTTTCGGGGTCATCCGGTATTGTACCGGGACCACCGAAAGGGTCCCGGGGGGGTCCACTGGGTGGGGCCACCTATCCCGGAGGGCCCCGTGGGCTGAAGTGGGAGGGGAACCAGCCCCTAGTGGGCTGGTGCGCCCCCCTTGGGCCTCCCCTGCGCCTAGGGTTGAAAACCCTAGGGGGGAGGCGCACCACTTGCCTTGGGGGGTACTCCAACCCCCCTGGCCACCGCCCCCTTGGGAGATTGCATCTCCCAGGGCCGGCGCCCCCCCTTGGGGGCCTATATAAAGGAGGGCAGGGGGGAGGGCAGCCACACCCTGTGTCTTGGCGCCTCCCTCCCCCTGCTACACCTCCTCCTCCTCCCGCAGCAGCTTGGCAAAGCCCTGCCGGAGTTCTGCTGCATCCACCACCACGCCGTCGTGCTGCTGGATCATCATCAACCTCTCCTTTACCCTTGCTATATCAAGACAGAGCAGACGTCACGCTGACCGTACGTGTGTTGAATGCGGAGGTGCCGTCCGTTCGGCGCTAGGATCTCCGGTGATAGGATCACGACGAGAACGACTACCTCAACCCCGTTCTTTTGAACACTTCCGCTCGCGATCTACAAAGTGGTATGTAGATGCATCTCTCCTTTCACTTGTTGCTTAGATGAACTCATAGATGGATCTTGGTGAAACCGTAGAATTTTTTTTATTTTCTGCAACGTTCCCCAATAGCTAGTGGGTCCCAGCAGTCAGGGGGCGAATTGTGTTTTTTTTCCAGACGCACTTCCTTGCGTGTGAAGATGTAGCTGGTGGGTCCCAGCTGTCAGGGGGGAAACATTTTTTTCGTGAAATACGGTGGCCTATCCGGTGGGTCCCCGTTGTCAGGTGGAGGAATAATTATTTTGCGCGTAATAATGAGGCACTTCCTTGCGGCTACCGTGGACCCAACTGTTAGCCTCTCCACGTACAGTACTCTTCCGATGGAAGTCGGTCCTTGACCACATTGACCATGCCGTGCCGAGAGCACCATGGTAGTGGACGACAACGAGGCCTAGGAAGGGGACGGCGCGGAGCTAGGGAACACGCGGCAGTGGATGCCCACGCGGAGATGAGTATAAGGGTTCACTGGTTTGGCTGCGGTATGAGGCTGCCATCACCGCAGAATAACAGGGGGTGTGGGTGAGTAGAGGGATGGCTTGGCCAGCTGTGGGAGTAGTAGGAGGCGGTAAGGCCTCTGCGGCATCACAGCCGGCCACGGGAGGCAGGAGCATGCGGCACGACCGGCACTGCTTTGGGCGGCTGGAGCAAGAAGGCCAGAGGTTGAAGAAGCACTACGGTCGTTGGATGGACATCGTATGGTCACTGGAGCTAGAATCGTTCATATTGACTAAAGTTGACAAAGGCCTCCGTCCCAGTCAACTTAGTAGGCCCACAAGTCAGCCTCCCACCAAGGTTGGTCCCAGCTAGCAGGGGTAGTATTCATTTTTTGTGCGTAATAAGGAGGCACTTCCGGTGGGTCTGAGCTGACAGCGAGCAGAATGTTTTTTGCGAAATACGGTGGCCCGTCCGGTGGGTCCCAGCAGTTAGGGGGGAAATGTTTTTTTCGTGAAATACTGGTGGCCCGTCCGGTGGGTCCCTGCTATCAGGTGGAGGAATAATTATTTTCCGCGTAATAAGGAGGCACTTCCTTGCGGCTGCCGTGGACCCAGCTGTCAGGCTCTCCACGTACAGTACTCTTTCGATGGAAGTCGGTCATTGACCACATTGACCACGCCACGCCGAGAGCACCATGACGGTGGACGATGGTGAGGCCTAGGAAGGGGACGACGCGGAGCCGGGGAAGACGTGGAAGTGGATGCCCACGCGGAGAGGAGTACGAGGGTTCACTGGTTCGACTGAGATGTGAGGCTGCCATCGCCGCAGAATAACAGGGGGTGTGGGTGAGTAGAGGGATGGCCTGGCCAGTGGTGGGAGTACTAGGAGGCAGTGAGGCCTCCGCGGCATCACAGCCGGCCACGGGAGGCAGGAGCATGTGGCACGACCGACGCTGCTTTGGGCGGCTGGAGCAAGAAGACCAAAGGTTGAAGAAGCACTACGGCTGTTGGATGGACATCATACGGTCACTAGTGCTAGAATCGTTCATATTGACTAAAGTTGACAAAGGCCTCTGTCCCAGTCAACTTAGTAGTCCCACAAGTCAGCCTCCCACCAAGGTGGGTCCCAGCTAGCAGGGGGAGTATTCATTTTTTTATGCGTAATAAGGAGGCACTTCCGGTGGGTCCGAGCTGACAGTGGGGGGAACATTTTTTTCGTGAAATACGGTGGCCTGTCCGGTGGGTCCTAGCAGTCAGGGGGGAAACATTTTTTTTGTGAAATGCTGGTGGCCCGTCAAGTGGGTCCCTGCTGTCAAGTGGAGGAATAATTATTTTTCGCATAATAAGGAGGCACTTCCTTGTGGCTGCCGTGGACCCAACTGTTAGCCTCTCCACGTACCGTACTCTTCCGATGGAAGTCGGTCGTTGACCACATTGACCACGCCGCGCCGAGAGCACCACGACGTTGGACGACGGCGAGGCCTTGGAAGGGGACGATGCGGAGCCGGGGAAGACGCGACAGTGGATGCCCACGTGGATAGGAGTACGAGGGTTCACTGGTTCGGTTGCGCTACCGTCGCCGCAGAATAACAGGGGGTGTGAGTGAGTGGAGTGGAGGGATGGCCTGGCCAGCAGTGGGAGTAGTATGGGGGCGGTGAGGTCTCCGCAGTAGCACAACTGGCCACGGGAGGCAGGAGCAGGCGGCACGACCGGTGCTACTTTGGGCGGCTGGAGCAAGAAGACCAGAGGTTGAAGAAGCACTACGGCCGTTGGATGGACACCTTACGGTCACTCAAGCTAGAATCGTGCATATTGACTAAGTTGAAAAAGCCCTCCGTCCCCATCAACTTAGTAGGCCCACTATACCGGGTCGCAGCTAGCAGTGGGGTATT
Source organism: Triticum aestivum (assembly GCF_018294505.1). Lineage (NCBI taxonomy): Eukaryota > Viridiplantae > Streptophyta > Magnoliopsida > Poales > Poaceae > Triticum > Triticum aestivum. Next base: position 445,256,481 of record NC_057804.1, on the reverse strand, counting down.
CATTTTTTTGTGCGTAATAAGGAGGCACTTTCTTGCGCGCGAAGATATAGCTGGTGGGTCCGAGCTATCAGCAGCGGTAATGTTTTTTTTGCGAAATACAGAGGCCCTTTCGGTGGGTCCCAGATGTCAGGTGGAGGAATCGTTACTTTGCGCGTTATAATGAGGCATTTCCTTGCTGCGGCCGTGGACCTAGCTGTCAGCCTCTCCATGTACAGTCCACTTCAGATGCATGTCGGTCATTGACCACGTTGACCATGCCACGCCGAGAGCACCAGGGCAATGGACGATGGCGAGGCCTAGGAAGGGAACGACATGGAGCCAGGGAAGACTCGCAGTTGTTTCCCACGCGGAGGGGAGTATGACTATACGAGGGTTTACTGGTTCGTCTGCCGTCGCCGGAGAATAACAGCAGGTGTGGGTGAGTAGAGGGATGGCTAGGCCAGCGTTGGGAGTACGATGGGGCGGTGAGGCCTGCGCGGCAGCACATCCAGCCGTGGGGAGGAGGGAGCAGGCAGGCCCACCGGCGCTTGTTTGAGCGACTGGAGCAGGAAGAGCAGAAATTGAAGAAGCACGACGGCCGTTGGATGGACATCCAACAGTCACTACTTGTGCATCAACCTTTTTTAGGAAAGCCTCAAATCTGTGGAAAACAACATACACGCCATCTACCATTATTTCTAATAATTTACAGCCCATTTGCTAATTCTTACGGTTTTTTGGAGCCCATATTCTTTTTGTTAGCATTACAGCCCATATTGTGGCCACGGTTAAAAAATTATATGAAATTTTGCATATGTTGGTGCGGTTTGAACTGTTTTTAATCCTGAAATTTCGAGTCAGATTCAGACTGATTTTAAAAATAAATGTATATCAATATAAAATCCAATAAATTGTCCACGCAGAAAAATCAATGCAATTTAAAATCTTGAAATGGAAAAAAGATATTTGAAACTAATTGCCGATTTGATGTGTTTTAAAAATGTACAACCCATTTCTCATTACTGATAGGCCATTTTCTCGGCCAGCCGAATGAAGCTTTCCTCGTCTTGAAAGATTTGCAGCCCAACAGACCTGACAAAGCGACTTACTTGACAAATCAGAAAAAACATGGCTAGCCATTTTCAGAAAGAAAAAAAAACTACTGGGTTGGTCTGTGGTAAACATAAAAGAAAAGGCTGTCTAGACAGGCCAGAGTGTCCCGCACAGCCTAGTTGACACCTTGCTTCCGTCTCAAAAACAAATTAGATAAATGCCACTTCAATTATGGCGATTCATAAAAATGCCACTGCAATCTCCAAACTTTGAAAAATGTCACTGCAATTTTTGCAAACTTTGAAAAACGCCACTGCAATTTGCAAACTTTGAAAAACGCCACTCCAGACTTCAAAAAATGGCACTAGAAATGGCGTGAAATGGCATTTTTCAAAGTTTGGAACTTGCAGTGGCATTTCTCGAAAACACCAGATTTGGATTGGCATTTATCAAATTAACCCAAAACAAAAATAACTGGGCAAACTGCTAGGTCCCTGGTGTTAGCCGCTCGTTGTGCAATTCTCTCATTTATTGACTATGTTGATAATGACATGGGACCCAGATGTCAGAAATCCATTAGGAGGAGCCATTATTTTATTGGCTTGACATAAGGAGGCACTTGCTTGTGTACTGCCATGACCTTGGCGGGTCCCTGCTGTCATCCTCTCCACGTACAATCATCTCCTGATTGTGTACGCGTCAACTTGGCAGGCCCACAAGTCAGCCTCTAAACGCGTGGAGGACAAATACAACCCATTTAAAAAAATAACAACCCATTCCATATGTTCAAACGGAAAGTTCAACATTCAGAGCAAAGTAACATGTCTGATCCACATATAGAGTACTGAACTTCCACGTTGACAACCATCATAGCCAAGTTAACTATCTACTCCCACCAATACTCTAGTAGCGTACAAGTACTAACTTACTCGTAGCTAACTAGACAATGCCGGCCGCCATCTGCGGTACATGCTAAACGCCGGCACCGGCATCCTGCGCCTCACCTCGGACTTGCCAGAGCTGCGATAGGGTGCGTTGCTCGCGCGCGTTGGCCCTTTCCATGCCGGCATGGTCCACCGAAGCTTCGGCTTCTAAGCGGGAAACCCACTTGACGAGCTGGTAGTAAAAATCGGCATCGCGAACGCGTGCGTGCCCGACAGCCTCCAGGGCTATTTGCCGGGCGCCGACCTCCATGTACTCGGCCCAGTTGCGGGTGCTCTGCTCGCGACTCAGAGCGTCGGTGCGCTGCTGCTCCATGTCCCGCTGGCGGCGCAAATCGGCTATATGCTGCTCCTCCGCCAAGCGGTCGCGCTCCAACAACTTCTACTCCTCCACCAGGCGTTCGCGCTCCAACAAGTCCTTGATCTCTGCATTGCCATCTAAAGACAGATATAATGCCTCCTCCCTCCGTCTGCCTTCCGATGAAAAACCGAACACTAGTTCCGGCGGTGACCGCCTCCGACCTCACCTACGCGGACGGGCGGGGGCATGGTGGACGTGGCGAGGGTGAGGATAAGTGGCGAGCGATGTCGGGCCGGTGGGGGCTTATGAGGATATGGCGAGTTGGGTCACGATGCCACCGGAGAAGGCCGGGAAACAGTACTTATAGGCGGAAGGTAGCGCGACGGTCATCGGAATTCAATGCATAAGCAGGCATGGCTTAGCACGCCAGCTTGCCGTGGAAAACTAGAGAAACTGAAATTATGACTGTGCCATCCCGTCCCGTTTGGGTCGCACGCCGGCATGATGGTCAAACGAGTGCACTCGAATCATCTCCCTCCTTGTCAATAATGATTCCACGGATTTAAAAAGCCCACAACAATTAAAGCGCATCTTTTTTCGCATCAGTTAGCTGCCTTAATTACGGCCAGCTGCATGCAGGCACTAAGAATCGCTCACAGCTAGTATGCGGAGCAGCATGCAACGAGTCGCAGCCGAGGGCATGCATGCAGCCACTTAAATCACTGGAATTAATTAGGCTTAAACTTCTGCATGCCATTAATTATTTCCATGCCTTGGTCTTGCTGCTTTGCTCACGGGACTAATAGACCCGGACGGAGGGATTACCTTGGTTGGTGAGAGGTTTGAATTAAGCCCTGCAACTGGAAAGGAGGTACTAGTATGTGTGTGATCTGCTATTTATTCGTGTAGGATCGAGTAGATCGTTTCTTGAATTGAGCCCTGCAAACCGGAAAGAGGTAGTATGTGCGTGATCCGCTATTTATCCGTGTAGGATCGAGTAGGTAGGATAGTGTAGCTTGTCAGTTTCTTCAGAGGTAGGCATTTTTATTCAAAAAACTGCCACTTCGGATCTTGCTTCGCAAATAAAACTGCCATGAGCGCATTAGTAGGCTAGCTAGTGATCGATCAGTAACTTGTAAACACTGAGCAAACAGAAATAAGTAACTGTTAATGCATCTCAATGATTCACAGATCATATACAAATATGTTGCTCCAAAAGCAAAGATCAGCCACTTCGGATCTTGCATCGCAACTAAAACCAACTAGTACAATTCCCATACATAAGATCAACATGTTAATGCATCTCAATGATTCACAGATCATATACAAATATGTAGCTCCAAAAGCAAAGATCTAGAAAAAACATTTGTTCTTCCTACTAACATGGATGCTTCTCTTGGCCAACATTCAGTACAGACTGAAAGAAAAATTTGTTTGTGAAGTCTACAATTCCTCTTGCAAACGTAAGTGGTTTCACCAAGAGCTGGAACCACGAGAATGAACCACACATGATGGAGGAACATCCACTGCAATATTATTTGGTCTTCTCTCGATCACACGACGAGACTATTTTTGGAATACAAACTTTAACTTAGGAAAAATGATGCCCATAGTATAAGCAGACCAAAGCAACGAAGCACCTAGTGTTAGCCAATAAATAGTACAGTACTACTTTTCTGCAGTCCATGAAGTGACTATCCAATCTTTCTGTGTCTATTTTCAAATGGCACTGCATGCAGTGACTATACTATTCTCTTGTGTAGTTCAACCAAAATTGCGGTCACTTTGTTTGTTTGTCAAATAGCAACGGGAAGACATCTCTGTCTGCACAAATATCAAGTAGCTAGTAAACATATACCACACCTTGTATTTTCGGTTTAAACATGTCTCTTCCGCTTAGCATCTGTCATGTTCTGCACTGGACAATTTGATACAGTTATGTTTTGCCCTAGACATTTTCATACTGAATTGATTTGCTGGTTTAGAGCAGAAATATAGCGCCTATTCTTCATCAGACCAAGGATATCCATGTTCGCAGTGATGGAAGAGGTGAAATTGATACAACCGAAATTGAGCATCCAATCATTGAATCCTGTCCTGCACCTCCAATGTAGGTCCACCCTGCCAATAAATTCACATGCAAACCACTAGTATTACTATCTAATGACAGTACAAAAAGAGTAGCAAGATATTAGCAAACCATGTACCTTCATAATGAACAGCTCATAGTGCCACCAATTGGATATAAAGGTTTGGAAGAAAACATGCTCCTAATGTTGAACCAGTTGGACTTTTTGTGCAGTTCCACTAAAATCGAGCATCCCTGTTTGCATAGATATTGAAAGTGTGATTACTATAAAAATGACACTAGTTGAAGCATAGACTCACAAATATAAGCATTCCAATTTCTTAATGGAAAAGGTAGCAAGACTGTTTCTAACCACCTGTTTGAAGGAATAAATAAGGCAACAACGGCTGATGTCAGAAAGGCATATATAGTTCTTTTTGAAAGAATGATCGACTCCTGACCTTTCCTCTTCTTTTAAGCATATTTTGTGCAGTTCAACTAAAATAAAATGCCATCACCACCTCGACAATTCAGTGACATTGTACAAAAGGAAATGACTTAACATTACATCATGATGTCAGGTATGTAGTCGACAGGCATTAGAGACAAACATACAAACCTCCTCCGATAACATAATGAACGTTAATTTTAACAAAGGTGTGACTAGCTTTACCGGGATAATTTGAGTGAACTCTACACCCTCTGTTCCTTAATATAAGACATTTTTGTGGTTCAATTGAAAGTACCCAAACGTCTAGTATTTAGAAAAACAGGTAGTAGTTTTCTTGAGCACATATCTGGGAAAGCTTGCCACACTTTATTTATGTCCATACGCTAATGCAACACCATTCGAATACTACAAATATACACTAATCCAGTGGCTAGTGCAACAGTAGAGTAGTTAGTTTATTACAGGGTACAGTACAATGGTTTTACTAAACAGATTTCAATAAACTCTAGCACTAGAAGATTTCTATAAGAATTAACAATACAAAATGTAAAGGTAACAAGTTTCAGCATTGGTATACTAGCTGTGCATGAGCATTAAACCAAATACAAAAGTCTGAAGGTAACTAGCATTATTAACTAATGACAGTATAAAAAATTGCAAACCATGTACCTCCAAGGTAAATATCATTCGAACTCGTGGGGACCTTAAAAATTGTTATCCCAATCTTGATAATCGATCAAACATAAAAACTTGATCGAACGAATCAAGAGAACAACCGGAGGAGGAGGTGCCCACTCTTGACCTTTCCTCTTGTCTTCATATCTTTTTGTGCAGTTTAACCAAAATAAAATGACATCAGCGCCTTGGCATTTTGGTGACACTGTACAAAAAAATTAACTTATCTCATGAAAGTGAGGTATGTAATCTATACGCATTAATAGTGCAAAAATCTGAAGGTAGTAACAAGTTTCATCGTTGGTATACTGGCTGTGCAACATCATTAGAATGCCTTAGATGAAATTTTTTAATACATCCACAATCAAAAGCTAACCCTGAAATAATCCAGTGACATTAAATGACATTGCTTAAATTTATCGGTGGCATTAGACTGAGTGCGGCATTAGTTAAATGTGGCATCACTTTAGCAGTAACATTGCTTGACTTGACTGCTGGTGTTATACTAACAGCAAAAAAGTGGCAATAAGAGCATGGGAGGCCCATTCAGACAGTGGGCGCACCAGTATGATGTACCTCCATGGACGCAGAGTAGTGAGGGAGGTATGGTTGCCCAGAGCAACAAATATCCAAGCAACATATGTGGATTACGTCCCATTTTTGTTCTCTTTAGCCACCTTTTTCCTATGTGAGGACAACAAACCGATCGGCCTGGTCATTCTCTATTGCGTTGTCATGCCTTTCTACCCTTCTTCAACCAAGAGACACGAGACTCGTTCCTTAGCTACTGATTTTCCCCTTTTCAACCTAGATGCGGGTTCGATGCCTACTCTCTTGGACAGTGCAGTCTCCCTTCCTTATTCAACCCAGACATGGATTAGTCTGCATGAAGTAGGGTTTACTTTAATAGTGCAAATTAAGGTTTTCGTCTGCGTGGCCAGCAGAGCAGAGGATATCAAATTGGGAAGATGGTGGAGTGGAAAAAGATCCACATGCAGCGACGTGGCAGATGGGGCAATAGAACACGGATATGGTTCGAAAAGAGGTAGCATACCTGAGGGTTGGCGGAAAGTGGCTTCGCTCGTCATCATCGTCCTCTGCACACACACTACGACAGCGAGCTTGGGGATGGAGGCCATCCCGCGCGGGCGCTAGGTCTGAGAGGACGGCCTTGTCGTCAGTGCGTGACCTCGCTCGCTGATGACGAGTGCGTCAATGTTGCACGTCCTTTTGTTCCCCGGAGGATCTGTGACCATCGGTGAGGAGGGAGAGAGAGGCCGTCTTTTCTAGATCTGGAGAGACGGTGATAGTGTGAGAAGAAAGTGGGCAGCCCTTAGCAAGAAAGCACTGAAGCTCCAGCCTATATATCTTTTTTATACTACTAGTACTAGAGGTGGAGTAGTGGTAGAGTAGTTTATATTTTCTCTGCGTACAGTACCAGTTAGTCATGCTTCAAAACTGAACGGCACGCCATTAAAAAAATAAAGGTCAATAACTAATGCGGCACCTCGGGCCAACGTGGCCAGATCACATTTTGCATGAGAAATTACACACCATGTTTCGTTGACATGTGGTCCCATTCCAACATATCAATGAGATGACGGCAAGTCCTTTTCTACTAGTATTTCCGAACAGACGTGTAGGCTGGGGTGCCTCTTCATGTACCGTGGCAAACTGGCAACCGTCCACCGACTCTTCACCTTTCCCTCTCGATTTGAAACTACTGTCACATGCTCTTCCTCCCTCCTCCATTTGCCTTCACCCTTCCTTTTGCCATTGTTCGATTGTCTTCTCCATGGAGGGAACAGGCCAGAAACGACCCCGTTATTCTTGCCCCGATCTGAAAGATGACGTGGTGGAGGAACTCATTGATCGATGTGATGTCATCACCTCGGCTAGCATGGCAGGTTCGTTCAAGACCATTCTCGACTCAACTAATAACATCATTACAAGGAACCCATGGGTCAAGGAGCGGTTTGATCTCCCCTATCTTCTTTGCCGTGACCCTGATGATTGGCACGGGGACGACGGAGGCCTCGCCTTGTGCAAGTTGATGCCGCTTGATAATGATACATGTGATGTTAAGATGCCATCGCTTGAGGGTAAGGCTTGGGCAGGCGCAAATGGAGATTGGGTTGTTTATATTGGGTCCAACTGCGAGTGGGAACTTGTGAATGTGTACACTCGTCACTGGGTTCCACTTCCAAAAATCTCAGCAGACTGCCTAGAGGTTGAGCACATCGGTATTCTACGCATGTTCAAATACGATCATGGTGACTGTCTTCTACGGAAGATAGCAATTTTTCGAGTTCCCAACCGCTCTTGGAATTACAAGAACTATGTAGTTGTTGCTATCTTCACCAAGCTTGTTGCCGTCCTTTGTGGTTCGGCTGGATGGATATTGCTCAAAAAACAGTTTCTATACACGGATGAGTATTGTGATGCAATTCAATACGAGGGCCTTGTGTTTGCTTCCACCACTCATGGCACTGTTTTTGCATGGTATCCTCATAGTTTTGGTACGTTTGTCTTCCACCGTAATTATAATTATTTCATCCACATGCATGCGGGTTAGCAAGTTTCCCTTTACTAATTAACCTTCTTCTTGTGTTTCCAAGGTCCTGTGAACAGTCCACCACCTATACTTGAAAATTTTTATAACCAAGGGGGAGATGACGATGGTGATGATCACAAGCATGAGGACGAGCAACGCCCATATACTCAGTGGTGCCTGGCAACTAATTCCGATGGATCACCTCTTCTTGTCTGCATACAGCCCACTGCTGATGTTACTACTAAGGAAGCAGGTGTTGTCTCCCATGGTCGCACTCTCCGGACCTATTCCAACACCCGTTGCATGGTATTCGGGATGGATACTAGTGTGCTAGCGCCAACTGATACGTCCATTTTGCATCATGCTTTTATATCAACATTTATTGCATTATGGGCTATTATTACACATTATATCTCAATACTTATGACTATTCTCTCTTATTTTACAAGGTTTACCATGAAGAGGGGGAATGCCGACACCTGGAATTCTGGCTGGAAAAGGAGCAAACATTGGAAACCTATTCTACACTGCTCCAAAAGTCCTGAAACTCCACGAAACATGTTTTCAGAATTAATAAGAATTATTGAGCGAAAGAAATACATCAGGGGCCCACACTTTGGCTAGGAGAGTGGGGGCGTGCCCCCTGTCTCCTGGGCCCCCTGGTGGGCCTCCGGTGTCCATCTTCTGCTATATGAGAGCTATTACCCTGGAAAAAATCGTGGGAAACCTTATGGGACGAAACTTCGCTGCCACGAGGCGGAACCTTGGCGGAACCAATCTACGGCTCTGGCGGAGCTGTTCTGCCGGGGACACTTCCCTCCGGGAGGGGGAAATCATCACCAACGTCATCACCAACGATCCTCTCATCAGGAGGGGGTCAATCTCCATCAACATCTTCACCAGCACCATCTCCTTTCAAAACCCTAGTTCATCTCTTGTATCGAATCTTGTATCAAAACCACAAATTGGTACCTGTGGGTTGCTAGTAGTGTTGATTACTCCTTGTAGTTTATGCCAATTGGTTTACTTGGTGGAAGATCATATGTTCAGATCCTTAATGCATATTATTACTCCTCTGATTATGAACATGAATATGCTTTGTGAGTAGTTACGTTTGTTCCTAAGGACATGGGTGAAGTCTTGCTATTAGTAGTCATGTGAATTTGGTATTCGTTCGATATTTTGATGAGATGTATGTTGTCTTTTCCTCTAGTGGTGTTATGTGAACATTGACTACATGACACTTCACCATTATTTGGGCCTAGAGGAAGGCATAGGTAAGTAATAAGTAGATGATGGGTTGCTAGAGTGACAGAAGCTTAAACCCTAGTTTATGCGTTGCTTCGTTAGGGGCTGATTTGGATCCATATGTTTAATGTTGTGGTTAGGTTTACCTTAATACTTCTTTTGTAGTTGCGGACGCTTGCAATAGGGGTTAATCATAAGTGGGATGCTTGTCCAAGTAAGGGTAGTACCCAAGCACCGGTCCACCCACATACCAAATTATCAAAGTACCGAATGCGAATCATATGAACGTGATGAAAACTAGCTTGACGATAATTCCCATGTGTCCTCGGGAGCTCCTTTCTCGTTATTAGAAATTGTCCAGGCTTATCCTTTGCTACATAAAGGATTGGGCCACCTTGCTGCACTTTATTTATTTACTTGTTACTCGTTACTATTTATCTTATCACGAAACTATCTATCACCTACTATTTCAGTGCTTGCAGAGAAAACCTTACCGAAAACCGCTTATCATTTCCTTCTGCTCCTCGTTGGGTTCGACACTATTACTTATCGAAAGGACTACGATAGATCCCCTACACTTGTGGGTCATCAAGACTCTTTTGTGGCTCCGTTGCCAGGGAGTGTAGCACTTTTGGTGAGTGGAACTTGGTAAGGAAACATTTATATAGTGTGCTGAAATTTTCTGTTACTTGTCACTATGGAAACTAATCCTTTGAGGGGCTTGTTCGGGGTATATTCACCCCGACCATAAGAGCAAAGAGTTGCTCCTCAACCTACTGAACTTTATGAAAATATTTACTTTGAGATTCCTTCGGGTATGATAGAGAAACTGCTAGCTAATCCATTTGCAGGAGATAGAACATTACATCCCGATTTACACCTTATCTTTGTGGATGAAGTTTGTGGATTATTTAAGCTTGCAGGTATTCCCGATGATGTTGTCAAAAGGAAGGTCTTCCCTTTATCTTTGAAGGGAGATGCATTGACATGGTATAGGCTATGTGATGATACGAGATCTTGGAATTATAAATGATTGAAGTTGGAATTTCACCAGAAGTTCTACCCTATGCATCTTGTTCATCGTGATCGTAATTACATATATAATTTCTGGCCTCGCGAAGGAGAAAGCACCGCTCAAGCTTGGGGGAGGCTTAAGTCAATGTTATATTCATGCCCCAATCACGAGCTTTCCCAGGAAATGATTATTCAAAACTTTTATGCTCGGTTTTCTCTTGATAATCGCAACCTGCTCGATACTTCCTGTGCTGGTTCTTATATGCTGAAGACTATTGATTTCAAATGGGACTTATTGGAAAGAATTAAATGCAACTCTGAAGATTGGGGTTCCGACGATGGTAAAGAGTTAGGTATGACACCTAAGTTCGATTGTGTTAAATCTTTTATGGATACCGATGCTTTCCGTGGATTTAGCGCTAAATATGGACTTGACCCTGAGATAGTAGCTTCTTTCTGTGAATCTTTTGCTACTCACGTTGATCTCCCTAAAGAGAAGTGGTTTAAATATAATTCTCCTGTTGAAGTGAAAGTAGTTGCACCTATTATAGTCGAAGAAAAGACTATCACCTATAGTGATCCTATTGTTCCTACTACTTATGTTGAGAAACCTCCTTTTCCTATTAGGATAAAGGATCATGCTAAAGCTTCGACTGTTGTTTGTAAGAGTAATACTAGGACTTATACACCTCCTGAGCAAATCAATGTTGAACCTAGTATTGCTATGGTTAAAGATCTCTTGGAATATGATTTAGATGGGCATGTTATTTATTTCTGTGATAAAGTTGCTAATATTGCTAGACCAGATACTAAGATACATAGACCTGTTGTAGGCATGCCTGTTATTTCTGTTAAAATAGGAGATCATTGTTATCATGGTTTATGTGATATGGGCGCCAGTGCTAGTGCGATACCCTATGATTTATATAAAGAAATTATGCACGACATTGCACCCATTGAATTAGAAGACATTGCTGTTACTATTAAGCTTGCTAATAGGGATACCAATAAACCTATTGGGATTGTTAGAGATGTTGAAGTCTTGTGCGGGAAGGTTAAATACCCTGCTCATTTTCTTGTTCTTGGTTCCCCACAAGATGATTTTTGTCCCATTATTTTTGGTAGACCCTTCTTGAATACAGCTAGTGTTAAGATTGATTATGAAAAAGATACTGTCACCGTTGGCATATATGGTATGTCTCATGAGTTTAACTTTGCTAAGTTTCATAGATAACCTCGTGATAGGGAACCACCTAGTAAGGATGAGATTATTGGTCTTGCTTCCATTGTTGTGCCTCCTACTGATCCGTTAGAACAATATTTGCTAGACCATGAAAACGATGTGTTTATGAAGGAAAGAAGGGAAATAGATGAAGTGTTCCTTAAACAGGAACCTATGTTGAAACATAACCTTCACGTTGAAATTCTTGGGGACCCCCCTCCACCCAAGGGTGATCCCGTGTTTGAACTCAAACCATTACCTGATAATCTTAAGTATGCTTATCTTGATGGAAAGAACATATATCCTGTTATTATTAGTGCTAAACTTTCAGAGCAAGAAGAAGAAAGATTATTAAAAACTCTGAAGAAGCACCGAGCAGCTATTGGATATACTCTGGATGATCTTAAGGGCATTAGTCCCACATTATGCCAACACAAAATTACAGTGGAGAAAGATGCCAAACCAGTTAGAGATCCTCAACGACGACTAAATCCCAAGATGAAAGAAGTGGTAAGAAAGGAGATACTAAAGCTCCTTGAGGCAGGTATAATTTATCCCGTTGTTGATAGTGAATGGGTAAGCCATGTCCATTGCGTTCCTAAAAAGGGAGGTATTACCATTGTCCCTAATGATAAAGATGAATTGATCCCGCAAAGAATTATTACAGGTTATAGGATGGTAATTGATTTCTGTAAGTTAAATAAAGCTACTAAGAAAGATCATTACCCTTTACCTTTTATTGATCAAATGCTAGAAAGACTATCCAAACACACACATTTCTGCTTTCTAGATGGTTATTCTGGTTTCTCTCAAATACCTGTGTCAGCGAAGGATCAATCTAAAACTACTTTTACTTGCCCATTTGGTACTTTTGCTTATAGACGTATGCCTTTTGGTTTATGTAATGCACCTGCTACCTTTCAAAAGATGCATGATGGCTATATTCTCTGATTTTTGTGAGAAGATTTGTGAGGTATTCATGGATGATTTCTCCGTTTATGGATCCTCTTTTGATGATTGTTTGAGCAACCTTGATCGAGTTTTGCAGAGATGCTAAGACACTAGTCTCGTCCTGAATTGGGAAAAGTGTCACTTTATGGTTAACGAAGGCATTGTCTTGGGGCACAAGATTTCCGAGAGAGGTATTGAAGTTGATAAAGCCAAAGTTGATGCTATTGAAAAGATGTCATGTCCCAAGGACATAAAAGGTATAAGAAGTTTCCTTGGTCATGCCGGCTTTTATAGGAGGTTTATTAAGGACTTCTCTAAAATCTCTAGGCCTCTAACTAATTTATTGCAAAAGATATTCCTTTTGTCTTTGATGATGATTGTGTAGAAGCATTTGAAATACTTAAGAAAGCTTTGATCACTGCACCTATTGTTCAACCACTTGATTGGAATTTACCTTTTGAAATTATGTGTGATGCTAGTGATTATGCTGTAGGTGCTGTTCTAGGGCAAAGAGTTGATAAGAAATTGAATGTTATCCAGTATGCTAGTAAGACTCTTGATACTGCCCAGAGAAATTATGCTACTACAGAAAAAGAATTCTTAGTAGTTGTGTTTGCATGTGATAAGTTTAGACCTTATATTGTTGATTCCAAAGTTACTATTCACACTGATCATGCTGCTATTAAATATCTTATGGAAAAGAAAGATGATAAGCCTAGACTCATTAGATGGGTTCTCCTCCTCCAAGAAATTGATTTGCATATTATTGATAGAAAGGGAGCTGAGAACCCCGTTGCAGACAAATTGTCTAGGTTAGAGAATGTTCTTCATGACCCACTGCCTATTGATGATAGCTTTCCTGATGAACAATTAGCGGTCATTAATGCTTCTCGTATTGCTCCTTGGTATGCTGATTATGCTAATTACATTGTTGCTAAATTTATACCGCCTAGTTTCACATACCAGCAAAAGAAAAGGTTCTTTTATGATTTAAGACATTACTTTTGGGATGATCCACACCTTTATAAAGAAGGAGTAGATGGTGTTATTAGATGTTGTGTTCCTGAACATGAACAGGAACAGATCCTACGCAAGTGTCACTCTGAATCCTATGGAGGACACCACACTGGAGATAAACTGCACACAAGGTACTACAATCTGGTTTTTATTGGCCTACTGATGACCCACAAGTATAGGGGATCTATTGTAGTCCTTTCGATAAGTAAGAGTGTCGAACACAACGAGGAGCAGAAGGAAATGATAAGCGGTTTTCAGCAAGGTATTCTCTGCAAGTACTGAAATAAGTGGTAATAGATAGTTTTGTGATAAGATAAATTGTAACGAACAACAAGTAACAAAAGTAAATAAAGTGCAGCAAGGTGGCCCTATCCTTTTTGTAGCAAAGGACAAGCCTGGACAAACTCTTATAATAGGAAAAGTGCTCCCGAGGACACATGGGAATATCGTCAAGCTAGTTTTCATCACGCTCATATGATTCGCGCTCGGTACTTTGATAATTTGATATGTGGGTGGACCGGTGCTTGGGTGTTGTTCTTACTTGAACAAGAATCCCACTTATGATTAACCTCTATTGCAAGCATCCGCAACTACAACAAAAGTATTAAGGTAAACCTAACCATAGCATGAAACATATGGATCCAAATCAGCCCCTTACGAAGCAGCGCATAAACTAGGGTTTAAGCTTCTGTCACTCTAGCAACCCATCATCTACTTATTACTTCCCAATGCCTTCCTCTAGGCCCAAATAATGGTGGAGTGTTATGTAGTCGACGTTCACATAACACCACTAGAGGTTAGACAACATACATCTCATCAAAATATCGAACGAATACCAAATTCACATGACTACTAATAGCAAGACTTCTCCCTTGTCCTCAGGAACAAACGTAACTACTCACAAAGCATATTCATGTTCATAATCAGAGGGGTAATAATATGCATAAAGGATCTGAACATATGATCTTCCACCAAATAAACCAACTAGCATCAACTACAAGGAGTAATCAACACAACTAGCAACCTACTAGCACCAATCCCGGACTTGGAGACAAGAATTGGATACAAGAGATGAACTAGGGTTTGGAGATGAGATGGTGCTGGTGAAGATGTTGATGAAGATTGCCCTCTCCCAATGAGAGGAGCGTTGGTGATGACGATGGTGATGATTTCCCCTCCCGGAGGGAAGTGTCCCCGGCAGAACAGCTCTACCGGAGCCCTAGATTGGTTCCGCCAAGGTTCCGCCTCGTGGCGGCGGAGTCTCGTCCCGAAAAGTTGCCTTCTATTTTTTTCTCATTGAAAGACTTCATATAGGAGAAGATGGGCGTCGAAGAGCCACTAGGGGGCCCACGAGGTAGGGGGAGCGCCCCAGGGGGGGGCACCCTCGTGAGCAGGGTGTGGGCCCCCTGGCCTTCATCTTTGGCGACGATTTTTCTTTATTTATTTTAAGATATTCTGTGGAGTTTCAGGACTTTTGGAGTTGCGCATAATAGGTCTCCAATATTTGCTCCTTTTCCAGCCCAGAATTCTAGCTGTCGGCATTCTCCCTCTTCATGTAAACCTTGTAAAATAAGAGAGAATAGCCATAAGTATTATGACATAACGTGAAATAACAGCCCATAATGCAATAAATATTGACATAAAAGCATGATGCAAAATGGACGTATCAACTCCCCCAAGCTTAGACCTTGCTTGTCCTCAAGCGAAAAGCCGATAACAATAAATATGTCCTCATGTTTAGATGTAGAGGCGTCGATAAAAATAAAATATGGACATGAAGGCATCATGATTATTTCCATAACAGCAACATATATAGATTTTTTCATATGATTACTTATGTTCAAGTGATGATCTTTTCACAAAACCAAAGTATGAATCAGAAACCTTATTGAGCACCAACAAATTTTAACCTCAGTCATTGAAGCAATTGCAATTTATCATAACATCGGAAAGAGTCTATGTCAGAGCTTAAAGGCAAGTCCACATACTCAACTATCACTTAGTCCTTCATAATTGCTAACAGTCACGCAATACTTGTGGTTATGGAGTTTTAATCGGAGACAGAGAAAGATAGTTGTCGGTGTCAAAACTGGCGGATCTCGGGTAGGGGGTCCCGAACTGTGCGTCTAGGCGGATGGTAACAGGAGACAAGGGACACGATGTTTTACCCAGGTTCGGGCCCTCTTGATGGAGGTAAAACCCTACGTCCTGCTTGATTAATATTGATGATGTGTGTTACAAGAGTGGATCTACCACGAGATCAAGGAGGCTAAACCCTAGAAGCTAGCCTATGGTATGATTGTTCTTCGTCCTAGGGACTAAAGCCATCCGGTTTACATAGACACCGGAGAGGGCTAGGGTTATACAGAGTCGGTTACAATGGTAGGAGATCTACATATCCGTATCGCCAAGCTTGCCTTCCACGCCAAGGAAAGTCCCATCCGGACACGGGACGCAGTCTTCAATCTTCTATCTTCATAGTCTTGGAGTCCGACCGATGATGATAGTTCAGCTATCCGGACACCCCCTAGTCCGGAACTCCCTCAGTAGCCCCTGAACCAGGCTTCAATGCCGACGAGTCCGACGCGCATGTTGTCTTTGGCATTGCGAGGCGGGTTCTTCCTCCGAATAATTTATAGAAGATTGTGAACACCAGAATAGTGTCCGGCTCTGCAAAATAAATTCCACATACCACCGTAGAGAGAATAATATTACACAAGTCCGATCTGCTGACGTATTCTATGGCGTGATGTCACACCATTACCAAGCCTTTACTTGAATTGTTTTTATTGTTCCACCTCCGCGCGTTTAGCGAGGCGGTTTCCTTGGCACGTCTTGTCGAAGCAGAGATCGTGTTCCCCTTATTCCGGGATTCTCATCAATACGGACGTGGGTAACCCAACCGCGCCCGTTGCCACGCCCCCTCCATCGAAGGCGGGTTCCAAACGGTCACGGGGACGGCTCTTGGTATTCTTCCCCTTTATAATGAGACCAATGCCCGTTCTTTTTATTCAATCTTCTATCGAATCCACCCCTCTCCCCGAGTTCCAACACCCAGGACTCCAGATTCGGGTACCTTCGATCTTCGACAATGTCCGGTCCTGACCTACGAGGCCAGTGGATGCCCTCCTCCGTCACGGAAGAGGACGTGCTAAAGCTGAGAGACGCCAGGTACTCAACCTACGAGATTTCGCATAGGCTGCCTTCCCGAGGGCAGGTTATCCCTACTCCCGAGCCTGGCGAGAGTGTCGTGTTCATGCCTCACCTCCTTCGGGGTTTAGGCTTCCCGACGGATCCTTTTGTGAGGGGGCTCATGTTTTACTATGGGCTGGAATTCCACGACTTGGCTCCGGAGTCCATCCTCCATATCTCATCATTCATTGTCGTCTGCGAAGCCTTCCTCCGCACTACCCCTCACTTCGGCTTGTGGCTCAAAACCTTCAACGTGGAGCCGAACATGATTGAGGGGCGTCAGGCAGAGTGCGGCGGGGCGGTTATAAGCAAGAGGGCCGAAGCTCCATGGCCCAAGGGCTCTTTTTAGGAGGAGTTCGGCTTGTGGCAACAGGAGTGGTTCTATATCACCGCTCCCAGGGGCAGCAAGCAGAGGCCGCTGCCCGTCTTTCGCTCGGCCCTCCACAGCAGCTGACGTCATGGGTCAACAAGGGCCGTGACTGGGGGCCGTCCAAAGACGTACCCCTGTTGCAGGACCGGATTCGAGGCCTCCAAGAAAGGGAGATCGATCTAGTCGCAGTGGTACATGTTATGTTGATCTGGCGCCTACTGCCCTACAAACGTCGCCCCTCCGCCTGTGGGAATTTAATCCGGAGGGGCCACGAGCTCTTCAACACTTCATGGGTTTGACACCCGCGGAGATGTACAAACTATTCTTCGGATCGCAAGAGACGCGTCCGGAATTGACCGAGGATGCTGGCCTAAGCTGTAATCGCCCGGATACTCAAGTAAGTAGCCTTGTGTCCGGACACACCGTCCATTTATTTATCGTGAGTTTGCCTTTTAACCAGCTATCCCCGGACAGGAGTGGATAGCGCAAGCAAAACTGATACGGTGTCTGGCCCCCCTCCCTGAGACCACGCAGGATCCCGTGTTGATCAAAATGTTAGAGGTTGCACCTTCGGAGGATGGCGAAGAAGGGCACAGGGGACATACCACCTCCGCCACGGAAGCTTTTAGTAAGGGAGGAATCGAGAGTCCCTCCTTCCAGGGGGAGAAGAGGACCGTTTTTGAAGACCCGGAGGCCAAGGCCTCAAAGCGGGGGAAGAAATCTGCACCGGAAGTTCCTGGGCCGGGAAGAGCCCCGGCCGAACTGTCTCCTCGGAGGAATCAGCCCTCTAGCAAGCCGTAAGTAAAAGGGGGATTTTTGTAATAGTGGACATCCCTGTTTAATTTCCAAGGGTAACCAAAGTTTTCACCTTGTAGTTCGGACCTCAGCCCATCTCAGCACAACTCATCTTCGGGAGACCTTCGTTCGGAGATGATGGAGAGCGGAACGCCTCCATCTGCCGCCCCATCGCGTGGGGCGGATGACCCTGAGGTGTCGTCGCAGAGGGTCTCCCCGAGTCCGGCAGGGCCAGAGAGTTCGGCACTCATTGGAGTACGGCCGGTGGAGCTACAAGATTTGCTTAAGAGGGCGTCCATCTCAGAAGATCACCGCACATTAATGGGTATGGTGATTGAAAGGATCTCGTCCGCCGAAAGCGGGTTGTGTGAGGCCGTCGGAAGTTTGCTGACGGGATTTGAGGTACGCAAAAAATGACATACCTTTTGATAGTTTTGCACATGAAGTGCGCCCTGTATAGATAGTAGCCCCTGAGACTTGGTATGCTGTTGAAAGCGGCAGCTTGCCGAGGATCATAATCTCAGTTATAGATTGTCGCCTTTCCTATGCAGGTGGCGGAACGTTCGGTGGCCAGCCGGACTGAAGGATTTGCCGAGCTGAAGAGGCAACTCGGCGTTGCGAATGCGGACATCTCGCTGGTCAATAAACGTCTCGATGAGTCACAAGGTATGTGGTTGCTCTGCGGTTGCCTAGTAAGGGAGCTGACGCCCGTTCCTTATGATTTGTATGCCTGATGCAGGTAGTGCTGCTGTTGTGGACGGCCTTCGAGCAGAACTTGCTCGGGCCAAGGAGCAAGCCAGAAAAAGCGAGGCGGCTGCCTCGAAGGCATCAAAAGAGCTAAAAGCCGAGAAGGCTGCTCACTGACGAAGCAGGGAGGAGATGGCCGAAATGGCCACGAAATTAAAAGTTGCTACCGACCGCCTGGAGGTTCTTGAAGGAGAACGCCGAGCGGAGCGAGAGGACCTGAAGAAGGCCGACGCTGAAGCCAAGGATGCCCATAGTGCGATGCGGGCTATGAAGGAGGAACTGCGTCAGGTCGAAGACATTGTGGCTGGAAAGCCCTTTATGCTGCGTAGGAAGTTCACGGATCTGAAGTATGCTCAGCTGGACCAATTGTACGGTGCGGAGGATCCTTATCTGGACTTGGCGGCGAGTGCGGCGGACGCAATCGTGCACTTTCGAAGCCAGGAGGATCATGAAATGGAAGAGCTTTTCTGGTCTCAATTCCATAGTACGGAGCGTCCACTTCTGTTGAGTGATCGGCTGGTTGAGTGGGCTGAGCTGAATAGATTGTTCGGACTATCCATGACGGATGTGGTCGCTCATCTGTGGCCGAAGAGGCCCAAGCCGAAGAGTTATTTTGGCTTGTTGCATCAATTCCTTGGGGTGGTGCCGCATATTGGGGCAATGAAGCGGTCGGCATGCATAGAAGGTGCACGGATGGCTCTCGCCCGTGGCAAGACATACTGGGCGGAGATGGATGCCACCGCTGTTGCATCCCGGGGTTCGGAAAAAGGCCGATTCCCCACCGAGCACTATTTTGAGGAAGTCCTGCAGGGCGCTCGTATAATAGAGTCGCAGTGCTCGAAAGATGTTATGTTTGAATGACATGTATGATTTCTGAGATTATATTTATAATGCAATGACTTTTTATACTTGTGTGTTCAAGTATTGAACTATCTCTTGTGCGGCCGTATATGTATGTATAATCTGAAAGATGGCAGTCTTTGGCTTCAGCCCCCACGCACATGGTGCGGGGGTGTTTGCAAAAAGAAAGGCGCTTTTTCACACTTAATCCAACGTCTTGGTCCTTTTAAGGAGGTGATAGCGTAGCAAACTAGGCAACCGGACTATAATGCTTTATCACTTTCACTTAGCCATAGGAGCTCGAATGTGGGGCTACGATATAGCCCCTAGAGGCACCGCGCTCTCCGAACTCGGGGCGCGTATGTGCCTGACCGGGAAGCGGTCCTTCGTCAAAGCGGAGGAATTCTAAACATTCCAATGGTCGATCGAGTGGTTGACCAGTCTCTCGCTATATCATGACAGTCAGTTTTCGGCTTTCTCTACTGAGGTGCTCGCTCGGCCGAACCGGGGCACAATCGCAGTAGTTCTCCTGGTGCCGCGTTAGCCGATGATACGGAACGTAAGGCAGCAAAACACAGGAGCCGGGCAAACCCAACATTTGACCAAAGACATGATTCGGAGCTGATGCATATAAGGCCTAACTCGAGACGCCGAACACTCCCTAAGCTGTTCGGTCTTTATGATATCGGGCAGAACAAGGCCCTAAGCCCCTAGTGTCCAGGTACAGGCGGGAACTTCTGACGCGGCCAATGCCAAAACGCCAGCCTCCTCCTCGGCTATGGTAGGAAACCGGGGGATGTGTATTAACAAGAGACAGTAAGAAAGGTTTATGCAGGGTCTTAATCTGAAAAGAATCCTTGCAACGGGTCCCTACTGCACGTCTGCGCCTGTGTCTCCGTTGTGCTGTATCCTGGACGGGTGTAGCACGTGCTTCATCTGTGAAAGAGAAGGACTTAGTTTCTAAGAAATATCATGCAAAAATTGTATTAAAATAAAGTATAATTTGGAATATGAAGAAAGTTGAGCTTTATTGGCTTTCATTATTTATGCGCGCGGCCCCTTATAAAAAAAAGGGGGTATGCGGCTGGGAAGCCCCTTGTTAAGTTACGCCGGACTCGTCTAACCATGTCCGAGGTCTAAATGACCTGTTTTTAGGGGCTTTGACCTGCAAGGTCGGATTAGTGTGTGGCTGTCGAGGCAGCCGCACATTCTCCATGGTCGAGAGCCACTTGGAGTTTTGAGATTATGCCACGTGGACCGGGCATTTTTAAGCGTAAGAGACGCGTAATGTGGTATTGCATTAAAGCGGGTGAAAGCTGTGCGCCCCAGTAGTGCTTAAGGGCTACTGCTAAATGGGGCGATGGAGAGTGAGCTTTTCGCGACGGGGGTTGTCGGATGAACCGAACACAACCTCTAGTGGTACAGAGCATGTATAATTGGCTAAAAAGGCCTGGCGTCACTCCTTTGAAGGAAGTGCTGCTATAGCGAATTTTGGTAGGTTCTATCCCCAGTCTGCGGACGATGTCCTGGTGTGGCAGGTGCCGCGCTGCGTGTTATCACATGAAGTGAGTTCACTGTTTTGACTTCTAGTGGGAAAGTCTTTTGTTTTCCGGAGTGCTGCTTTTGGGTTTCGTCACTTTCAGTTGGTGTGTCGAGCGCCTTGTGTTCGGTGTTAAGTCGGCCGGACTGCTTGAAGACCCAACAATCTCTGTGGGTATGGTTTGCAGGCTTCCCAGAGGTACCATGTATTTGACACAGTCTATCCAGGATCTTGTTTAGGTTGGATAGCTCGTCACTGTTATCCTTTAGGGGCAGTGTTTTGTTGTTCGGCCGAGAGCTTTTGAATCCGGCGTTGACCGCCGTACTATTTGGGCCATTTTCCTTATTCCGGCGCTGATCTTTTCTGCGTCGTGATTTCCCATTTCCATCCCTAACTTCGGATGTACTCGGGTTGCTGGTGCTGCATCTAGCCAGCCAGCTGTCTTCCCCCGCGCAAAAGCGGGTCATGAGGCTTGTTAGTGCGGCCATTGTTCTTGGTTTTTCCTGGCCGAGGTGTCTGGCGAGCCATTCGTCTCGGACGTTGTGTTTAAAGGCCGCTAAGGCTTCAGCGTCCGGACAGTCGACTATTTGGTTCTTTTTAGTGAGGAACCTGTTCCAGAATTTGCGTGCTAACTCTCCGGGCTGTTGAGTTATGTGACTTAAATCGTCTGCATCCGGAGGCCGGACATAAGTCCCCTGAAAATTTGCTCGAAACGCATCCTCAAGCTCTTCCCAACTTCCAATGGTATTTTCTGGGAGGCTTTTAAGCCAATGCCGAGCTGGCCCTTTGAGCTTGAGGGGTAGGTATTTTATGGCATGGAGATCGTCTCCTATGGCCATATGTATGTGTAGGATGTAATCCTCAATCTAGACTCCGGGGTCTGTTGTTCCGTCATATGCTTCTATGTTTACGGGTTTGAATCCCGCTGGAAATCGATGATCCAGTACCTCATCGGTGAAACATAGTGGGTGTGCGGCGCCCCTGTATTTGGGTGTGCCGTTGTCTTTGGATGCTCGGCGGGTTATGTTGCTTCCTGGAGTCTTCTTTTTTGTCCCATAAATAGATCTGACTGGGTCGTCCCTTTTCCGAGGATCTTTATGCTGATTGTGTGCCGGCTTGTGTGCGGCGCCCCTTGTTGCTCTTGGCCTGTCATCTGGTCGTCTATCCGGCCAGGCGGCTTCTTTCTTTTTTGACTGCGGGGGCTCTACGGCCTCCTTGTCAAATTCGGGCAACAGCTTGCTCTTCGGGTAGCTCTTTGTCTGGTGACTAGCGCCATGTTTATCCGCGCTGTTGAGTACTTTGCTCCATCTCATTCTGAGTGCGTCCTCCGCTGTTTTGAGCTTCCGCTTTTGCTTCTTCAAACTTCTTGCAGTGGCAACGAGCCTTTTATGAAGATTCATATGCTCTGGTGATGTGAGATCATCTTCGCTGGGGATGGGTTGCTTGTCTAGTTCATGTCCGGCTGGCTGCTTGTTGACATGTGCGTCGTCCACTGCTTCACCCTGCTCTAGGGCCGGGTCCGTGTGGGTGCCGTTTTTGTCGATGCCAGTCTTCGGGCGGCGCTTGCGTCGCCGCTTTGGTTGTTTGTTAGGGGAGTTGTCCTTCGCCACGTCCCGTTTTTCCTCATTATCGCTTCCTTTTGGTGTATCCACCATGTATATGTCATGAGTTGGGGTGGCTTTCCTATGCCCGGTAGGCGCTGGTTCTTGGCCGTCTCCGGCATCATCGTCCATACCGTCGATGTCTTCGGAGTCATAGTTTAGCATGTCGGTTAGATCGTCGACAGCGGCTACCAAGTGGGTGGTGGGTGGGCTTTGAATTTCTTCGTCGTCCGCATCCTAACCGTCCTGACCGCAGTCCGGCCAGGGCTCTCCTGATAACGAGAGACACTTTAGCAAACTCAGGATGTCGCCGAAAGGTGAGTGTTGAAAGATGTCCGCTGCGATGAACTCCTTGATCGGTGCCCAATCGGATATGATCGGAGGGGGCGCGGGAGGTTCGGAGTCCGGCAAGGAGTCCGACACCTCGGAATCACGAGCTTTATGAGGGACAAGGTCAGTGTTCGGCTCTATCGCCGTAGAGGTTGCAGCCCACGAGGCGGTGTCTAGCGATCCGTCCTCGATCTGCGCAGCCGGCTCCGAATTGAAGATCAGAGCGAGTTCGAGTGCGGCCTCCAAGGTACTGTCCGGCTGCAGAGCTAAATCATGCTCGCCGTGACAGTGCAGCACGCTCGGCTGTGGCTCGAATCCATCGAGGATCGAGTCCCCGCGGATGTCAGCCGTGAAGTTCAAACTTCCAAACCTGACCTGACGGCCAGGGGCGTAGCTTTCGATCTCCTCCAGATGGCCAAGCGAATTGGCCCGCAGTGCGAAGCCGCTGAATACGAAGATCTGTCCGGGGAGAAAGGTCTCACCCTGGACTGTGTCATTGATGATGGTCGAAGAAGCCATCGAGCCTATCGGTGACGACACAGAGGAACTCTCAATGAAAGCACCAATGTCGGTGTCAAAACCGGTGGATCTCGGGTAGGGGGTCCCGAACTGTGCGTCTAGGCGGATGGTAACAGGAGACAAGGGACATGATGTTTTACCCAGGTTCGGGCCCTCTTGATGGAGGTAAAACCCTACGTCCTGCTTGATTAATATTGATGACGTGTGTTACAAGAGTGGATCTACCACGAGATCAAGGAGGCTAAACCCTAGAAGCTAGCCTATGGTATGATTGTTCTTCATCCTAGGGACTAAAGCCATCCGGTTTATATAGACACCGGAGAGGGCTAGGGTTACACAGAGTCGGTTACAATGGTAGGAGATCTACATATCCGTATCACCAAGCTTGCCTTCCACGCCAAGGAAAGTCCCATCCAGACACGGGACGAAGTCTTCAATCTTCTATCTTCATAGTCTTGGAGTCCGGCCGATGATGATAGTTCGGCTATCCGGACACCCCCTAGTTTGGAACTCCCTCAATAGGGGCTTATAGTTTTGCCCCACAACCTTTTACCTCAAGGGTAATGTCAACAATAATAATTCATGCTCCCCTTGAGGTAAAAGGTTGTGGGGCAAAAGGTTGTGGGGAACATGCTGAGCTTGCCAAAGGATAAAATGAAAAAGGAAAGGTGAAGATCACCATGACTCTTGCATAAGGTAGAGGATAATAATAAAAGATAGGCCCTTCGCAGAGGGAAGCAGAGGTTGTCATGCGCGTTTAGGGTTGATGCACAAAATCTTAATGCAAAAGAACGTCACTTTATATTGCCCCTTGTATGTGTACCTTTATTATGCAGTCCGTCGCTTTTATTACGTCCACAACAAGTTCGTACAAAGCTTATTTTCTCTGCACTAATAAGTCATGCATATTTAGAGAGTAATTTTTTATTGCTTGCACCGATGACAACTTACTTGAAGGATCTTACTCAATCCATAGGTAGATATGGTGGACTCTCATGGCAAAACTGGTTTAAGGGTATTTGGAAGCACAAGTAGTATTTCTACTTGGTGCTGAGAATTTGGCTAGCATGAGGGGGAAAGGCAAGCTCAACACATTAGAGGATCCATGACAACATACTTTATCTCAGATATAAGAAAACATAACTTATTATGTTGTCTTCCTTGGCCAACATCAACTCTTTAGCATGTCATATTTTAATGAGTGCTCCCAATCATAAAAGATGTCAATGATAATATATCTATATGTGAAACCTCTCTTTCCTTATTACTTCCTATTAATTGCAACGATGACCAAAGCTATATTTGCCAACTCTCAACAACTTTTAATCATCATACTCTTTCTATGTGAAGTCATTACTTTCAATAAGATCAATATGAACTCTTTGATTCTTTTTATTCTTTTTCTTCTATTCACCCAAGATCATGGCAAAATAATCAAGCCCTTGACTCAACACTAATCTTTATTATATAGCTCACAGACTCGATTACAAAGAAGGATCACAAAGCAAAACTCAAAACTAGATCATGCCATGACTTTATTCTACTAAATCAAGATACTACTAATAGGATCGAACTAAGAAAAACGGTAAAGATAGGAGTTGTGATGGTGATACGATACCAGGGCACCTCCCCCAAGCTTGGCAGTTGCCAAGGGGAGTGCCCATACTCATGTGATTATGTCCTCAGAGGTGGAGGTGGTGATGATGACGGTGGATAATCGCACATCAAGCGTAAAAGTTCCTCCAACTTGCGGATAATGCCCTTGAGCCCAGCAATATGATCCTTCAACAAAATATTCTCCCGTGTAAGATACTTGTTCTGTATGCGGGCTGACTCAATCATCTTGAAGGCTTCAATCTCTGTTGGAGTGAACATGTTAGGTAAAGGTTGAGGGATGTCTTCTTCTTTCACCACCGGAGCTTGAACCTCCATGGCCTTCTTGATCCTTTCATCCTTATTGATCTCTTCTGGTTCCTCTCTTTTCAACTCTATCTTCAATAGCCAAGCATCCTTGTCTTCGTTGTTGGAGGAGAGAGAAGTCATGGTGCTCTAAATCTGCAACGGAAATAGCCCGAAACAAAAACAGAGGATATTTGCGTGATACGAGAGTCAAAACCTTCGGGAGAATATATAATGAATTTTTACCGACCAAAATACGTATCGTTCAAGAAAACGGAGTCCGGAGGGCACACAAGGTGCTCACGAGGTAGGGGGCGCGCCCAGGGGGGTAGGGCATGCCCTCCACCCTCGTGAAGGCCTCGTGTCCTTCCCGGACTGCCACTTATTTTTCTATTTTTCTAAATATTCCAAAACGGAGAAATATTGCCTTAAAAATTGTTTTGGAGTCGGTTTACTTACCGTACCACATACCTATTCCTTTTCGGAGTCTGGAATGGTGTGGAAAGTGTCCCTTATGTATTCCTCCGGGGTTACGGTTTCAATAACATTGGTTTCAACATTTATAGGATTACCGGAGATATAGTGTTTGATCCTTTGACCGTTTACCACCTTTGGATTTGTGCCTTCGAAGTTGTTGATTTTTATGGCACCGGAATGATAGACCTCCTAGATAACATAGGGACCTTCCCATTTAGAGAGAAGTTTTCCTGCAAAAAATCTTAAACGAGAGTTGTATAGCAATACATAATCACCTACATTAAACTCACGCTTTTGTACCCTTTTGTCATGCCATCTTTTAACTTTTTCTTTAAACAACTTGGCATTTTCATAAGCTTGGGTTCTCCATTCATCAAGTGAGCTAATATCAAACAACCTCTTCTCACCGGCAAGTTTGAAATCATAGTTGAGCTCTTTAATAGCCCAATATGCCTTATGTTCTAGTTCGAGAGGTAAGTGATAAGCTTTTCCATAAACCATTTTATACGGAGACATACCCATAGGATTCTTATATGCAGTTCTATAGGCCCATAATGCGTCACCCAATTTCTTGGACCAATTCTTTCTAGACCTATTAACAGTATTTTGCAAAATTAATTTGAGCTCTCTATTGCTCAATTCTACTTGACCACTAGACTGCGGGTGATATGGAGATGCAATTCTATGATTAACGTCATAATTTTTTTCGCAAAAGTCAGAGAATATAGCCATCATGCATCTTTGAAAGGTAGCAGGTGCATTACATAAACCGAAAGGCATACGTCTATAAGCAAAAGTACCAAAAGGGCATGTAAAAGTAGTCTTTGATTGATCTCTAGCCGACACAGGTATTTGAGAGAAACCAGAATAACCATCTAGAAAGCAATAATATGTATGTTTGCACAATCTTTCTAGCATTTGATCAATAAAAGGTAAGGGGTAATGATCTTTCTTAGTAGCCTTATTTAATTTGCGGAAATCAATTACCATCCTATAACCTGTGATAATTATTTGCAGAATCAATTCATCTTTATTATTAGGGACAACAGTAATACCTCCCTTCTTAGGGACACAATAGACATGACTTACCCACTGACTATCAGCAACTGGATAAATTATACCTGCCTCCAGAAGCTTGACTATTTCTTTTCTTACCACTTCTTTCATTTTAGGATTCAAACGTCGTTGAGGATCACGAACTGGTTTGGCATCCGCTTAAAAATTTATTTTATGTTGACATAGAGTGGTACTGATGCCCTTAAGATCATCTAGAGTATATCCAATAGCAGCACGGTGCTTCTTCAGAGTTTTCAATAATCTTTCTTCTTCATGCTCTGAAAGGTTAGCACTAAGAATGACATGATATATTTTCTTTTCATCAAGATAAGCATATTTAAGATTATCAGGCAACGGTTTAAGCTCAAACACGGGATCACCCTTGGGTGGAGGAGGATCCCCTAGGATTTCAACAGGCAAATTGTGTTGCAGAATAGGTTCCTGTTTAAAGAATACTTCATCTATTTCCCTTCTTTCATTCATGAACATATCATTTTCATGGTCTAGCAAATAGTGTTCTAAAGGATCACTAGGAGGTACGGCAATAGAAGCAAGACCAAAAATTTCATCCTTACTAGGAAATTCTTCCTCACGATATTGTTTACTAAATTTAGAGAAATTAAACTCATGAACCACATCATCCAAGCCAACAGTAACAACATCCTTTTCGCAGTCTATCTTAGCATTAACAGTATTCAAGAAGGGTCTACCAAATATAATGGGACAAAAGCTATCTTGTGGAGAACCAAGAACAAGAAAATCAGCGGGATATTTGGTTTTTCCACACAAGACTTCAACATCTCTAACAATTCCAATTGCAGATATAGTATCTCTATTGGCAAGTTTAATTGTAACATCAATATCTTCTAACTCAGCAGTTTCAATATCATGCATAATTTCTTCATACAAGGTAATAGGTATAACACTAGCACTAGCACCCATATAACATAAGCCATGATAACAATGATCTCCTATTTTAGCAGAAATAACAGGCACGCCTACCATAGGTCTATGTTTATCTCTAGCACAAGGTTTAGCAATTCTAGCAGTTTCACCACGGTATTGAATAACATGCCCATCAATATTATCAGACAAGAGATCTTTAATAATAGCAATATTGGGTTCTACTTTGACTTGCTCAGGAGGTGTATAAGTTCTAATATTGCTTTTACGAACAATAGTTGAAGCTTTAGCACGATCCTTCATTCTAACAGGGAAAGGTGGTTTCTCAACATAAGAAGTGGGAACAATAGGATCATTATAAGTGACAGTCTTTTCTTCAACTTTAATAGGTGCAGCTACTTTTACTTCTATGGGAGGATGATATTTAAACCACTTCTCCTGGGGAGATCAACATAAGTAGCAAAAGATTCACAGAAAGAAGCTACTATCTCAGAGTCAAGTCCATATTTAGTGCTAAAGTTACGGAAAAGATCGGTATCCATAAAAGATTTAACACAATCAAACTTAGGTGTCATACCTGACTCCTTACCTTCGTCGAGGTCCCAATCTTCAGAGTTGTGTTTAATTATATACAATAAATTCCATCTAAATTCAATAGTCTTCATCATAAAAGAGCCAGCACAAGAAGTATCAAGCATGGTGCGATTGTTATCAGAAAGCCGAGCATAAAAACTTTGCATAATTACTTCTCTTGAGAGATCATGATTGGGGCATGAATATAACATTGATTTAAGCCTCCCCCAAGCTTGAGCGATGCTTTCTCCTTCGTGAGGCCAAAAATTATATATATAATTGCGATCACGATGAACAAGATGCATAGGGTAATACTTTTGATGAAATTCCAATTTCAATCTTTTATAGTTCCATGATCTCATATCATCACATAGCCTATACCATGTCAATGCGTCTCCCTTCAAAGATAAAGGGAAGGCCTTCTTCTTAACAACATCATTGGGTATACCTGCAAGCTTAAATAGTCCACAAACATCATCCACATAGCGTAGATGTTCATCAAGATGCTTTGTTCCATCTCCTGTAAAAGTGTTAGCTAGCAGTTTTTCCATCATACCCGAAGGAATCTCCAAAGGAGTTTCATTTCAATAGGTTCAGTAGGTTGAGTAGGTTGAGGAGAAAATCTTTGCTCTACTGTACGGGGTGAAGATACCCCGAACAAGCCACTCAGAGAATTGCTTTCCATAGTAACAAGTGACAGAAAATTTCAGCACACTAAATAAAATTTTCCTTACCAAAATCCACCTACCAAAGGCGCTTCACTCCCCGGGAACGGCGCCTGAAAAGAGTCTTGATGACCCACAAGTATAGGGGATCTATCATAGTCCTTTCGATAAGTAAGAGTGTCGAACCCAACGAGGAGCAGAAGGAAATGATAAGCGGTTTTCAGCAAGGTATTCTCTGCAAGTACTGAAATAAGTGGTAATAGATAGTTTTGTGATAAGATAAATTGTAACGAGCAACAAGTAACAAAAGTAAATAAAGTGCAGCAAGGTGGCCCAATCCTTTTTGTATCAAAGGACAAGCCTAGACAAACTCTTATAATAGGAAAAGCCCTCCCGAGGACACATGGGAATATCGTCAAGCTAGTTTTCATCACGCTCATATGATTCGCGTTCGGTACTTTGATAATTTGATATGTGGGTGGACCGGTGCTTGGGTGCTGTTCTTACTTGAACAAGCATCCCACTTATGATTAACCTCTATTGCAAGCATCCGCAACTACAACAAAAGTATTAAGGTAAACCTAACCATAGCATGAAACATATGGATCCAAATCAGCCCCTTACGAAGCAACGCATAAACTAGGGTTTAAGCTTCTGTCACTCTAGCAACCCATCATCTACTTGTTACTTCCCAATGCCTTCCTCTAGGCCCAAATAATGGTGAAGTGTTATGTAGTTGACGTTCACATAACACCACTAGAGGTTAGACAACATACATCTCATCAAAATATCGAACGAATACCAAATTCACATTGACTACTAATAGCAAGACTTCTCCCTTGTCCTCAGGAACAAATGTAACTACTCACAAAGCATATTCCTGTTCATAATCAGAGGGGTAATAATATGCATAAAGGATCTGAACATATGATCTTCCACCAAATAAACCAACTAGCATCAACTACAAGGAGTAATCAACACTACTAGCAACCTACTAGCACCAATCCCGGACTTGGAGACAAGAATTGGATACAAGAGATGAACTAGGGTTTGGAGATGAGATGGTGCTGGTGAAGATGTTGATGGAGATTGCCCTCTCCCGATGAGAGGAGCGTTGGCGATGACGATGGTGATGATTTCCCCCTCCCGAAGGGAAGTGTCCCCGGCAGAACAGCTCTGCCGGAGCCCTAGATTGGTTCCGCCAAGGTTCCGCCTCGTGGCGGCAGAGTCTCATCCTGAAAAGTTGCCTTCTATTTTTTTCTCATCGAAAGACTTCATATAGGAGAAGATGGACTTCAGAGAGCCACCAGAGGGCCCACGAGGTAGGGGGGCGCGCCCCAGGGGGGCGCCCCCCACCCTCGTGAGAAGGGTGTGGGGCCCCTGGCCTTCATCTTTGGCGACGATTTTTCTTTATTTATTTTAAGATATTCCGTGGAGTTTCAGGACTTTTGGAGTTGCGCATAATAGGTCTCCAATATTTGCTCCTTCTCCAGCCTAGAATTCCAGCTGCCGGCATTCTCCCTCTTCATGTAAACCTTGTAAAATAAGAGAGAATAGCCATAAGTATTGTGACATAACGTGAAATAACATCCCATAATGCAATAAATATTGACATAAAAGCATGATGCAAAATGGAAGTATCACCTACTCTCTTCAAAGATGCTCCTAAGTTTGTTTTATCTTGTGATGAATGCCATAGAGTATGTAACATTAGTAGACGTCAAGAAATGCCTATGAATTATTCTCTTGTTATTGAACCATTTGATGTTTGGGGCTTTGATTATATGGGACCTTTTCCTGCCTCTAATGGTTATACACATATTTTAGTTGTTGTTGATTACGTTACTAAGTGGGTAGAAGCTATTCCAACTAGTAGCGTTGACCATAACACTTCTATTAAAATGCTTAAAGAAGTTATTTTTCCGAGGTTTGGAGTCCCTATATATCTTATGACTGATGGTGGTTCACATTTTATTCATGGTGCTTTCCATAAGATGCTTGCTTAGTATGATCTCAATCATAGAATCGCATCTCCTTATCATCCGCAGTCAAGTGGTCAAGTAGAGTTGAGCAATAGAGAGCTCAAATTAATTTTGCAAAAGACTGTGAATAGATCTAGAAAGAATTGGTCCAAAAAACTTGATGATGCATTATGAGCCTATAGAACTGCATACAAAAATCCTATGGGTATGTCTCCTTATAAGATGGTTTATGGAAAAGCGTGTCATTTACCTCTTGAACTTGAACATAAGGCATATTGGGCTATTAAAGAGCTCAACTATGACTTCAAACTTGCCGGTGAGAAGAGGTTGTTTGATATTAGCTCACTTGATGAATGGAGAACCCAAGCTTATGAGAATGCCAAGCTATTCAAAGAAAAAGTCAAACGCTGGCATGACAAAAGGATACAAAAGCGTGAGTTTAACGTAGGAGATTATGTGTTATTATTCAACTCTCGTTTAAGATTTTTTGCAGGAAAACTTCTCTCTAAATGGGAAGGTCCTTATGTTATCAAGGAGGTCTATCGTTCTGGTGCCATAAAAATCAACAACTTCGAAGGCACAAGTCCAAGGGTGGTAAACGGTCAAAGAATTAAACATTATATTTCAGGTAACCCTATCAATGTTGAAACTAATATTATTGAAACTGTGACCCCTGAGGAATACATAAGGGACACTTTCCAGAACGTTCCAAACTCCGAAAAGGAATATGTATGTGGTACGGTAAGTAAACCGACTCCAATGGCAATTTTTATCAGTTCTGGAATATTTAAGAATTTGAGGAAGAAAGAAGTAGTCCGAAAGGGACACGAGGCCCCCACGAGAGTGGAGGGCGCGCCCACCCTTACTGGGCGCGCCCCCTATCTCGTGGACACCTCGTGTGCCTCCCAGACTCCGTTTTCTTGCACATTACATATTTTGGTCGGTAAAAATTCATTATATATAATCCCGAAGGTTTTGACCACCGTATCACGCAAATTTCCTATGTTTTCGTTTCGAGCTGTTTCTATTTCAGATTTAGAGCAATATGTCGTCTCAGGATTCGGAAGGGGAAAGTTATGTGGCTGATTACCTCGTAGACCCTAAGGTCTACGGGGACTTGGAGCATAATGGCTGGACCTCTGAAGAAGAGGAAGACTATGAGCCTAAAGTAAAGGAGGAGACGAGTTCAGACGAAGACGAAGCCCCATTACCCCAGCCTGGGGACATGCATGTGGAGTTTAAAAAGTCAAGCCTCCCTGATAGAGCAAAGAAGCCAAAGATTGAGTTTATCCCTTTTCGTCTATTGCAGGAAAATAAATAGGAATTATGCAAAAGAGTATTAAGCCTTGAGCAGGAGATCGAGGACCTAAAGGAGCAAAATATTATACTCAAGCGTAAATTGAGGAACAAGCCTACATCATCAACAACTCCTACTTCACCACCCCCGAGGACATAATCACATGGGTATGGGCACTCCCCTTGGCAACTGCCAAGCTTGGGGGAGGTGCCCCGGTATTGTATCACCATCATACTCCTATCTTTACCATTTTATTTAGTTCGATCCTTTTAGTAGTATCTGGATCTAGTAGATTGAAGTTTTGATATCAAGTAGTTTTGAGTTTTGCTTTGTGATATCTTTTTGTAATCGAGTCCGTGAGCTATCTATAATAAAGATTAGTGTTGAGTCAAGGGCTTTGCTATATTGCTATGATCTTGAGAAAGTAGAAAGAATAAAAGAGTTCATATTGATCTTATGGGTAGTGATGACTTCACACATAGAAAGTATGAGGCATAAAAGTTGTTGAGAGTTGATAAACGTAGTTTTGGTCATCGTTGCAATTAATAAGAAGTGATAAGGAAAGAAGGGTTCACATACAAATATATTATCTTGGACACTTTTTATAATTGGGAGCACTCATTAAGTATGACATGCTAAAAGAGTTGACGTTGGACAAGGAAGACAATGTAATGGTTTATGTTTTCGCAGATCTCAGTTAAAGTATATTGTCATTGACCTTCCAAACATGTTGAGCTTGCCTTTCCCCCTCATGCTAGCAAAATTCCTTGCACCAAGTAGAAATACTACTTGTGCTTCCAAATACCCTTAAAACCAAGTTTTGCCATGAGAGTCCACCATACCTACCTATGGATTGAGTAAGATCCTTCAAGTAAGTTGTCATGTTGCAAGCAATAAAAATTGCTCTCTAAATATGTATGACTTATTAGTGCAGAGAAAATAAGCTTTGTACGATCTTGTTGTGGAAGTAATAAAAGCGATGAACTGCATAATAAAGGTCCACATACAAGGGGCAATATAAAGTGACGTTCTTTTGCATTAAGATTTTGTGCATCCAACCCTAAAAGCACATGACAACCTCTGCTTCCCTCTGCGAAGGGCCTATCTTTTACTTTATGTTTTTACTTTATGCTTGAGTCAAGGTGATCCTCACCTTTCCCTTTTTAATTTTATCCTTTGGCAAGCTCCTCGTGTTTGAAAGATCATGATATATATATATATATATATATCCAATTGGATGTAAGTTAGCATGGGCTATTATTGTTGACATCACCTAAAGGTGAATACGTTGGGAGGCAACACAATAAGCCCCAATCTTTCTCAGTGTCCGGCTGAAACTCCATAACCACAAGTATTGCATGAGTGTTAGCAATTATAGAAGACTACATGATAGTTAAGTATGTGGACTTGCTGAAAAGCTCTATTGTTGACTCTTTCTGATGTTATGATAAATTGCAATTGCTTCAGTGACTGAGATTATAGTTTGTTAGTTCTCAATGAAGTTTTTGAACCATACTTGACATTGTGAATTGATTGTTACTTGAGCATAAGAAATCATATGATAAAATCTATATATGTTGTTGTTATAAGAATGATCATGATGCCCTCATGTTCGTATTTTATTTTTATCGACACCTCTATCTCTAAACATGTGGACATATTTTTCGATATCGGCTTCCGCTTGAGGACAGGCGAGGTCTAAGCTTGGGGGAGTTGATACGTCCATTTTGCATCATGCTTTTATATCAATATTTATTGCATTATGGGCTGTTATTACACATTATATATCAATACTTATGGTTATTCTCTCTTATTTTACAAGGTTTACCATGAAGAGGAGGAATGCCGGCAGCTGGAATTCTGGCTGGAAAAGGAGCAAACATTGGAAACATATTCTGCACTGCTCCAAAAGTCCTGAAACTCCCCGAAACATGTTTTTGGAATTAATAAGAATTATTGAGCGAAAGAAATACATCAGGGGGCCCACACTTTGGCCAGGAGAGTGGGGGCGCGGCCCCTGTCTCCCGGGCCCCCTGGTGGGCCTCCGGTGTCCATCTTCTGCTATATGAGAGCTATTACCCTGGAAAAAATCGTGGGAAAGCTTACGGGATGAAACTCCGCCGCCACGAGGCGGAACCTATCTAGGGATCTGGCGGAGCTGTTCTGTCAGGGACACTTCCCTCCGGGAGGGGGAAATCATCACCAACGTCATCACCAACAATCCTCTCATTGGGAGGGGTCCAATCTCCATCAACATCTTCACTAGCACCATCTCCTCTCAAAACCCTAGCTCATCTCTTGTATCCAATCTTGTATCAAAACCACAAATTGGTACATGTGGGTTACTAGTAGTGTTGATTACTCCTTGTAGTTGATGCTAATTGGTTTACTTGGTGGAAGATCATATGTTCACATCCTTAATGCATATTATTACTCCTCTGATTATGAACATGAATATACTTTTTGAGTAGTTACGTTTGTTTCTGAGGACATGGGTGAAGGCTTGCTATTAGTAGTCATGTGAATTTGGTATTCGTTCGATATTTTGATGAGATGTATGTTGTCTTTTCCTCTGGTGGTGTTATGTGAACGTCTACTACATGACACTTCACCATTATTTGGGCCTAGAGGAAGGAATAGGGAAGTAATAAGTAGATGATGGGTTGCTAGAGTGACAGAAGCTTAAACCCTAGTTTATGCGTTGCTTCGTTAGGGGCTGATTTGGATCCATATGTTTAATGTTGTGGTTAGGTTTACCTTAATACTTCTTTTGTAGTTGCGGACGCTTGCAATAGGGGTTAATCATAAGTGGGATGCTTGTCCAAGTAAGGGCAGTACCCAAGCACCGGTCCACCCACATACCAAATTATCAAAGTATCGAACGCGAATCATATGAACGTGATGAAAACTAGCTTGACGATAATTCCCATGTGTCCTCGGGAGCTCCTCTCTCATTATTAGAAATTGTCCAGGCTTATCCTTTGCTACATAAAGGATTGGGCCACCTTGCTGCACTTTATTTACTTTATTTACTTGTTACTCGTTACTATTTATCTTATCACAAAACTATCTATCACCTACAATTTCAGTGCTTGTAGAGAAAACCTTACCGAAACCGCTTATCATTTCCTTCTGCTCCTCGTTGGGTTCGACACTCTTACTTATCAAAAGGACTACGATAGATCCCCTACACTTGTGGGTCATCACCAACACCTTCTCCCTGGTACATAATTGATAGTCTTGGAGAAAACTCGCTCTTCCTTGGACAAATCTATCCAATGATGATGAAGGGCGATCCAACTGTTATTGACACAATGTTAGTACCATTTATGAGAAGCAACTGTACCTATACCTCGGACATTTCGGTGGTTCCCTACCCTGATACTGATATAGTAGGCCGCTTCAGCCTGGATGATTAGTCCTGCGTTGGTCTCGAGATCGACAATGGATGACCCTTCCCAGAGAATCACTTATGGTTCAAAGCAAGCATTTCCAACGCCAAGGATTGGTTGAGTTGAAGTTCATTTCATTGCTTGTTATTTGTTGTGTGATGAAAACTTTAGTATTTATAATGTATCCTCGTTGTCGATGTGGGTTGATGACCTATTGTATGTAATAAAATGATATGCCTGTGATAAGCTTACTAAATTTATGAATGACTTTCGAGTCGCTTCTCTGAGTGAGTGGTGCAACGAGGCAAAAAAATATTTTCCGAATACATAATTGTACGTGCATTGCAACAAGTTATCGGATGCGGCCAATCAACAATAGTAGTACACCATTTGTACTAGCTTCACATGTTGCACTCGTCGGGTGGGTGTTTTTACTGTAGCCATATGTTAATGTGTTCGTTGTACGTAACCAGCACCTCGAATCTTGATACTACTAGTACTATATAAGTAGTAGGAGTAGTAGGGTGGCATGGGCCAGAACTAGCATTCACGTCCAGGAGTACGGCACACGCCACCAGCACGCCATCCATCTGACACCATATTTCTTGGAGTCCGTGCTAGAGCAATCTCTTCAATCTCGGTCGTTTCTCTAACTCAGCCATCATGCGGCGGGCGAGGTGGGGGTTTGCCGATAGTTGGTTTCCTCAACTGCGTCCCACTTGTAAGGCCAACTCCAACGCACGACCCCAAACAGACCTCCGTTTTGCACAAACTCCAACGATAATTTTGACTAGAAAAGCAAGACAAAAGAAAACAAGAACCACAAGAATACATTTTAGAAGATATCCAACTTCCATAACTGCTCCTGTAAGTTGGATTAGTGCCTTCTCGATGCATTCATTGTTGATCTGCGGAGGCTCGATCTTGCGTGCTTCTTTCTTCTTCGAGTGTAAAGAAGTAGATGTTGCTTCCTCGCATCTAGTCTCATGTCTAGCCTCAATTCTAGTATCAACAAGTGCACTAGTCTCATCTCTAGCCTCTATGCTAGCTAAAAGTGCTAGAACATCTACTAAATTGCGCTCTATCAATATATCGATGTACTCTTCTTCCCAATACCAAAACTTGCATCCATTCTACACAATAAAAAAATTTAAGTTAGCACAACTAGTCTAATCCGAGAGCACAACCGAAGATTTGGTTGGGTTCTTCCTCCTTTTGCCGACACGTGGGACATCCATCATCCAGGTCGTGTCATGGAGGAAAATAGAGTGGTAGTTGAAGCCATGTGATGTGCATCTTGGGTTAAACTGTAATAGAATCTTACTACTCTTGAGTAACTCCAAAAGTGGCCACTGAAGATCTTTATTGGATTTGTTTTTCATCACCAGCACGTCGAGGTGAAAGATGTGCAGGTTCAGTGGGTCCTCTTGCGTTTTCACTAACATGTGGGACCGCATATGAGCAAACAGACGATGGGCTACGCGCGTGCGCTGGCTGGCTGAGAAGAGAGATAGAGGAGGGCTGAGCACGGACTCCAGGAAATTTGTTCTACGTAACCAGCACCTTGATATAGGCTCGATATAGTGGGGTGGCATGGGCCATAACTAGCATTCACGTCTAGCAGTATGGCACACGCCACCCACACGAGTCCCATCCGACACAAATTTTCTTGGAGTCCGTGCTACAACCATCTCTTCTCCCTCCTGTTTTCTCAGCCATTGCACGGTGGGCGAGGTGGGGGTTTGCCGATAGTTGGTTTGCTCAACCGCGGTCCCACTTGTAAGTGAAAATGCAACACCGCATGCATTCCCCCTTGAGCGGTGTGCCAGACCAACCGCGTGGGGGTGCGACGCAAACACGGTAGGCTTTCCCTTTTGAACTTGTAACTTGTAAAATTTGGTTCTGCTCCATGGTGCGGCCGATAGATAGAAAATAACGATTTTCCCTAGAGTAATGAGAAGTTTGGTTTTGGCGCCGTTCATGCATGGAGTACGTACGAAAATTATGAAGTTGATGCGAAAGGTAAGATAATTACTAGTAGTACCATATACTACTACATGGATTTGACGGAAAGATAAAAATACATACATATCCATCAACGACATCCTCACGCCCTAGTGCGCCGGGTCACCAACCGACGTGTGAGGAGCAGCGGCATTGGCGGCGAGCTCAACGTGCTTCTGAACAATCCCGTCCAAGGTTGCCCTGCAGTCTAAGAAGGCCAGCGTCCTATCGTCCTCCTCTTGCATGTAGTAGTCCTTGTGGACGATTTGCGCGTAGACATGGGTGATTATGTCGATGGTGTCTTGCTGCACCAGGCGCTGCACGGCGAGCGCGACTTCGAGGTGGACATTCTCCGGCGCGACACCGGGCAATCGCAGGGCCATCAGTGCATCGAAGAGGTTGTCACCATAGTGGTCGTTGAGGGTGGCGGGCATCACAGAGCGTGGGCGCGTCGGCTGGAGGCGTACGTCAAAATCGTCTGTGAGCTTCTTGGCGATGGTGAACTTGTCGAGGAAACCGACGAGGACCTCGTCGAACAAGGAGACTAAGCTGTCATCCAACGGCCCCTCGCCCTGGCGGCCTCAAGAAATACCTGGATTCTTTTCTCGGTGCCGGGCCGCAGGCCGGCGTCGTGGACCATCTGGCACAGCCGGCTGATGCTCACGCTCATCGCCTCCATGGGTCTAGCTTAGCTTCTAGTCAACTGATCTGGCGATTCGAGTGATCACTCTTGCCCTTGGTTAGCGTGTGTAGGTGCATAGGATTCCGTACTACTCCTCGGCCCTCTACTGCACCTGCATTTGGTTGTATGATAGGCGGGCCAGCCACCCGTTGGGCCCACCCGTCATTCACCCAAAGGCGGTTGCAGTAAGTCAATAAAGTTGCGTCCCCCTCCGTGCTGGTGCAGTATAGTCATCTCACCGGACCTCTAGTTGGGGCCAAACAAGAGAAGTTTTATGTTTACTGGTTTATTGGTCCCCTTTGCATTTTGCGCCAAGTTTTGACCTTTGATTTAACTAATAAAATGTTAATGCATGTAAACAAAAATGTTGTGTAAGTCACCTTACGGAAACCAAATAATCCCAAAACACTTAGGCATGATACATTAACTCCCTCCTTGTTTCTTATTTTGTGACATATCAACCAATGAGAGATGTGGGCTGTGTATGCTTTCAATGACTAAAGACTACCAAACATGACATGCAGTGTTTAGTTCATTGCATGTAATCCTATTAATTAGCAAAAAGACATTAAGTTCTCTCGCCGATAGGAATAAAACAATACACCATGTATTTATTTACAGAGGGAGTAGTGCATTTTTTGTGACATGTATTACTAGATATTGCTAGTCAAATACTAAAATCCAGATGGACGTGGTAGTACTCCTAAATCCAGACGGTGGTGCTACTAGTACTAGTAGTAGTACTACCAATGTAGTAGGAGTACTAGCACTGTACTACCCATTGGTCAAATTATTACGTGCTGCTCCTCACAGTGAAGTGACAAGACCCTGCGCCGGAGATGACACCTGAGTATAGGCGCCATGTTCGGCATACCATAGTCAGCCTCACCGTCTGCAGTCACTATCACCATGGCTGTAGAGCTAGCCTTCTTACAACTAGCCCTGTTCGACATAATTTCCCGTGCGTAGATGCCCGTGCGTTGCACAGAACACCAAGATTGGGGGTGGACGGCGCCGTTAGTGGCCATCACGCGAGATTTTTCCACGACCTTCTAGATGTGGTGGGGAGGAGATAAGGCTGATTGTGAGAGACAAGGAGTTGTTTGTAAATAGGGAACAAGTGCGGGCACCTTTTTGCAAAAATGGAGAAGTTTGGTTTGTATGCGTCAGATCTAGATCCGACGGCTATTGGTGAAAGATGGGAGGCACAACATCATCACCAACTCAGGACCTATTTGATTCGCAGGATTTTGAAAACGTTGGAATAGGACACAGCAATATTACAAGTTTCAAACTGATATTACAAATGTTAGGAGTAATGCTGCACCTACGACGAGGGAAGTACTAGGAAGTGTACGTAAGAACTTTCGATACTTTAGGTGGATGCAACATTATCGTACAAACTAAAATCCACCGCCCTGGCAAGTCACAAATGGGCAAATAAGTTTTCGAGTCTCTTTCCACTTGATGTTTCAAAAACAAATTCAGCTTCTGCGGAGACTTTTTCATTTAGGCTTAGACAGTTGCGGTGATCAGCACGCCATTCATTGTTGCGCCAGAGAATGCCAAATCTCATTACCTTGAGCACACTTGCCTCCAGAACAAAGAACCTGGCCAATTTAATCTCAGATGTGCTGCCTCGGTAGTCGATCAAATCAATTTCTGTAATATGGAGATCAAGGCATTCGATGAGATTGTTATAGTGCAGCACATTTATCACTTTCAGGTCTTTTTTTATCTGCAAAAGAAGAGAACATATTAGAGCAGCTGGCTGTATAAGATTGTCATGTCATCAAGAGGTACCAATATCATTCGCTCATACGATAGGGTTGGCTGGCTAGTGATTTTTTTTCACTCTCTCTCTTTCTCTTTCTGTTTCCTCTCATTTAACTAGGAGCACGTGAAGAGCTTGGGCATTTGTGCCTTCCACTATGTGGCCGATGCCATATTTCACAAAAGTATGCCACATAATACGCATCAATGTCAAATCAAAAGATTTTGGCACTGCTGTCGCGATGTGAGAGAGTTGGCACCGCTGTGCACACAGACCCACATGTATAAACAAATCAATCAAACCAACTACACCAGCCTCTCACTCTCCCAAACAAGTGCTTTTTATTGCCTCAGTCCTCTCTCTCTCCCACGCAGTGTTTTTTCATTGCGTGAGTTAATTTGGCACTGGAGCAAAGTAGGTGATCTAGATTGGGGCACCAGCTGAGCAATGGAGGGGCATCGATGCCAAATGCATCACAAGTGAATTTGGCATGTGTTTTGGCCTACATAGCCCACTTTTGTACTCCTTCCGTCC
This sequence comes from Triticum aestivum, assembly GCF_018294505.1. NCBI lineage: Eukaryota > Viridiplantae > Streptophyta > Magnoliopsida > Poales > Poaceae > Triticum > Triticum aestivum. The sequence continues at coordinate 445,215,835 of NC_057804.1, read as the reverse complement.
CAAAATTCTTGTCTTAAATTTATCTAAATACGGATGTATCTAGTTACATTTTAGTGTTAGATACATCCGTATCTAAACAAATGTAAGACAAGAATTTTGGGACGGAGGGAATACTACCTCGTATTTAGTATAAAATTTTGACCATATATTTACCTAAGAAAATGCCAATGCATGTCACTAAAAATTACACCATTTGAAATTATGTTCAAATACGAATCCAACGATATAGTTCTTACTGACATGTAACATTTTGTTAGTTAAATATATGGTCAAATTTTGATACTACAAAATAGGAAGAGTAAACTAGGACGGAGGTAGTACTTGCTCTTAGGGTAACCATAGAGTTACTGGAGTACTCTATGTTACTTTCCACTATGACTAGCCTAGGCTACTATAGTGGCACAGCATAAAAAACGATGCAGGTGATCACGTGAGAAAAAAATACTAAAAACATTTCTTTCGGTGCAGTGTGTAGATGCAGTTTTAAACACTACACTTATCATCGTAATTTGGGAAAATTACGAAAAAATTGAGCTACGTTGTGATTACCGTTTACTAATAGGAAAGAAGTTTCACCTCGATGAGTAGCTTCTCCATGCACGGAAAGCATGTAAGGAATCCAACAACTTGATCCAGATTGGGGCCGATAGATTTTAGTGCCAAGATATTCACCGTGCGCATGGACTGGGTCAAGCTTGTGGGAATCATTTTCTGGAAGACGGTCGTAAATACATCAAGAAGAAATTTAAAAATGTGAATTTCAAGAAGACGGAGAAGAAGATGAGTGTTGTACCTGAACGATTACGGATTCAATAAAGAGTTCGGAGAATTTGGCAGACGAGTACACCAACGCTATCAATTTCGGCACGTCAATGACCCTGATTTTAGGTGGACCTTCTAGATCCGATACAAGCAATCTCTCAAGGAAAGGCGCATTCTCAATGACCATAACGTGGAACAGCTGGAGTGATCTCTTCCCAATTGATGTCTTGTTGCAGGGCTAGCAAGACACATAAATCCATCAGAGATTCGTCGAGGCGATGTGGAGGCTAATGAACCCGTGGATCTGCTCAAGATGAAGGTACTCGAGCACAGTACAGCTGCGGAGCAGGTGCTCCATAGCCTTCTTCGAGATGACAATGTCGAAGAGGTCGAGCTACTTGAGTTGAGGGAGAAGAAGGGCGGGCACGACATTAATCTGGAGAATATAGCAGGACCTAAAGCTGGCACGGCGCAGCGTTGGTGTGAGGCGGAGCATGGACGGCAGTAGAGAGCGACATCGTCCAGCTTCAAAGCTGAGCTCCTCGAGCTGATCTAGGGTGGGGGATAAGAACCACTCGTCGAACTTGGGTTGGACCTTCCAGTTGGTATTGAACATGCGGATGTCAAGGCGTCTGGCTGGCCCAGGGTGCGATGAAAGGATCTTGGAGACTGCGGCCAAGCGCTTGCAATCCCCGTCGCAGAGGCAGCTGTCAACGGTGAGGTTGAGGGGGACGCGACGCCAGTGGGGGCGCCACCGCTGGGAGAGCAGGGTGGTCCGCACGGCAGATTTGATGGGGAGGAGGCCGATGATGACAAGCAGCATGTCGTCGGGGAGGCTACTGATGAAGTCCTGGCTCGCCGGATGGGGTTTTGGCTCGAGCCGCCTCTGCTTGTTGGCTGCCTCACCGTCCATCTCAACCGGCGGCGACGCTGGTGTACACGTGTGCTTGTGGGTGTTGTGTGCTGGGTGTGCGCGAGTGCGTCCTTCTGTGCAAGCCGCAGCGCAGTGGTGAATTGTGCGCGAGTGTGTCCTTCACGCGCAAGAAGTGTGTCCTCAATGCACCCTCAATTTACTAGCGTGCGGGGTGCTACCCCGAGTTGTTTCAACTTTGTTTACTTCATCGCGTGTCAGATGGGCCTCTAGTTTACTTATTTTCACCCACTGCCACATGGGCCAGCACACAAAGATATAGAACACGAGCTGACAAGGCAACATGTGGACTGGTTGACCGGTCAACTAAACAATATACGGAGCTATACACTGACACAGTGAGTGTATAATCCATTGGTATAGAGAGTTCAAGTGAGAGGGGAGGCCCATGAGAGATAGCAGAGAGAGAGAGAGAGAGAGAGAGAGAGAGAGAGAGAAAGAGCTACTCCCTCCGTTCAATAATGTAGTTCCAACATTTTTTTGAAGTCAAATTGTTTTGAAACTTTGACCAAGTTTATAAAGAAATTACTTATATCTGCAATACCAAAGATAAATGATAGTTTGAAATAAGTACATGTTGTGATGAATCTAATGATCGTTCCAGGTGTAAATGTTTTTCTCCACATATACCTGGTCAAACTTTTATAAGGTTTGACTTTTCAAAACATCCATATGCTT